>NW_027518430.1:975407-1300543 GCF_051622035.1 Arctopsyche grandis
TCAGATTGGTGAGGTTTGGTAGGATAAGAACTTTTTGTGGATATTTTGGCAATGTCAAATTTTCTGTCTTCGGTGATGGTTAGGTTAGGTTGGGCTAGGTATTGTGAGGTAAGTACGTTTTGTGGATATTTTGGCAATGTCCAATTCTTTGATTTCGGTGATGGTTAGGTTCAGATGGTTGAGGTTTAGTAGGATAAGAACTTTTTGTGGATATTTTGGCAATGTCGAATTCTCTGACTTTGGTGATGGTTAGGTTAGGTTGGGTTAGGTATTGTGAAGTAAGCACGTTTTGTGGATATTTTCGCAATGTATAATTCTCTGATTTCGGTGATGGTTCTGTTCAGATGGGTGAGGTTTGGTAGGATAAAAACTTTTTGTGGATATTTTTAAATGTCGAATTCTCTGACTTCGGTGATGGTTAGGTTAGGTTGGGTTAGGTATTGTGAGGTAAGCACGTTTTGTGGATATTAACGCAATGTCCAATTTTTTGATTTTGGTGATGGTTAGGTTCAGATGGGTGAGGTTATGTAAGATAAGAACTTTTTGTGGATATTTTGGCTATGTCGAATTCCCTGACTTCGGTGATGGTTAGGTTAGGTTGGGCTAGGTATTGTGAGGTGAGTACGTTTTTTGGATATTTTGGCAATGTCCAATTCTTTGATTTCGGTGATGGTTAGGTTCAGATGGGTGAGGTTTGGTAGGATAAGAACTTTTTGTGGATATTTTGGCAATGTCGAATTCTCTGACTTTGGTGATGGTTAGGTTAGGTTGGGTTAGGTATTGTGAGGTAAGCACGTTTTGTGGATATTTTTGCAATGTCCAATTCTTTGATTTCGGTGAAGGTTAGGTTCAGATTGGTGAGGTTTGGTAGGATAAGAACTTTTTGTGGATATTTTGGCAATGTCAAATTCTCTGTCTTCGGTGATGGTTAGATTAGGTTGGGTTAGGTATTGTGAGGTAAGCATGTTTTGTGGATATTTTGGCAATGTCTAATTCTTTAATTTCGGTGATGGTTAGGTTCAGATGGTTGAGGTTTGGTAGGATAAGAACTTCTTGTGGATATTTTGGCAATGTCGAATTCTCTGATTTCGGTGATGGTTAGGTTAGGTTGGGTTAGGTATTGTGAGGTAAGCACGTTTTGTGGATATTTTCGCAATGTCCAATTCTTTGATTTCGGTGATGGTTAGGTTCAGATGGGTGAGGTTTGGTAGGATAAGAACTTTTTGTGGATATTTTGGCAATGTCGAATTCCCTGACTTCGGTGATGGTTAGGTTAGGTTGGGCTAGGTATTGTGAGGAACGAACGTTTTGTGGATATTTTGGCAATGTCCAATTCTTTGATTTCGGTGATGGTTAGGTTCAGATGGTTGAGGTTTAGTAGGATAAGAACTTTTTGTGGATATTTTGGCAATGTCGAATTCTCTGACTTTGGTGATAGTTAGGTTAGGTTGGGTTAGGTATTGTGAAGTAAGCACGTTTTGTGGATATTTTCGCAATGTCCAATTCTTTGATTTCGGTGATAGTTAGGTTCAGATGGGTGAGGTTATGTAAGATAAGAACTTTTTGTGGATATTTTGGCAATGTCGAATTCCCTGACTTCGGTGATGGTTAGGTTAGGTTGGGCTAGGTATTGTGAGGCCAGTACGTTTTGTGGATATTTTGGCAATGTCCAATTCTTTGATTTCGGTGATGGTTAGGTTCAGATGGGTGAGGTATGGTAGGATAAGAACTTTTTGTGGATATTTTGGCAATGTCGAATTCCCTGACTTCGGTGATGGTTAGGTTAGGTTGTGTTAGGTATTGTGAGGTAAGCACGTTTTGTGGATATTAACGCAATGTCCAATTTTTTGATTTCGGTGATGGTTAGGTTCAGATGGGTGAGGTTTGGTAGGATAAGAAATTTTTGTGGATATTTTGGCAATGTCGAATTCTCTGACTTTGGTGATGGTTAGGTTAGGTTGGGTTAGGTATTGTGAGGTAAGCACGTTTTGTGGATATTTTTGCAATGTCCAATTCTTTGATTTCGGTGATGGTTAGGTTCAGATTGGTGAGGTTTGGTAGGATAAGAACTTCTTGTGGATATTTTGGCAATGTCGAATTCTCTGATTTCGGTGATGGTTAGGTTAGGTTGGGTTAGGTTTTGTGAGGTAAGCACGTTTTGTGGATATTTTCGCAATGTCCAATTCTTTGATTTCGGTGATGGTTCGGTTCAGATGGGTGAGGTTTGGTAGGATAAAAACTTTTTGTGGATATTTTGGCAATGTCGAATTCTCTGACTTTGGTGATGGTTAGGTTAGGTTGGGTTAGGTATTGTGAGGTAAGCACGTTTTGTGGATATTTTTGCAATGTCCAATTCTTTGATTTCGGTGAAGGTTAGGTTCAGATTGGTGAGGTTTGGTAGGATAAGAACTTTTTGTGGATATTTTGGCAATGTCAAATTCTCTGTCTTCGGTGATGGTTAGATTAGGTTGGGTTAGGTATTGTGAGGTAAGCATGTTTTGTGGATATTTTGGCAATGTCTAATTCTTTAATTTCGGTGATGGTTAGGTTCAGATGGTTGAGGTTTGGTAGGATAAGAACTTCTTGTGGATATTTTGGCAATGTCGAATTCTCTGATTTCGGTGATGGTTAGGTTAGGTTGGGTTAGGTATTGTGAGGTAAGCACGTTTTGTTGATATTTTCGCAATGTCCAATTCTTTGATTTCGGTGATGGTTAGGTTCAGATGGGTGAGGTTTGGTAGGATAAGAACTTTTTGTGGATATTTTGGCAATGTCGAATTCCCTGACTTCGGTGATGGTTAGGTTAGGTTGGGCTAGGTATTGTGAGGTAAGTACGTTTTGTGGATATTTTGGCAATGTCCAATTCTTTGATTTCGGTGATGGTTAGGTTCAGATGGTTGAGGTTTAGTAGGATAAGAACTTTTTGTGGATATTTTGGCAATGTCGAATTCTCTGACTTTAGTGATGGTAAGGTTAGGTTGGGTTAGGTATTGTGAAGTAAGCACGTTTTGTGGATATTTTCGCAATGTCCAATTCTTTGATTTCGGTGATAGTTAGGTTCAGATGGGTGAGGTTATGTAAGATAAGAACTTTTTGTGGATATTTTGGCAATGTCGAATTCTCTGACTTCGGTGATAGTTAGGTTAGGTTGGGTTAGGTATTGTGAGGTAAAAACGTTTTGTGGATATTTTCGCAATGTCCAATTCTTTGATTTCGGTGATGGTTAGGTTCAGATGGGTGAGGTATGGTAGGATAAGAACTTTTTGTGGATATTTTGGCAATGTCGAATTCCCTGACTTCGGTGATGGTTAGGTTAGGTTGGGTTAGGTATTGTGAGGTAAGCACGTTTTGTGGATATTAACGCAATGTCCAATTTTTTGATTTCGGTGATGGTTAGGTTCAGATGGGTGAGGTTTGGTAGGATAAGAACTTTTTGTGGATATTTTGGCAATGTCGAATTCCCTGACTTCGGTGATGGTTAGGTTAGGTTGGGTTAGGTATTGTGAGGTAAGCACGTTTTGTGGATATTATCGCAATGTCCAATTTTTTGATTTCGGTGATGGTTAGGTTCAGATGGGTGAGGTTTGGTAGGATAAGAACTTTTTGTGGATATTTTGGCAATGTCGAATTCTCTGACTTTGGTGATGGTTAGGTTAGGTTGGGCTAGGTATTGTGAGGTGAGTACGTTTTTTGGATATTTTGGCAATGTCCAATTCTTTGATTTCCGTGATGGTTAGGTTCAGATGGGTGAGGTTATGTAAGATAAGAACTTTTTGTGGATATTTTGGCAATGTCGAATTCTCTGTCTTCGGTGATGGTTAGGTTAGGTTGGGTAAGGTATTGTGCGGTAAGCATGTTTTGTCGATATTTTGGCAATGTCTAATTCTTTAATTTCGGTAATGGTTAGGTTCAGATGGGTGAGGTTTGGTAGGATAAGAACTTTTTGTGGATATTTTGGCAATGTCGAATTCCCTGACTTCGGTGATGGTTAGGTTAGGTTGGGCTAGGTATTGTGAGGTAAGTACGTTTTGTGGATATTTTGGCAATGTCCAATTCTTTGATTTCGGTGATGGTTAGGTTCAGATGGTTGAGGTTTAGTAGGATAAGAACTTTTTGTGGATATTTTGGCAATGTCGAATTCTCTGACTTTGGTGATGGTTAGGTTAGGTTGGGTTAGGTATTGTGAAGTAAGCACGTTTTGTGGATATTTTCGCAATGTATAATTCTTTGATTTCGGTGATGGTTAGGTTCAGATGGGTGAGGTTTGGTAGGATAAGAACTTTTTGTGGATATTTTGGCAATGTCGAATTCTCTGACTTCGGTGATGGTTAGGTTAGGTTGGGTTAGGTATTGTGAGGTAAGCACGTTTTGTGGATATTTTGGCAATGTCCAATTCTTTGATTTCGGTGAAGGTTAGGTTCAGATTGGTGAGGTTTGGTAGGATAAGAACTTTTTGTGGATATTTTGCAATGTCGAATTCTCTGACTTTGGTGATGGTTAGGTTAGGTTGGGTTAGGTATTGTGAGGTACGCACGTTTTGTGGATATTTTGGCAATGTCTAATTCTTTAATTTCGGTGATGGTTAGGTTCAGATGGTTGAGGTTTGGTAGGATAAGAACTTCTTGTGGATATTTTGGCAATGTCGAATTTTCTGATTTCGGTGATGGTTAGGTTAGGTTGGGTAAGGTATTGTGAGGTAAACCCGTTTTGTGGATATTTTCGCAATGTCCAATTCTTTGATTTCGGTGATGGTTAGGTTCAGATGGGTGAGGTTATGTAAGATAAGAACTTTTTGTGGATATTTTGGCAATGTCGAATTCTCTGACTTCGGTGATGGTAAGGTTAGGTTGGGTTAGGTATTGTGAGGTAAGAACGTTTTGTGGATATTTTCGCAATGTCAAATTCTTTGATTTCGGTGATGGTTAGGTTCAGATGGGTGAGGTTTGAAAGGATAAGAACTTTTTGTGGATATTTTGCAATGTCGAATTCTCTGACTTTGGTGATGGTTAGGTTAGGTTGGGTTAGGTATTGTGAAGTAAGCACGTTTTGTGGATATTTTCGCAATGTATAATTCTCTGATTTCGGTGATGGTTCTGTTCAGATGGGTGAGGTTTGGTAGGATAAAAACTTTTTGTGGATATTTTTAAATGTCGAATTCTCTGACTTCGGTGATGGTTAGGTTAGGTTGGGTTAGGTATTGTGAGGTAAGCACGTTTTGTGGATATTAACGCAATGTCCAATTTTTTGATTTCGGTGATGGTTAGGTTCAGATGGGTGAGGTTATGTAAGATAAGAACTTTTTGTGGATATTTTGGCTATGTCGAATTCCCTGACTTCGGTGATGGTTAGGTTAGGTTGGGCTAGGTATTGTGAGGTGAGTACGTTTTTTGGATATTTTGGCAATGTCCAATTCTTTGATTTCGGTGATGGTTAGGTTCAGATGGGTGAGGTTTGGTAGGATAAGAACTTTTTGTGGATATTTTGGCAATGTCGAATTCTCTGACTTCGGTGATAGTTAGGTTAGGTTGGGTTAGGTATTGTGAGGTAAAAACGTTTTGTGGATATTTTCGCAATGTCCAATTCTTTGATTTCGGTGATGGTTAGGTTCAGATGGGTGAGGTATGGTAGGATAAGAACTTTTTGTGGATATTTTGGCAATGTCGAATTCCCTGACTTCGGTGATGGTTAGGTTAGGTTGGGTTAGGTATTGTGAGGTAAGCACGTTTTGTGGATATTAACGCAATGTCCAATTTTTTGATTTCGGTGATGGTTAGGTTCAGATGGGTGAGGTTTGGTAGGATAAGAACTTTTTGTGGATATTTTGGCAATGTCGAATTCTCTGACTTTGGTGATGGTTAGGTTAGGTTAGGTTAGGTATTGTGAGGTAAGCACGTTTTGTGGATATTTTTGCAATGTCCAATTCTTTGATTTCGGTGATGGTTAGGTTCAGATTGGTGAGGTTTGGTAGGATAAGAACTTTTTGTGGATATTTTGGCAATGTCAAATTTTCTGTCTTCGGTGATGGTTAGGTTAGGTTGCGTTAGGTATTGTGAGGTAAGCATGTTTTGTGGATATTTTGGCAATGTCTAATTCTTTAATTTCGGTGATGGTTAGGTTCAGATGGTTGAGGTTTGGTAGGATAAGAACTTCTTGTGGATATTTTGGCAATGTCGAATTCTCTGATTTCGGTGATGGTTAGGTTAGGTTGGGTTAGGTTTTGTGAGGTAAGCACGTTTTGTGGATATTTTCGCAATGACCAATTCTTTGATTTCGGTGATGGTTCGGTTCAGATGGGTGAGGTTTGGTAGGATAAAAACTTTTTGTGGATATTTTGGCAATGTCAAATTCTCTGATTTCGGTGATGGTTAGGTTAGGTTGGGTTAGGTATTGTGAGGTAAGCACGTTTTGTGGATATTTTCGCAATGTCCAATTCTTTGATTTCGGTGATGGTTAGGTTCAGATGGGTGAGGTTTGGTAGGATAAGAACTTTTTGTGAATATTTTGGCAATGTCGAATTCCCTGACTTCGGTGATGGTTAGGTTAGGTTGGGCTAGGTATTGTGAGGTAAGTACGTTTTGTGGATATTTTGGCAATGTCCAATTCTTTGATTTCGGTGATGGTTAGGTTCAGATGGGTGAGGTTTAGTAGGATAAGAACTTCTTGTGGATATTTTGGCAATGTCGAATTCTCTGACTTCGGTGATGGTTAGGTAAGGTTGGGTTAGGTATTGTGAGATAAGCACGTTTTGTGGATATTTTCGCAATGTATAATTCTTTGATTCCAGTGATGGTTAGGTTCAGATGGGTGAGGTTTGGTAGGATACGAACTTTTTGTGGATATTTTGGCAATGTCGAATTCTCTGACTTCGGTGATGGTTAGGTTAAGTTGGGTTAGGTATTACGAGGTAAGCACGTTTTGTGAATATTTTCGCAATGTATAAGTCTTTGATTTCGGTGATGGTTCGGTTCAGATGGGTGAGGTTTGGTAGGATAAGAACTTTTTGTGGATATTTTGGCAATGTCGAATTCTCTGACTTCGGTAATGGTTAGGTTAGGTTGGGTTGGGTATTGTGAGGTAAGCACGTTTTGTGGATATTTTCGCAATGTCAAATTCTTTGATTTCGGTGATGGTTAGGTTCAGATGGGTGAGGTTTGGTAGAATAAGAACTTTTTGTGGATATTTTGCAATGTCGAATTCTCTGACTTTGGTGATGGTTAGGTTAGGTTGGGTTAGGTATTGTGAGGTACGCACGTTTTGTGGATATTTTGGCAATGTCTAATTCTTTAATTTCGGTGATGGTTAGGTTCAGATGGTTGAGGTTTGGTAGGATAAGAACTTCTTGTGGATATTTTGGCAATGTCGAATTTTCTGATTTCGGTGATGGTTAGGTTAGGTTGGGTTAGGTATTTTGAGGTAAGCATGTTTTGTGGATATTTTTGCAATGTTCAATTCTTTAATTTCGGTGATGGTTAGGTTCAGATGGGTGAGGTTTGGTAGGATAAGAACTTCTTGTGGATATTTTGGCAATGTCGAATTCTCTGACTTCGGTGATAGTTAGGTTAGGTTGGGTTAGGTATTTTGAGGTAAGCATGTTTTGTGGATATTTTTGCAATGTTCAATTCTTTAATTTCGGTGATGGTTAGGTTCAGATGGGTGAGGTTTGGTAGGATAAGAACTCTTTGTGGATATTTTGGCAATGTCGAATTCTCTGACTTCGGTGATGGTTAGGTAAGGTTGGGTTAGGTATTGTGAGATAAGCACGTTTTGTGGATATTTTCGCAATGTATAATTCTTTGATTCCAGTGATGGTTAGGTTCAGATGGGTGAGGTTTGGTAGGATACGAACTTTTTGTGGATATTTTGGCAATGTCGAATTCTCTGACTTCGGTGATGGTTAGGTTAAGTTGGGTTAGGTATTTCGAGGTAAGCACGTTTTGTGAATATTTTCGCAATGTATAAGTCTTTGATTTCGGTGATGGTTCGGTTCAGATGGGTGAGGTTTGGTAGGATAAGAACTTTTTGTGGATATTTTGGCAATGTCGAATTCTCTGACTTCGGTTATGGTTAGGTTAGGTTGGGTTGGGTATTGTGAGGTAAGCACGTTTTGTGGATATTTTCGCAATGTCAAATTCTTTGATTTCGGTGATGGTTAGGTTCAGATGGGTGAGGTTTGGTAGGATAAGAACTTTTTGTGGATATTTTGCAATGTCGAATTCTCTGACTTTGGTGATGGTTAGGTTAGGTTGGGTTAGGTATTGTGAGGTACGCACGTTTTGTGGATATTTTGGCAATGTCTAATTCTTAAATTTCGGTGATGGTTAGGTTCAGATGGTTGAGGTTTGGTAGGATAAGAACTTCTTGTGGATATTTTGGCAATGTCGAATTTTCTGATTTCGGTGATGGTTAGGTTAGGTTGGGTAAGGTATTGTGAGGTAAACCCGTTTTGTGGATATTTTCGCAATGTCCAATTCTTTGATTTCGGTGATGGTTAGGTTCAGATGGGTGAGGTTATGTAAGATAAGAACTTTTTGTGGATATTTTGGCAATGTCGAATTCTCTGACTTCGGTGATGGTAAGGTTAGGTTGGGTTAGGTATTGTGAGGTAAGAACGTTTTGTGGATATTTTCGCAATGTCAAATTCTTTGATTTCGGTGATGGTTAGGTTCAGATGGGTGAGGTTTGGAAGGATAAGAACTTTTTGTGGATATTTTGCAATGTCGAATTCTCTGACTTTGGTGATGGTTAGGTTAGGTTGGGTTAGGTATTGTGAGGTACGCACGTTTTGTGGATATTTTGGCAATGTCTAATTCTTTAATTTCGGTGATGGTTAGGTTCAGATGGGTGAGGTTTGGTAGGATAAGAACTTCTTGTGGATATTTTGGCAATGTCGAATTCTCTGACTTCGGTGATGGTTAGGTTAGGTTGGGTTAGGTATTTTGAGGTAAGCATGTTTTGTGGATATTTTTGCAATGTTCAATTCTTTAATTTCGGTGATGGTTAGGTTCAGATGGGTGAGGTTTGGTAGGATAAGAACTTCTTGTGGATATTTTGGCAATGTCGAATTCTCTGACTTCGGTGATAGTTAGGTTAGGTTGGGTTAGGTATTTTGAGGTAAGCATGTTTTGTGGATATTTTTGCAATGTTCAATTCTTTAATTTCGGTGATGGTTAGGTTCAGATGGGTGAGGTTTGGTAGGATAAGAACTCTTTGTGGATATTTTGGCAATGTCGAATTCTCTGACTTCGGTGATGGTTAGGTAAGGTTGGGTTAGGTATTGTGAGATAAGCACGTTTTGTGGATATTTTCGCAATGTATAATTCTTTGATTCCAGTGATGGTTAGGTTCAGATGGGTGAGGTTTGGTAGGATACGAACTTTTTGTGGATATTTTGGCAATGTCGAATTCTCTGACTTCGGTGATGGTTAGGTTAAGTTGGGTTAGGTATTTCGAGGTAAGCACGTTTTGTGAATATTTTCGCAATGTATAAGTCTTTGATTTCGGTGATGGTTCGGTTCAGATGGGTGAGGTTTGGTAGGATAAGAACTTTTTGTGGATATTTTGGCAATGTCGAATTCTCTGACTTCGGTAATGGTTAGGTTAGGTTGGGTTGGGTATTGTGAGGTAAGCACGTTTTGTGGATATTTTCGCAATGTCAAATTCTTTGATTTCGGTGATGGTTAGGTTCAGATGGGTGAGGTTTGGTAGGATAAGAACTTTTTGTGGATATTTTGCAATGTCGAATTCTCTGACTTTGGTGATGGTTAGGTTAGGTTGGGTTAGGTATTGTGAGGTACGCACGTTTTGTGGATATTTTGGCAATGTCTAATTCTTAAATTTCGGTGATGGTTAGGTTCAGATGGTTGAGGTTTGGTAGGATAAGAACTTCTTGTGGATATTTTGGCAATGTCGAATTTTCTGATTTCGGTGATGGTTAGGTTAGGTTGGGTAAGGTATTGTGAGGTAAACCCGTTTTGTGGATATTTTCGCAATGTCCAATTCTTTGATTTCGGTGATGGTTAGGTTCAGATGGGTGAGGTTATGTAAGATAAGAACTTTTTGTGGATATTTTGGCAATGTCGAATTCTCTGACTTCGGTGATGGTAAGGTTAGGTTGGGTTAGGTATTGTGAGGTAAGAACGTTTTGTGGATATTTTCGCAATGTCAAATTCTTTGATTTCGGTGATGGTTAGGTTCAGATGGGTGAGGTTTGGAAGGATAAGAACTTTTTGTGGATATTTTGCAATGTCGAATTCTCTGACTTTGGTGATGGTTAGGTTAGGTTGGGTTAGGTATTGTGAGGTACGCACGTTTTGTGGATATTTTGGCAATGTCTAATTCTTTAATTTCGGTGATGGTTAGGTTCAGATGGGTGAGGTTTGGTAGGATAAGAACTTCTTGTGGATATTTTGGCAATGTCGAATTCTCTGACTTCGGTGATGGTTAGGTTAGGTTGGGTTAGGTATTTTGAGGTAAGCATGTTTTGTGGATATTTTTGCAATGTTCAATTCTTTAATTTCGGTGATGGTTAGGTTCAGATGGGTGAGGTTTGGTAGGATAAGAACTTCTTGTGGATATTTTGGCAATGTCGAATTCTCTGACTTCGGTGATAGTTAGGTTAGGTTGGGTTAGGTATTTTGAGGTAAGCATGTTTTGTGGATATTTTTGCAATGTTCAATTCTTTAATTTCGGTGATGGTTAGGTTCAGATGGGTGAGGTTTGGTAGGATAAGAACTCTTTGTGGATATTTTGGCAATGTCGAATTCTCTGGTTTCGGTGATGGTTAGGTTAAGTTGGGTTAGGTATTACGAGGTATGCACGTTTTGTGAATATTTTCGCAATGTGAAATTCTTTGATTTCGGTGATGGTTCGGTTCAGATGGGTGAGGTTTGGTAGGATAAGAACTTTTTGTGGATATTTTGGCAATGTCGAATTCTCTGGTTTCGGTGATGGTTAGGTTAAGTTGGGTTAGGTATTACGAGGTATGCACGTTTTGTGAATATTTTCGCAATGTGAAATTCTTTGATTTCGGTGATGGTTCGGTTCAGATGGGTGAGGTTTGGTAGGATAAAAACTTTTTGTGGATATTTTGGCAATGTCGAATTCTCTGACTGCGGTAATGGTTAGGTTAGGTTGGGTTGGGTATTGTGAGGTAAGCACGTTTTGTGGATATTTTCGCAATGTCAAATTCTTTGATTTCGGTGATGGTTAGGTTCAGATGGGTGAGGTTTGGTAGGATAAGAACTTTTTGTGGATATTTTGCAATGTCGAATTCTCTGACTTCGGTGATGGTTAGGTTAGGTTGGGTTAGGTATTGTGAAGTAAGCACGTTTTGTGGATATTTTCGCAATGTCCAATTCTTTGATTTCGGTGATGGTAAGGTTCAGATGGGTGAGGTTTGGTAGGATAAGAACTTTTTGTGGATATTTTGGCAATGTCGAATTCTCTGGTTTCGGTGATGGTTAGGTTAAGTTGGGTTAGGTATTACGAGGTATGCACGTTTTGTGAATATTTTCGCAATGTGAAATTCTTTGATTTCGGTGATGGTTCGGTTCAGATGGGTGAGGTTTGGTAGGATAAAAACTTTTTGTGGATATTTTGGCAATGTCGAATTCTCTGACTGCGGTAATGGTTAGGTTAGGTTGGGTTGGGTATTGTGAGGTAAGCACGTTTTGTGGATATTTTCGCAATGTCAAATTCTTTGATTTCGGTGATGGTTAGGTTCAGATGGGTGAGGTTTGGTAGGATAAGAACTTTTTGTGGATATTTTGCAATGTCGAATTCTCTGACTTTGGTGATGGTTAGGTTAGGTTGGGTAAGGTATTGTGAGGTACGCACGTTTTGTGGATATTTTGGCAATGTCTAATTCTTTAATTTCGGTGATGGTTAGGTTCAGATGGGTGAGGTTTGGTAGGATAAGAACTTCTTGTGGATATTTTGGCAATGTCGAATTCTCTGACTTCGGTGATGGTTAGGTTAGGTTGGGTTAGGTATTTTGAGGTAAGCATGTTTTGTGGATATTTTTGCAATGTTCAATTCTTTAATTTCGGTGATGGTTAGGTTCAGATGGGTGAGGTTTGGTAGGATAAGAACTTCTTGTGGATATTTTGGCAATGTCGAATTCTCTGACTTCGGTGATGGTTAGGTTAGGTTGGGTTAGGTATTTTGAGGTAAGCATGTTTTGTGGATATTTTTGCAATGTTCAATTCTTTAATTTCGGTGATGGTTAGGTTCAGATGGGTGAGGTTTGGTAGGATAAGAACTCTTTGTGGATATTTTGGCAATGTCGAATTCTCTGACTTCGGTGATGGTTAGGTTAGGTTGGGTTAGGTATTGTGAGGTAAGCACGTTTTGTGGATATTTTCGCAATGTCCAATTCTTTGATTTCGGTGATGGTAAGGTTCAGATGGGTAAAGTTTGGTAGGATAAGAACTTTTTGTGGATATTTTGGCAATGTCGAATTCTCTGGTTTCGGTGATGGTTAGGTTAAGTTGGGTTAGGTATTACGAGGTAAGCACGTTTTGTGAATATTTTCGCAATGTATAATTCTTTGATTTCGGTGATGGTTCGGTTCAGATGGGTGAGGTTTGGTAGGATAAGAACTTTTTGTGGATATTTTGGCAATGTCGAATTCTCTGACTTCGGTGATGGTAAGGTTAGGTTGGGTTAGGTATTTTGAGGTAAGCATGTTTTGTGGATATTTTTGCAATGTTCAATTCTTTAATTTCGGTGATAATTAGGTTCAGATGGGTGAGGTTTGGTAGGATAAGAACTCTTTGTGGATATTTTGGCAATGTCGAATTCTCTGACTTCGGTGATGGTTAGGTTAGGTTGGGTTAGGTATTGTGAAGTAAGCACGTTTTGTGGATATTTTCGCAATGTCCAATTCTTTGATTTCGGTGATGGTAAGGTTCAGATGGGTGAGGTTTGGTAGGATAAGAACTTTTTGTGGATATTTTGGCAATGTCGAATTCTCTGGTTTCGGTGATGGTTAGGTTAAGTTGGGTTAGGTATTACGAGGTATGCACGTTTTGTGAATATTTTCGCAATGTATAATTCTTTGATTTCGGTGATGGTTCGGTTCAGATGGGTGAGGTTTGGTAGGATAAAAACTTTTTGTGGATATTTTGGCAATGTCGAATTCTCTGACTTCGGTGATGGTTAGGTTAGGTTGGGTTAGGTATTGTGAGGTAAGCACGTTTTGTGGATATTAACGCAATGTCCAATTTTTTGATTTCGGTGATGGTTAGGTTCAGATGGGTGAGGTTTGGTAGGATAAGAACTTTATGTGGATATTTTGGCAATGTCGAATTCTCTGACTTTGGTGATGGTTAGGTTAGGTTGGGTTAGGTATTGTGAGGTAAGCACGTTTTGTGGATATTTTTGCAATGTCCAATTCTTTGATTTCGGTGATGGTTAGGTTCAGATTGGTGAGGTTTGGTAGGATAAGAACTTTTTGTGGATATTTTGGCAATGTCAAATTCTCTGTCTTCGGTGATGGTTAGGTTAGGTTGCGTTAGGTATTGTGAGGTAAGCATGTTTTGTGGATATTTTGGCAATGTCTTATTCTTTAATTTCGGTGATGGTTAGGTTCAGATGGTTGAGGTTTGGTAGGATAAGAACTTCTTGTGGATATTTTGGCAATGTCGAATTCTCTGATTTCGGTGATGGTTAGGTTAGGTTGGGTTAGGTTTTGTGAGGTAAGCACGTTTTGTGGATATTTTCGCAATGACCAATTCTTTGATTTCGGTGATGGTTCGGTTCAGATGGGTGAGGTTTGGTAGGATAAAAACTTTTTGTGGATATTTTGGCAATGTCAAATTCTCTGATTTCGGTGATGGTTAGGTTAGGTTGGGTTAGGTATTGTGAGGTAAGCACGTTTTGTGGATATTTTCGCAATGTCCAATTCTTTGATTTCGGTGATGGTTAGGTTCAGATGGGTGAGGTTTGGTAGGATAAGAACTTTTTGTGGATATTTTGGCAATGTCGAAATCCCTGACTTCGGTGATGGTTAGGTTAGGTTGGGCTAGGTATTGTGAGGTAAGTACGTTTTGTGGATATTTTGGCAATGTCCAATTCTTTGATTTCGGTGATGGTTAGGTTCAGATGGGTGAGGTTTAGTAGGATAAGAACTTCTTGTGGATATTTTGGCAATGTCGAATTCTCTGACTTCGGTGATGGTTAGGTAAGGTTGGGTTAGGTATTGTGAGATAAGCACGTTTTGTGGATATTTTCGCAATGTATAATTCTTTGATTTCAGTGATGGTTAGGTTCAGATGGGTGAGGTTTGGTAGGATACGAACTTTTTGTGGATATTTTGGCAATGTCGAATTCTCTGACTTCGGTGATGGTTAGGTTAAGTTGGGTTAGGTATTACGAGGTAAGCACGTTTTGTGAATTTTTTCGCAATGTATAAGTCTTTGATTTCGGTGATGGTTCGGTTCAGATGGGTGAGGTTTGGTAGGATAAGAACTTTTTGTGGATATTTTGGCAATGTCGAATTCTCTGACTTCGGTAATGGTTAGGTTAGGTTGGGTTGGGTATTGTGAGGTAAGCACGTTTTGTGGATATTTTCGCAATGTCAAATTCTTTGATTTCGGTGATGGTTAGGTTCAGATGGGTGAGGTTTGGTAGGATAAGAACTTTTTGTGGATATTTTGCAATGTCGAATTCTCTGACTTTGGTGATGGTTAGGTTAGGTTGGGTTAGGTATTGTGAGGTACGCACGTTTTGTGGATATTTTGGCAATGTCTAATTCTTTAATTTCGGTGATGGTTAGGTTCAGATGGTTGAGGTTTGGTAGGATAAGAACTTCTTGTGGATATTTTGGCAATGTCGAATTTTCTGATTTCGGTGATGGTTAGGTTAGGTTGGGTAAGGTATTGTGAGGTAAACCCGTTTTGTGGATATTTTCGCAATGTCCAATTCTTTGATTTCGGTGATGGTTAGGTTCAGATGGGTGAGGTTTGGTAGGATAAGAACCTTTTGTGGATATTTTGGCAATGTCGAATTCCCTGACTTCGGTGATGGTTAGGTTAGGTTGGGCTAGGTATTGTGAGGTAAGTACGTTTTGTGGATATTTTGGCAATGTCCAATTCTTTGATTTCGGTGATGGTTAGGTTCAGATGGGTGAGGTTTGGTAGGATAAGAACTTCTTGTGGATATTTTGGCAATGTCGAATTCTCTGACTTCGGTGATGGTTAGGTAAGGTTGGGTTAGGTATTGTGAGGTAAGAACGTTTTGTGGATATTTTCGCAATGTCAAATTCTTTGATTTCGGTGATGGTTAGGTTCAGATGGGTGAGGTTTGGAAGGATAAGAACTTTTTGTGGATATTTTGCAATGTCGAATTCTCTGACTTTGGTGATGGTTAGGTTAGGTTGGGTTAGGTATTGTGAGGTACGCACGTTTTGTGGATATTTTGGCAATGTCTAATTCTTTAATTTCGGTGATGGTTAGGTTCAGATGGGTGAGGTTTGGTAGGATAAGAACTTCTTGTGGATATTTTGGCAATGTCGAATTCTCTGACTTCGGTGATGGTTAGGTTAGGTTGGGTTAGGTATTTTGAGGTAAGCATGTTTTGTGGATATTTTTGCAATGTTCAATTCTTTAATTTCGGTGATGGTTAGGTTCAGATGGGTGAGGTTTGGTAGGATAAGAACTTCTTGTGGATATTTTGGCAATGTCGAATTCTCTGACTTCGGTGATAGTTAGGTTAGGTTGGGTTAGGTATTTTGAGGTAAGCATGTTTTGTGGATATTTTTGCAATGTTCAATTCTTTAATTTCGGTGATGGTTAGGTTCAGATGGGTGAGGTTTGGTAGGATAAGAACTCTTTGTGGATATTTTGGCAATGTCGAATTCTCTGGTTTCGGTGATGGTTAGGTTAAGTTGGGTTAGGTATTACGAGGTATGCACGTTTTGTGAATATTTTCGCAATGTGAAATTCTTTGACTTCGGTAATGGTTAGGTTAGGTTGGGTTGGGTATTGTGAGGTAAGCACGTTTTGTGGATATTTTCGCAATGTCAAATTCTTTGATTTCGGTGATGGTTAGGTTCAGATGGGTGAGGTTTGGTAGGATAAGAACTTTTTGTGGATATTTTGCAATGTCGAATTCTCTGACTTTGGTGATGGTTAGGTTAGGTTGGGTTAGGTATTGTGAGGTACGCACGTTTTGTGGATATTTTGGCAATGTCTAATTCTTTAATTTCGGTGATGGTTAGGTTCAGATGGTTGAGGTTTGGTAGGATAAGAACTTCTTGTGGATATTTTGGCAATGTCGAATTTTCTGATTTCGGTGATGGTTAGGTTAGGTTGGGTAAGGTATTGTGAGGTAAACCCGTTTTGTGGATATTTTCGCAATGTCCAATTCTTTGATTTCGGTGATGGTTAGGTTCAGATGGGTGAGGTTTGGTAGGATAAGAACCTTTTGTGGATATTTTGGCAATGTCGAATTCCCTGACTTCGGTGATGGTTAGGTTAGGTTGGGCTAGGTATTGTGAGGTAAGTACGTTTTGTGGATATTTTGGCAATGTCCAATTCTTTGATTTCGGTGATGGTTAGGTTCAGATGGGTGAGGTTTGGTAGGATAAGAACTTCTTGTGGATATTTTGGCAATGTCGAATTCTCTGACTTCGGTGATGGTTAGGTAAGGTTGGGTTAGGTATTGTGAGGTAAGAACGTTTTGTGGATATTTTCGCAATGTCAAATTCTTTGATTTCGGTGATGGTTAGGTTCAGATGGGTGAGGTTTGGAAGGATAAGAACTTTTTGTGGATATTTTGCAATGTCGAATTCTCTGACTTTGGTGATGGTTAGGTTAGGTTGGGTTAGGTATTGTGAGGTACGCACGTTTTGTGGATATTTTGGCAATGTCTAATTCTTTAATTTCGGTGATGGTTAGGTTCAGATGGGTGAGGTTTGGTAGGATAAGAACTTCTTGTGGATATTTTGGCAATGTCGAATTCTCTGACTTCGGTGATGGTTAGGTTAGGTTGGGTTAGGTATTTTGAGGTAAGCATGTTTTGTGGATATTTTTGCAATGTTCAATTCTTTAATTTCGGTGATGGTTAGGTTCAGATGGGTGAGGTTTGGTAGGATAAGAACTTCTTGTGGATATTTTGGCAATGTCGAATTCTCTGACTTCGGTGATAGTTAGGTTAGGTTGGGTTAGGTATTTTGAGGTAAGCATGTTTTGTGGATATTTTTGCAATGTTCAATTCTTTAATTTCGGTGATGGTTAGGTTCAGATGGGTGAGGTTTGGTAGGATAAGAACTCTTTGTGGATATTTTGGCAATGTCGAATTCTCTGGTTTCGGTGATGGTTAGGTTAAGTTGGGTTAGGTATTACGAGGTATGCACGTTTTGTGAATATTTTCGCAATGTGAAATTCTTTGATTTCGGTGATGGTTCGGTTCAGATGGGTGAGGTTTGGTAGGATAAGAACTTTTTGTGGATATTTTGGCAATGTCGAATTCTCTGGTTTCGGTGATGGTTAGGTTAAGTTGGGTTAGGTATTACGAGGTATGCACGTTTTGTGAATATTTTCGCAATGTGAAATTCTTTGATTTCGGTGATGGTTCGGTTCAGATGGGTGAGGTTTGGTAGGATAAAAACTTTTTGTGGATATTTTGGCAATGTCGAATTCTCTGACTGCGGTAATGGTTAGGTTAGGTTGGGTTGGGTATTGTGAGGTAAGCACGTTTTGTGGATATTTTCGCAATGTCAAATTCTTTGATTTCGGTGATGGTTAGGTTCAGATGGGTGAGGTTTGGTAGGATAAGAACTTTTTGTGGATATTTTGCAATGTCGAATTCTCTGACTTCGGTGATGGTTAGGTTAGGTTGGGTTAGGTATTGTGAAGTAAGCACGTTTTGTGGATATTTTCGCAATGTCCAATTCTTTGATTTCGGTGATGGTAAGGTTCAGATGGGTGAGGTTTCGTAGGATAAGAACTTTTTGTGGATATTTTGGCAATGTCGAATTCTCTGGTTTCGGTGATGGTTAGGTTAAGTTGGGTTAGGTATTACGAGGTATGCACGTTTTGTGAATATTTTCGCAATGTGAAATTCTTTGATTTCGGTGATGGTTCGGTTCAGATGGGTGAGGTTTGGTAGGATAAAAACTTTTTGTGGATATTTTGGCAATGTCGAATTCTCTGACTGCGGTAATGGTTAGGTTAGGTTGGGTTGGGTATTGTGAGGTAAGCACGTTTTGTGGATATTTTCGCAATGTCAAATTCTTTGATTTCGGTGATGGTTAGGTTCAGATGGGTGAGGTTTGGTAGGATAAGAACTTTTTGTGGATATTTTGCAATGTCGAATTCTCTGACTTTGGTGATGGTTAGGTTAGGTTGGGTTAGGTATTGTGAGGTACGCACGTTTTGTGGATATTTTGGCAATGTCTAATTCTTTAATTTCGGTGATGGTTAGGTTCAGATGGGTGAGGTTTGGTAGGATAAGAACTTCTTGTGGATATTTTGGCAATGTCGAATTCTCTGACTTCGGTGATGGTTAGGTTAGGTTGGGTTAGGTATTTTGAGGTAAGCATGTTTTGTGGATATTTTTGCAATGTTCAATTCTTTAATTTCGGTGATGGTTAGGTTCAGATGGGTGAGGTTTGGTAGGATAAGAACTTCTTGTGGATATTTTGGCAATGTCGAATTCTCTGACTTCGGTGATGGTTAGGTTAGGTTGGGTTAGGTATTTTGAGGTAAGCATGTTTTGTGGATATTTTTGCAATGTTCAATTCTTTAATTTCGGTGATGGTTAGGTTCAGATGGGTGAGGTTTGGTAGGATAAGAACTCTTTGTGGATATTTTGGCAATGTCGAATTCTCTGACTTCGGTGATGGTTAGGTTAGGTTGGGTTAGGTATTGTGAGGTAAGCACGTTTTGTGGATATTTTCGCAATGTCCAATTCTTTGATTTCGGTGATGGTAAGGTTCAGATGGGTAAAGTTTGGTAGGATAAGAACTTTTTGTGGATATTTTGGCAATGTCGAATTCTCTGGTTTCGGTGATGGTTAGGTTAAGTTGGGTTAGGTATTACGAGGTAAGCACGTTTTGTAAATATTTTCGCAATGTATAATTCTTTGATTTCGGTGATGGTTCGGTTCAGATGGGTGAGGTTTGGTAGGATAAGAACTTTTTGTGGATATTTTGGCAATGTCGAATTCTCTGACTTCGGTGATGGTAAGGTTAGGTTGGGTTAGGTATTTTGAGGTAAGCATGTTTTGTGGATATTTTTGCAATGTTCAATTCTTTAATTTCGGTGATAATTAGGTTCAGATGGGTGAGGTTTGGTAGGATAAGAACTCTTTGTGGATATTTTGGCAATGTCGAATTCTCTGACTTCGGTGATGGTTAGGTTAGGTTGGGTTAGGTATTGTGAAGTAAGCACGTTTTGTGGATATTTTCGCAATGTCCAATTCTTTGATTTCGGTGATGGTAAGGTTCAGATGGGTGAGGTTTGGTAGGATAAGAACTTTTTGTGGATATTTTGGCAATGTCGAATTCTCTGGTTTCGGTGATGGTTAGGTTAAGTTGGGTTAGGTATTACGAGGTATGCACGTTTTGTGAATATTTTCGCAATGTATAATTCTTTGATTTCGGTGATGGTTCGGTTCAGATGGGTGAGGTTTGGTAGGATAAAAACTTTTTGTGGATATTTTGGCAATGTCGAATTCTCTGACTTCGGTGATGGTTAGGTTAGGTTGGGTTAGGTATTGTGAGGTAAGCACGTTTTGTGGATATTAACGCAATGTCCAATTTTTTGATTTCGGTGATGGTTAGGTTCAGATGGGTGAGGTTTGGTAGGATAAGAACTTTATGTGGATATTTTGGCAATGTCGAATTCTCTGACTTTGGTGATGGTTAGGTTAGGTTGGGTTAGGTATTGTGAGGTAAGCACGTTTTGTGGATATTTTTGCAATGTCCAATTCTTTGATTTCGGTGATGGTTAGGTTCAGATTGGTGAGGTTTGGTAGGATAAGAACTTTTTGTGGATATTTTGGCAATGTCAAATTCTCTGTCTTCGGTGATGGTTAGGTTAGGTTGCGTTAGGTATTGTGAGGTAAGCATGTTTTGTGGATATTTTGGCAATGTCTTATTCTTTAATTTCGGTGATGGTTAGGTTCAGATGGTTGAGGTTTGGTAGGATAAGAACTTCTTGTGGATATTTTGGCAATGTCGAATTCTCTGATTTCGGTGATGGTTAGGTTAGGTTGGGTTAGGTTTTGTGAGGTAAGCACGTTTTGTGGATATTTTCGCAATGACCAATTCTTTGATTTCGGTGATGGTTCGGTTCAGATGGGTGAGGTTTGGTAGGATAAAAACTTTTTGTGGATATTTTGGCAATGTCAAATTCTCTGATTTCGGTGATGGTTAGGTTAGGTTGGGTTAGGTATTGTGAGGTAAGCACGTTTTGTGGATATTTTCGCAATGTCCAATTCTTTGATTTCGGTGATGGTTAGGTTCAGATGGGTGAGGTTTGGTAGGATAAGAACTTTTTGTGGATATTTTGGCAATGTCGAATTCCCTGACTTCGGTGATGGTTAGGTTAGGTTGGGCTAGGTATTGTGAGGTAAGTACGTTTTGTGGATATTTTGGCAATGTCCAATTCTTTGATTTCGGTGATGGTTAGGTTCAGATGGGTGAGGTTTAGTAGGATAAGAACTTCTTGTGGATATTTTGGCAATGTCGAATTCTCTGACTTCGGTGATGGTTAGGTAAGGTTGGGTTAGGTATTGTGAGATAAGCACGTTTTGTGGATATTTTCGCAATGTATAATTCTTTGATTTCAGTGATGGTTAGGTTCAGATGGGTGAGGTTTGGTAGGATACGAACTTTTTGTGGATATTTTGGCAATGTCGAATTCTCTGACTTCGGTGATGGTTAGGTTAAGTTGGGTTAGGTATTACGAGGTAAGCACGTTTTGTGAATTTTTTCGCAATGTATAAGTCTTTGATTTCGGTGATGGTTCGGTTCAGATGGGTGAGGTTTGGTAGGATAAGAACTTTTTGTGGATATTTTGGCAATGTCGAATTCTCTGACTTCGGTAATGGTTAGGTTAGGTTGGGTTGGGTATTGTGAGGTAAGCACGTTTTGTGGATATTTTCGCAATGTCAAATTCTTTGATTTCGGTGATGGTTAGGTTCAGATGGGTGAGGTTTGGTAGGATAAGAACTTTTTGTGGATATTTTGCAATGTCGAATTCTCTGACTTTGGTGATGGTTAGGTTAGGTTGGGTTAGGTATTGTGAGGAACGCACGTTTTGTGGATATTTTGGCAATGTCTAATTCTTTAATTTCGGTGATGGTTAGGTTCAGATGGTTGAGGTTTGGTAGGATAAGAACTTCTTGTGGATATTTTGGCAATGTCGAATTTTCTGATTTCGGTGATGGTTAGGTTAGGTTGGGTAAGGTATTGTGAGGTAAACCCGTTTTGTGGATATTTTCGCAATGTCCAATTCTTTGATTTCGGTGATGGTTAGGTTCAGATGGGTGAGGTTTGGTAGGATAAGAACTTTTTGTGGATATTTTGGCAATGTCGAATTCCCTGACTTCGGTGATGGTTAGGTTAGGTTGGGCTAGGTATTGTGAGGTAAGTACGTTTTGTGGATATTTTGGCAATGTCCAATTCTTTGATTTCGGTGATGGTTAGGTTCAGATGGGTGAGGTTTGGTAGGATAAGAACTTCTTGTGGATATTTTGGCAATGTCGAATTCTCTGACTTCGGTGATGGTTAGGTAAGGTTGGGTTAGGTATTGTGAGATAAGCACGTTTTGTGGATATTTTCGCAATGTATAATTCTTTGATTTCAGTGATGGTTAGGTTCAGATGGGTGAGGTTTGGTAGGATACGAACTTTTTGTGGATATTTTGGCAATGTCGAATTCTCTGACTTTGGTGATGGTAAGGTTAAGTTGGGTTAGGTATTACGAGGTAAGCACGTTTTGTGAATATTTTCGCAATGTATAAGTCTTTGATTTCGGTGATGGTTCGGTTCAGATGGGTGAGGTTTGGTAGGATAAGAACTTTTTGTGGATATTTTGGCAATGTCGAATTCTCTGACTACGGTAATGGTTAGGTTAGGTTGGGTTGGGTATTGTGAAGTAAGCACGTTTTGTGGATATTTTCGCAATGTCAAATTCTTTGATTTCGGTGATGGTTAGGTTCAGATGGGTGAGGTTTGGTAGGATAAGAACTTTTTGTGGATATTTTGCAATGTCGAATTCTCTGACTTTGGTGATGGTTAGGTTAGGTTCGGTTAGGTATTGTGAGGTACGCACGTTTTGTGGATATTTTGGCAATGTCTAATTCTTTAATTTCGGTGATGGTTAGGTTCAGATGGGTGAGGTTTGGTAGGATAAGAACTTCTTGTGGATATTTTGGCAATGTCGAAATCTCTGACTTCGGTGATGGTTAGGTTAGGTTGGGTTAGGTATTTTGAGGTAAGCATGTTTTGTGGATATTTTTGCAATGTTCAATTCTTTAATTTCGGTGATGGTTAGGTTCAGATGGGTGAGGTTTGGTAGGATAAGAACTCATTGTGGATATTTTGGCAATGTCGAATTCTCTGACTTCGGTGATGGTTAGGTTAGGTTGGGTTAGGTATTGTGAGGTAAGCACGTTTTGTGGATATTTTCGCAATGTCCAATTCTTTGATTTCGGTGATGGTAAGGTTCAGATGGGTGAGGTTTGGTAGGATAAGAACTTTTTGTGGATATTTTGGCAATGTCGAATTCTCTGGTTTCGGTGATGGTTAGGTTAAGTTGGGTTAGGTATTACGAGGTAAGCACGTTTTGTGAATATTTTCGCAATGTATAATTCTTTGATTTCGGTGATGGTTCGGTTCAGATGGGTGAGGTTTGGTAGGATAAGAACTTTTTGTGGATATTTTGGCAATGTCGAATTCTCTGACTTCGGTGATGGTAAGGTTAGGTTGGGTTAGGTATTTTGAGGTAAGCATGTTTTGTGGATATTTTTGCAATGTTCAATTCTTTAATTTCGGTGATAATTAGGTTCAGATGGGTGAGGTTTGGTAGGATAAGAACTCTTTGTGGATATTTTGGCAATGTCGAATTCTCTGACTTCGGTGATGGTTAGGTTAGGTTGGGTTAGGTATTGTGAGGTAAGCACGTTTTGTGGATATTTTCGCAATGTCCAATTCTTTGATTTCGGTGATGGTAAGGTTCAGATGGGTGAGGTTTGGTAGGATAAGAACTTTTTGTGGATATTTTGGCAATGTCGAATTCTCTGGTTTCGGTGATGGTTAGGTTAAGTTGGGTTAGGTATTACGAGGTATGCACGTTTTGTGAATATTTTCGCAATGTATAATTCTTTGATTTCGGTGATGGTTTGGTTCAGATGGGTGAGGTTTGGTAGGATAAAAACTTTTTGTGGATATTTTGGCAATGTCGAATTCTCTGACTTCGGTGATGGTTAGGTTAGGTTGGGTTAGGTATTGTGAGGTAAGCACGTTTTGTGAAAATTAACGCAATGTCCAATTTTTTGATTTCGGTGATGGTTAGGTTCAGATGGGTGAGGTTTGGTAGGATAAGAACTTTTTGTGGATATTTTGGCAATGTCGAATTCTCTGACTTTGGTGATGGTTAGTTTAGGTTGGGTTAGGCATTGTGAGGTAAGCATCTTTTGTGGATATTTTGGCAATGTCTAATTCTTTAATTTCGGTGAGGGTTAGGTTCAGATGGTTGAGGTTTGGTAGGATAAGAACTTCTTGTGGATATTTTGGCAATGTCGAATTCTCTGATTTCGGTGATGGTTAGGTTAGGTTGGGTTAGGTTTTGTGAGGTAAGCACGTTTTGTGGATATTTTCGCAATGTCCAATTCTTTGATTTCGGTGATGGTTCGGTTCAGATGGGTGAGGTTTGGTAGGATAAAAACTTTTTGTGGATATTTTGGCAATGTCGAATTCTCTGACTTCGGTGATGGTTAGGTTAGGTTGGGTTAGGTATTGTGAGGTAAGCACGTTTTGTGGATATTAACGCAATGTCCAATTTTTTGATTTCGGTGATGGTTAGGTTCAGATGGGTGAGGTTTGGTAGGATAAGAACTTTTTGTGGATATTTTGGCAATGTCGAATTCTCTGACTTTGGTGATGGTTAGGTTAGGTTGGGTTAGGTATTGTGAGGTAAGCACGTTTTGTGGATATTTTTGCAATGTCCAATTCTTTGATTTCGGTGAAGGTTAGGTTCAGATTGGTGAGGTTTGGTAGGATAAGAACTTTTTGTGGATATTTTGGCAATGTCAAATTCTCTGTCTTCGGTGATGGTTAGATTAGGTTGGGTTAGGTATTGTGAGGTAAGCATGTTTTGTGGATATTTTGGCAATGTCTTATTCTTTAATTTCGGTGATGGTTAGGTTCAGATGGTTGAGGTTTGGTAGGATAAGAACTTCTTGTGGATATTTTTGCAATGTCGAATTCTCTGATTTCGGTGATGGTTAGGTTAGGTTGGGTTAGGTATTGTGAGGTAAGCACGTTTTGTGGATATTTTCGCAATGTCCAATTCTTTGATTTCGGTGATGGTTAGGTTCAGATGGGTGAGGTTTGGTAGGATAAGAACTTTTTGTGGATATTTTGGCAATGTCGAATTCCCTGACTTCGGTGATGGTTAGGTTAGGTTGGGCTAGGTATTGTGAGGAAAGAACGTTTTGTGGATATTTTGGCAATGTCCAATTCTTTGATTTCGGTGATGGTTAGGTTCAGATGGTTGAGGTATGGTAGGATAAGAACTTTTTGTGGATATTTTGGCAATGTCGAATTCCCTGACTTCGGTGATGGTTAGGTTAGGTTGGGTTAGGTATTGTGAGGTAAGCACGTTTTGTGGATATTAACGCAATGTCCAATTTTTTGATTTCGGTGATGGTTAGGTTCAGATGGGTGAGGTTTGGTAGGATAAGAACTTTTTGTGGATATTTTGGCAATGTCGAATTCTCTGACTTTGGTGATGGTTAGGTTAGGTTGGGTTAGGTATTGTGAGGTAAGCACGTTTTGTGGATATTTTTGCAATGTCCAATTCTTTGATTTCGGTGATGGTTAGGTTCAGATTGGTGAGGTTTGGTAGGATAAGAACTTTTTGTGGATATTTTGGCAATGTCAAATTCTCTGTCTTCGGTGATGGTTAGGTTAGGTTGGGTTAGGTATTGTGAGGTAAGCATGTTTTGTAGATATTTTGGCAATGTCTAATTCTTTAATTTCGGTGATGGTTAGGTTCAGTTGGTTGAGGTTTGGTAGGATAAGAACTTCTTGTGGATATTTTGGCAATGTCGAATTCTCTGATTTCGGTGATGGTTAGGTTAGGTTGGGTTAGGTATTGTGAGGTAAGCACGTTTTGTGGATATTTTCGCAATGTCCAATTCTTTGATTTCGGTGATGGTTAGGTTCAGATGGGTGAGGTTTGGTAGGATAAGAACTTTTTGTGGATATTTTGGCAATGTCGAATTCCCTGACTTCGGTGATGGTTAGGTTAGGTTGGGCTAGGTATTGTGAGGTAAGTACGTTTTGTGGATATTTTGGCAATGTCCAATTCTTTGATTTCGGTGATGGTTAGGTTCAGATGGGTGAGGTATGGTAGGATAAAAACTTTTTGTGGATATTTTGGCAATGTCGAATTCCCTGACTTCGGTGATGGTTAGGTTAGGTTGGGCTAGGTATTGTGAGGTGAGTACGTTTTTTGGATATTTTGGCAATGTCCAATTCTTTGATTTCGGTGATGGTTAGGTTCAGATGGGTGAGGTAATGTAAGATAAGAACTTTTTGTGGATATTTTGGCAATGTCGAATTCTCTGTCTTCGGTGATGGTTAGGTTAGGTTGGGTTAGGTATTGTGCGGTAAGCATGTTTTGTCAATATTTTGGCAATGTCTAATTCTTTAATTTCGGTAATGGTTAGGTTCAGATGGGTGAGGTTTGGTAGGATAAGAACTTCTTGTGGATATTTTGGCAATGTCGAATTCTCTGACTTCGGTGATGGTTAGGTAAGGTTGGGTTAGGTATTGTGAGATAAGCACGTTTTGTGGATATTTTCGCAATGTATAATTCTTTGATTTCGGTGATGGTTAGGTTCAGATGGGTGAGGTTTGGTAGGATAAGAACTTTTTGTGGATATTTTGGCAATGTCGAATTCTCTGACTTCGGTGATGGTTAGGTTAGGTTGGGTTAGGTATTGTGAGGTAAGCACGTTTTGTGGATATTTTTGCAATGTATAATTCTTTGATTTCGGTGATGGTTAGGTTCAGATGGGTGAGGTTTGGTAGGATAAGAACTTTTTGTGGATATTTTGGCAATGTCGAATTCTCTGACTTCAGTGATGGTTAGGTTAAGTTGGGTTAGGTATTACGAGGTAAGCACGTTTTGTGAATATTTTCGCAATGTATAATTCTTTGATTTCGGTGATGGTTCGGTTCAGATGGTTGAGGTTTGGTAGGATAAGAACTTCTTGTGGATATTTTGGCAATGTCGAATTCTCTGATTTCGGTGATGGTTAGGTTAGGTTGGGTTAGGTTTTGTGAAGTAAGCACGTTTTGTGGATATTTTCGCAATGTCCAATTCTTGATTTCGGTGATGGTTAGGTTCAGATGGGTGAGGTTTGGTAGGATAAGAACTTTTTGTGGATATTTTGGCAATGTCGAATTCCCTGACTTCGGTGATGGTTAGGTTAGGTTGGGCTAGGTATTGTGAGGTAAGTACGTTTTGTGGATATTTTGGCAATGTCCAATTCTTTGATTTCGGTGATGGTTAGGTTCAGATGGTTGAGGTTTAGTAGGATAAGAACTTTTTGTGGATATTTTGGCAATGTCGAATTCTCTGACTTTGGTGATGGTTAGGTTAGGTTGGGTTAGGTATTGTGAAGTAAGCACGTTTTGTGGATATTTTCGCAATGTATAATTCTTTGATTTCGGTGATGGTTAGGTTCAGATGGGTGAGGTTTGGTAGGATAAGAACTTTTTGTGGATATTTTGGCAATGTCGAATTCTCTGACTTCGGTGATGGTTAGGTTAGGTTGGGTTAGGTATTGTGAGGTAAGCACGTTTTGTGGATATTTTGGCAATGTCCAATTCTTTGATTTCGGTGAAGGTTAGGTTCAGATTGGTGAGGTTTGGTAGGATAAGAACTTTTTGTGGATATTTTGGCAATGTCAAATTCTCTGTCTTCGGTGATGGTTAGGTTAGGTTGGGCTAGGTATTGTGAGGTAAGTACGTTTTGTGGATATTTTGGCAATGTCCAATTCTTTGATTTCGGTGATGGTTAGGTTCAGATGGTTGAGGTTTAGTAGGATAAGAACTTTTTGTGGATATTTTGGCAATGTCGAATTCTCTGACTTTGGTGATGGTTAGGTTAGGTTGGGTTAGGTATTGTGAAGTAAGCACGTTTTGTGGATATTTTTGCAATGTATAATTCTCTGATTTCGGTGATGGTTCTGTTCAGATGGGTGAGGTTTGGTAGGATAAAAACTTTTTGTGGATATTTTTAAATGTCGAATTCTCTGACTTCGGTGATGGTTAGGTTAGGTTGGGTTAGGTATTGTGAGGTAAGCACGTTTTGTGGATATTAACGCAATGTCCAATTTTTTGATTTCGGTGATGGTTAGGTTCAGATGGGTGAGGTTATGTAAGATAAGAACTTTTTGTGGATATTTTGGCTATGTCGAATTCCCTGACTTCGGTGATGGTTAGGTTTGGTTGGGCTAGGTATTGTGAGGTGAGTACGTTTTTTGGATATTTTGGCAATGTCCAATTCTTTGATTTCGGTGATGGTTAGGTTCAGATGGGTGAGGTTTGGTAGGATAAGAACTTTTTGTGGATATTTTGGCAATGTCGAATTCTCTGACTTTGGTGATGGTTAGGTTAGGTTGGGTTAGGTATTGTGAGGTAAGCACGTTTTGTGGATATTTTTGCAATGTCCAATTCTTTGATTTCGGTGAAGGTTAGGTTCAGATTGGTGAGGTTTGGTAGGATAAGAACTTTTTGTGGATATTTTGGCAATGTCAAATTCTCTGTCTTCGGTGATGGTTAGATTAGGTTGGGTTAGGTATTGTGAGGTAAGCATGTTTTGTGGATATTTTGGCAATGTCTAATTCTTTAATTTCGGTGATGGTTAGGTTCAGATGGTTGAGGTTTGGTAGGATAAGAACTTCTTGTGGATATTTTGGCAATGTCGAATTCTCTGATTTCGGTGATTGTTAGGTTAGGTTGGGTTAGGTATTGTGAGGTAAGCACGTTTTGTGGATATTTTCGCAATGTCCAATTCTTTGATTTCGGTGATGGTTAGGTTCAGATGGGTGAGGTTTGGTAGGATAAGAACTTTTTGTGGATATTTTGGCAATGTCGAATTCCCTGACTTCGGTGATGGTTAGGTTAGGTTGGGCTAGGTATTGTGAGGAAAGAACGTTTTGTGGATATTTTGGCAATGTCCAATTCTTTGATTTCGGTGATGGTTAGGTTCAGATGGTTGAGGTTTAGTAGGATAAGAACTTTTTGTGGATATTTTGGCAATGTCGAATTCTCTGACTTTGGTGATAGTTAGGTTAGGTTGGGTTAGGTATTGTGAAGTAAGCACGTTTTGTGGATATTTTCGCAATGTCCAATTCTTTGATTTCGGTGATAGTTAGGTTCAGATGGGTGAGGTTATGTAAGATAAGAACTTTTTGTGGATATTTTGGCAATGTCGAATTCCCTGACTTCGGTGATGGTTAGGTTAGGTTGGGCTAGGTATTGTGAGGTAAGTACGTTTTGTGGATATTTTGGCAATGTCCAATTCTTTGATTTCGGTGATGGTTAGGTTCAGATGGGTGAGGTATGGTAGGATAAGAACTTTTTGTGGATATTTTGGCAATGTCGAATTCCCTGACTTCGGTGATGGTTAGGTTAGGTTGGGTTAGGTATTGTGAGGTAAGCACGTTTTGTGGATATTAACGCAATGTCCAATTTTTTGATTTCGGTGATGGTTAGGTTCAGATGGGTGAGGTTTGGTAGGATAAGAAATTTTTGTGGATATTTTGGCAATGTCGAATTCTCTGACTTTGGTGATGGTTAGGTTAGGTTGGGTTAGGTATTGTGAGGTAAGCACGTTTTGTGGATATTTTTGCAATGTCCAATTCTTTGATTTCGGTGATGGTTAGGTTCAGATTGGTGAGGTTTGGTAGGATAAGAACTTCTTGTGGATATTTTGGCAATGTCGAATTCTCTGATTTCGGTGATGGTTAGGTTAGGTTGGGTTAGGTTTTGTGAGGTAAGCACGTTTTGTGGATATTTTCGCAATGTCCAATTCTTTGATTTCGGTGATGGTTCGGTTCAGATGGGTGAGGTTTGGTAGGATAAAAACTTTTTGTGGATATTTTGGCAATGTCGAATTCTCTGACTTTGGTGATGGTTAGGTTAGGTTGGGTTAGGTATTGTGAGGTAAGCACGTTTTGTGGATATTTTTGCAATGTTTAATTCTTTGATTTCGGTGAAGGTTAGGTTCAGATTGGTGAGGTTTGGTAGGATAAGAACTTTTTGTGGATATTTTGGCAATGTCGAATTCTCTGACTTTGGTGATGGTTAGTTTAGGTTGGGTTAGGCATTGTGAGGTAAGCATGTTTTGTGGATATTTTGGCAATGTCTAATTCTTTAATTTCGGTGAGGGTTAGGTTCAGATGGTTGAGGTTTGGTAGGATAAGAACTTCTTGTGGATATTTTGGCAATGTCGAATTCTCTGATTTCGGTGATGGTTAGGTTAGGTTGGGTTAGGTTTTGTGAGGTAAGCACGTTTTGTGGATATTTTCGCAATGTCCAATTCTTTGATTTCGGTGATGGTTCGGTTCAGATGGGTGAGGTTTGGTAGGATAAAAACTTTTTGTGGATATTTTGGCAATGTCGAATTCTCTGACTTTGGTGATGGTTAGGTTAGGTTGGGTTAGGTATTGTGAGGTAAGCACGTTTTGTGGATATTTTTGCAATGTCCAATTCTTTGATTTCGGTGAAGGTTAGGTTCAGATTGGTGAGGTTTGGTAGGATAAGAACTTTTTGTGGATATTTTGGCAATGTCGAATTCTCTGACTTTGGTGATGGTTAGTTTAGGTTGGGTTAGGCATTGTGAGGTAAGCATGTTTTGTGGATATTTTGGCAATGTCTAATTCTTTAATTTCGGTGAGGGTTAGGTTCAGATGGTTGAGGTTTGGTAGGATAAGAACTTCTTGTGGATATTTTGGCAATGTCGAATTCTCTGACTTCGGTGATGGTTAGGTTAAGTTGGGTTAGGTATTTCGAGGTAAGCACGTTTTGTGAATATTTTCGCAATGTATAAGTCTTTGATTTCGGTGATGGTTCGGTTCAGATGGGTGAGGTTTGGTAGGATAAGAACTTTTTGTGGATATTTTGGCAATGTCGAATTCTCTGACTTCGGTAATGGTTAGGTTAGGTTGGGTTGGGTATTGTGAGGTAAGCACGTTTTGTGGATATTTTCGCAATGTCAAATTCTTTGATTTCGGTGATGGTTAGGTTCAGATGGGTGAGGTTTGGTAGGATAAGAACTTTTTGTGGATATTTTGCAATGTCGAATTCTCTGACTTTGGTGATGGTTAGGTTAGGTTGGGTTAGGTATTGTGAGGTACGCACGTTTTGTGGATATTTTGGCAATGTCTAATTCTTAAATTTCGGTGATGGTTAGGTTCAGATGGTTGAGGTTTGGTAGGATAAGAACTTCTTGTGGATATTTTGGCAATGTCGAATTTTCTGATTTCGGTGATGGTTAGGTTAGGTTGGGTAAGGTATTGTGAGGTAAACCCGTTTTGTGGATATTTTCGCAATGTCCAATTCTTTGATTTCGGTGATGGTTAGGTTCAGATGGGTGAGGTTATGTAAGATAAGAACTTTTTGTGGATATTTTGGCAATGTCGAATTCTCTGACTTCGGTGATGGTAAGGTTAGGTTGGGTTAGGTATTGTGAGGTAAGAACGTTTTGTGGATATTTTCGCAATGTCAAATTCTTTGATTTCGGTGATGGTTAGGTTCAGATGGGTGAGGTTTGGAAGGATAAGAACTTTTTGTGGATATTTTGCAATGTCGAATTCTCTGACTTTGGTGATGGTTAGGTTAGGTTGGGTTAGGTATTGTGAGGTACGCACGTTTTGTGGATATTTTGGCAATGTCTAATTCTTTAATTTCGGTGATGGTTAGGTTCAGATGGGTGAGGTTTGGTAGGATAAGAACTTCTTGTGGATATTTTGGCAATGTCGAATTCTCTGACTTCGGTGATGGTTAGGTTAGGTTGGGTTAGGTATTTTGAGGTAAGCATGTTTTGTGGATATTTTTGCAATGTTCAATTCTTTAATTTCGGTGATGGTTAGGTTCAGATGGGTGAGGTTTGGTAGGATAAGAACTTCTTGTGGATATTTTGGCAATGTCGAATTCTCTGACTTCGGTGATAGTTAGGTTAGGTTGGGTTAGGTATTTTGAGGTAAGCATGTTTTGTGGATATTTTTGCAATGTTCAATTCTTTAATTTCGGTGATGGTTAGGTTCAGATGGGTGAGGTTTGGTAGGATAAGAACTCTTTGTGGATATTTTGGCAATGTCGAATTCTCTGACTTCGGTGATGGTTAGGTAAGGTTGGGTTAGGTATTGTGAGATAAGCACGTTTTGTGGATATTTTCGCAATGTATAATTCTTTGATTCCAGTGATGGTTAGGTTCAGATGGGTGAGGTTTGGTAGGATACGAACTTTTTGTGGATATTTTGGCAATGTCGAATTCTCTGACTTCGGTGATGGTTAGGTTAAGTTGGGTTAGGTATTTCGAGGTAAGCACGTTTTGTGAATATTTTCGCAATGTATAAGTCTTTGATTTCGGTGATGGTTCGGTTCAGATGGGTGAGGTTTGGTAGGATAAGAACTTTTTGTGGATATTTTGGCAATGTCGAATTCTCTGACTTCGGTAATGGTTAGGTTAGGTTGGGTTGGGTAATGTGAGGTAAGCACGTTTTGTGGATATTTTCGCAATGTCAAATTCTTTGATTTCGGTGATGGTTAGGTTCAGATGGGTGAGGTTTGGTAGGATAAGAACTTTTTGTGGATATTTTGCAATGTCGAATTCTCTGACTTTGGTGATGGTTAGGTTAGGTTGGGTTAGGTATTGTGAGGTACGCACGTTTTGTGGATATTTTGGCAATGTCTAATTCTTAAATTTCGGTGATGGTTAGGTTCAGATGGTTGAGGTTTGGTAGGATAAGAACTTCTTGTGGATATTTTGGCAATGTCGAATTTTCTGATTTCGGTGATGGTTAGGTTAGGTTGGGTAAGGTATTGTGAGGTAAACCCGTTTTGTGGATATTTTCGCAATGTCCAATTCTTTGATTTCGGTGATGGTTAGGTTCAGATGGGTGAGGTTATGTAAGATAAGAACTTTTTGTGGATATTTTGGCAATGTCGAATTCTCTGACTTCGGTGATGGTAAGGTTAGGTTGGGTTAGGTATTGTGAGGTAAGAACGTTTTGTGGATATTTTCGCAATGTCAAATTCTTTGATTTCGGTGATGGTTAGGTTCAGATGGGTGAGGTTTGGAAGGATAAGAACTTTTTGTGGATATTTTGCAATGTCGAATTCTCTGACTTTGGTGATGGTTAGGTTAGGTTGGGTTAGGTATTGTGAGGTACGCACGTTTTGTGGATATTTTGGCAATGTCTAATTCTTTAATTTCGGTGATGGTTAGGTTCAGATGGGTGAGGTTTGGTAGGATAAGAACTTCTTGTGGATATTTTGGCAATGTCGAATTCTCTGACTTCGGTGATGGTTAGGTTAGGTTGGGTTAGGTATTTTGAGGTAAGCATGTTTTGTGGATATTTTTGCAATGTTCAATTCTTTAATTTCGGTGATGGTTAGGTTCAGATGGGTGAGGTTTGGTAGGATAAGAACTTCTTGTGGATATTTTGGCAATGTCGAATTCTCTGACTTCGGTGATAGTTAGGTTAGGTTGGGTTAGGTATTTTGAGGTAAGCATGTTTTGTGGATATTTTTGCAATGTTCAATTCTTTAATTTCGGTGATGGTTAGGTTCAGATGGGTGAGGTTTGGTAGGATAAGAACTCTTTGTGGATATTTTGGCAATGTCGAATTCTCTGACTTCGGTGATGGTTAGGTTAGGTTGGGTTAGGTATTGTGAGGTAAGCACGTTTTGTGGATATTTTCGCAATGTCCAATTCTTTGATTTCGGTGATGGTAAGGTTCAGATGGGTAAAGTTTGGTAGGATAAGAACTTTTTGTGGATATTTTGGCAATGTCGAATTCTCTGGTTTCGGTGATGGTTAGGTTAAGTTGGGTTAGGTATTACGAGGTAAGCACGTTTTGTGAATATTTTCGCAATGTATAATTCTTTGATTTCGGTGATGGTTCGGTTCAGATGGGTGAGGTTTGGTAGGATAAGAACTTTTTGTGGATATTTTGGCAATGTCGAATTCTCTGACTTCGGTGATGGTAAGGTTAGGTTGGGTTAGGTATTTTGAGGTAAGCATGTTTTGTGGATATTTTTGCAATGTTCAATTCTTTAATTTCGGTGATAATTAGGTTCAGATGGGTGAGGTTTGGTAGGATAAGAACTCTTTGTGGATATTTTGGCAATGTCGAATTCTCTGACTTCGGTGATGGTTAGGTTAGGTTGGGTTAGGTATTGTGAAGTAAGCACGTTTTGTGGATATTTTCGCAATGTCCAATTCTTTGATTTCGGTGATGGTAAGGTTCAGATGGGTGAGGTTTGGTAGGATAAGAACTTTTTGTGGATATTTTGGCAATGTCGAATTCTCTGGTTTCGGTGATGGTTAGGTTAAGTTGGGTTAGGTATTACGAGGTATGCACGTTTTGTGAATATTTTCGCAATGTGAAATTCTTTGATTTCGGTGATGGTTCGGTTCAGATGGGTGAGGTTTGGTAGGATAAAAACTTTTTGTGGATATTTTGGCAATGTCGAATTCTCTGACTGCGGTAATGGTTAGGTTAGGTTGGGTTGGGTATTGTGAGGTAAGCACGTTTTGTGGATATTTTCGCAATGTCAAATTCTTTGATTTCGGTGATGGTTAGGTTCAGATGGGTGAGGTTTGGTAGGATAAGAACTTTTTGTGGATATTTTGCAATGTCGAATTCTCTGACTTTGGTGATGGTTAGGTTAGGTTGGGTTAGGTATTGTGAGGTACGCACGTTTTGTGGATATTTTGGCAATGTCTAATTCTTTAATTTCGGTGATGGTTAGGTTCAGATGGGTGAGGTTTGGTAGGATAAGAACTTCTTGTGGATATTTTGGCAATGTCGAATTCTCTGACTTCGGTGATGGTTAGGTTAGGTTGGGTTAGGTATTTTGAGGTAAGCATGTTTTGTGGATATTTTTGCAATGTTCAATTCTTTAATTTCGGTGATGGTTAGGTTCAGATGGGTGAGGTTTGGTAGGATAAGAACTTCTTGTGGATATTTTGGCAATGTCGAATTCTCTGACTTCGGTGATGGTTAGGTTAGGTTGGGTTAGGTATTTTGAGGTAAGCATGTTTTGTGGATATTTTTGCAATGTTCAATTCTTTAATTTCGGTGATGGTTAGGTTCAGATGGGTGAGGTTTGGTAGGATAAGAACTCTTTGTGGATATTTTGGCAATGTCGAATTCTCTGACTTCGGTGATGGTTAGGTTAGGTTGGGTTAGGTATTGTGAGGTAAGCACGTTTTGTGGATATTTTCGCAATGTCCAATTCTTTGATTTCGGTGATGGTAAGGTTCAGATGGGTAAAGTTTGGTAGGATAAGAACTTTTTGTGGATATTTTGGCAATGTCGAATTCTCTGGTTTCGGTGATGGTTAGGTTAAGTTGGGTTAGGTATTACGAGGTAAGCACGTTTTGTGAATATTTTCGCAATGTATAATTCTTTGATTTCGGTGATGGTTCGGTTCAGATGGGTGAGGTTTGGTAGGATAAGAACTTTTTGTGGATATTTTGGCAATGTCGAATTCTCTGACTTCGGTGATGGTAAGGTTAGGTTGGGTTAGGTATTTTGAGGTAAGCATGTTTTGTGGATATTTTTGCAATGTTCAATTCTTTAATTTCGGTGATAATTAGGTTCAGATGGGTGAGGTTTGGTAGGATAAGAACTCTTTGTGGATATTTTGGCAATGTCGAATTCTCTGACTTCGGTGATGGTTAGGTTAGGTTGGGTTAGGTATTGTGAAGTAAGCACGTTTTGTGGATATTTTCGCAATGTCCAATTCTTTGATTTCGGTGATGGTAAGGTTCAGATGGGTGAGGTTTGGTAGGATAAGAACTTTTTGTGGATATTTTGGCAATGTCGAATTCTCTGGTTTCGGTGATGGTTAGGTTAAGTTGGGTTAGGTATTACGAGGTATGCACGTTTTGTGAATATTTTCGCAATGTATAATTCTTTGATTTCGGTGATGGTTCGGTTCAGATGGGTGAGGTTTGGTAGGATAAAAACTTTTTGTGGATATTTTGGCAATGTCGAATTCTCTGACTTCGGTGATGGTTAGGTTAGGTTGGGTTAGGTATTGTGAGGTAAGCACGTTTTGTGGATATTAACGCAATGTCCAATTTTTTGATTTCGGTGATGGTTAGGTTCAGATGGGTGAGGTTTGGTAGGATAAGAACTTTATGTGGATATTTTGGCAATGTCGAATTCTCTGACTTTGGTGATGGTTAGGTTAGGTTGGGTTAGGTATTGTGAGGTAAGCACGTTTTGTGGATATTTTTGCAATGTCCAATTCTTTGATTTCGGTGATGGTTAGGTTCAGATTGGTGAGGTTTGGTAGGATAAGAACTTTTTGTGGATATTTTGGCAATGTCAAATTCTCTGTCTTCGGTGATGGTTAGGTTAGGTTGCGTTAGGTATTGTGAGGTAAGCATGTTTTGTGGATATTTTGGCAATGTCTTATTCTTTAATTTCGGTGATGGTTAGGTTCAGATGGTTGAGGTTTGGTAGGATAAGAACTTCTTGTGGATATTTTGGCAATGTCGAATTCTCTGATTTCGGTGATGGTTAGGTTAGGTTGGGTTAGGTTTTGTGAGGTAAGCACGTTTTGTGGATATTTTCGCAATGACCAATTCTTTGATTTCGGTGATGGTTCGGTTCAGATGGGTGAGGTTTGGTAGGATAAAAACTTTTTGTGGATATTTTGGCAATGTCAAATTCTCTGATTTCGGTGATGGTTAGGTTAGGTTGGGTTAGGTATTGTGAATTAAGCACGTTTTGTGGATATTTTCGCAATGTCCAATTCTTTGATTTCGGTGATGGTTAGGTTCAGATGGGTGAGGTTTGGTAGGATAAGAACTTTTTGTGGATATTTTGGCAATGTCGAATTCCCTGACTTCGGTGATGGTTAGGTTAGGTTGGGCTAGGTATTGTGAGGTAAGTACGTTTTGTGGATATTTTGGCAATGTCCAATTCTTTGATTTCGGTGATGGTTAGGTTCAGATGGGTGAGGTTTAGTAGGATAAGAACTTCTTGTGGATATTTTGGCAATGTCGAATTCTCTGACTTCGGTGATGGTTAGGTAAGGTTGGGTTAGGTATTGTGAGATAAGCACGTTTTGTGGATATTTTCGCAATGTATAATTCTTTGATTTCAGTGATGGTTAGGTTCAGATGGGTGAGGTTTGGTAGGATACGAACTTTTTGTGGATATTTTGGCAATGTCGAATTCTCTGACTTCGGTGATGGTTAGGTTAAGTTGGGTTAGGTATTACGAGGTAAGCACGTTTTGTGAATTTTTTCGCAATGTATAAGTCTTTGATTTCGGTGATGGTTCGGTTCAGATGGGTGAGGTTTGGTAGGATAAGAACTTTTTGTGGATATTTTGGCAATGTCGAATTCTCTGACTTCGGTAATGGTTAGGTTAGGTTGGGTTGGGTATTGTGAGGTAAGCACGTTTTGTGGATATTTTCGCAATGTCAAATTCTTTGATTTCGGTGATGGTTAGGTTCAGATGGGTGAGGTTTGGTAGGATAAGAACTTTTTGTGGATATTTTGCAATGTCGAATTCTCTGACTTTGGTGATGGTTAGGTTAGGTTGGGTTAGGTATTGTGAGGTACGCACGTTTTGTGGATATTTTGGCAATGTCTAATTCTTTAATTTCGGTGATGGTTAGGTTCAGATGGTTGAGGTTTGGTAGGATAAGAACTTCTTGTGGATATTTTGGCAATGTCGAATTTTCTGATTTCGGTGATGGTTAGGTTAGGTTGGGTAAGGTATTGTGAGGTAAACCCGTTTTGTGGATATTTTCGCAATGTCCAATTCTTTGATTTCGGTGATGGTTAGGTTCAGATGGGTGAGGTTTGGTAGGATAAGAACTTTTTGTGGATATTTTGGCAATGTCGAATTCCCTGACTTCGGTGATGGTTAGGTTAGGTTGGGCTAGGTATTGTGAGGTAAGTACGTTTTGTGGATATTTTGGCAATGTCCAATTCTTTGATTTCGGTGATGGTTAGGTTCAGATGGGTGAGGTTTGGTAGGATAAGAACTTCTTGTGGATATTTTGGCAATGTCGAATTCTCTGACTTCGGTGATGGTTAGGTAAGGTTGGGTTAGGTATTGTGAGATAAGCACGTTTTGTGGATATTTTCGCAATGTATAATTCTTTGATTTCAGTGATGGTTAGGTTCAGATGGGTGAGGTTTGGTAGGATACGAACTTTTTGTGGATATTTTGGCAATGTCGAATTCTCTGACTTTGGTGATGGTAAGGTTAAGTTGGGTTAGGTATTACGAGGTAAGCACGTTTTGTGAATATTTTCGCAATGTATAAGTCTTTGATTTCGGTGATGGTTCGGTTCAGATGGGTGAGGTTTGGTAGGATAAGAACTTTTTGTGGATATTTTGGCAATGTCGAATTCTCTGACTACGGTAATGGTTAGGTTAGGTTGGGTTGGGTATTGTGAAGTAAGCACGTTTTGTGGATATTTTCGCAATGTCAAATTCTTTGATTTCGGTGATGGTTAGGTTCAGATGGGTGAGGTTTGGTAGGATAAGAACTTTTTGTGGATATTTTGCAATGTCGAATTCTCTGACTTTGGTGATGGTTAGGTTAGGTTGGGTTAGGTATTGTGAGGTACGCACGTTTTGTGGATATTTTGGCAATGTCTAATTCTTTAATTTCGGTGATGGTTAGGTTCAGATGGGTGAGGTTTGGTAGGATAAGAACTTCTTGTGGATATTTTGGCAATGTCGAATTCTCTGACTTCGGTGATGGTTAGGTTAGGTTGGGTTAGGTATTTTGAGGTAAGCATGTTTTGTGGATATTTTTGCAATGTTCAATTCTTTAATTTCGGTGATGGTTAGGTTCAGATGGGTGAGGTTTGGTAGGATAAGAACTCATTGTGGATATTTTGGCAATGTCGAATTCTCTGACTTCGGTGATGGTTAGGTTAGGTTGGGTTAGGTATTGTGAGGTAAGCACGTTTTGTGGATATTTTCGCAATGTCCAATTCTTTGATTTCGGTGATGGTAAGGTTCAGATGGGTGAGGTTTGGTAGGATAAGAACTTTTTGTGGATATTTTGGCAATGTCGAATTCTCTGGTTTCGGTGATGGTTAGGTTAAGTTGGGTTAGGTATTACGAGGTAAGCACGTTTTGTGAATATTTTCGCAATGTATAATTCTTTGATTTCGGTGATGGTTCGGTTCAGATGGGTGAGGTTTGGTAGGATAAGAACTTTTTGTGGATATTTTGGCAATGTCGAATTCTCTGACTTCGGTGATGGTAAGGTTAGGTTGGGTTAGGTATTTTGAGGTAAGCATGTTTTGTGGATATTTTTGCAATGTTCAATTCTTTAATTTCGGTGATAATTAGGTTCAGATGGGTGAGGTTTGGTAGGATAAGAACTCTTTGTGGATATTTTGGCAATGTCGAATTCTCTGACTTCGGTGATGGTTAGGTTAGGTTGGGTTAGGTATTGTGAGGTAAGCACGTTTTGTGGATATTTTCGCAATGTCTAATTCTTTGATTTCGGTGATGGTAAGGTTCAGATGGGTGAGGTTTGGTAGGATAAGAACTTTTTGTGGATATTTTGGCAATGTCGAATTCTCTGGTTTCGGTGATGGTTAGGTTAAGTTGGGTTAGGTATTACGAGGTATGCACGTTTTGTGAATATTTTCGCAATGTATAATTCTTTGATTTCGGTGATGGTTCGGTTCAGATGGGTGAGGTTTGGTAGGATAAAAACTTTTTGTGGATATTTTGGCAATGTCGAATTCTCTGACTTCGGTGATGGTTAGGTTAGGTTGGGTTAGGTATTGTGAGGTAAGCACGTTTTGTGAAAATTAACGCAATGTCCAATTTTTTGATTTCGGTGATGGTTAGGTTCAGATGGGTGAGGTTTGGTAGGATAAGAACTTTTTGTGGATATTTTGGCAATGTCGAATTCTCTGACTTTGGTGATGGTTAGTTTAGGTTGGGTTAGGCATTGTGAGGTAAGCATGTTTTGTGGATATTTTGGCAATGTCTAATTCTTTAATTTCGGTGAGGGTTAGGTTCAGATGGTTGAGGTTTGGTAGGATAAGAACTTCTTGTGGATATTTTGGCAATGTCGAATTCTCTGATTTCGGTGATGGTTAGGTTAGGTTGGGTTAGGTTTTGTGAGGTAAGCACGTTTTGTGGATATTTTCGCAATGTCCAATTCTTTGATTTCGGTGATGGTTCGGTTCAGATGGGTGAGGTTTGGTAGGATAAAAACTTTTTGTGGATATTTTGGCAATGTCGAATTCTCTGACTTCGGTGATGGTTAGGTTAGGTTGGGTTAGGTATTGTGAGGTAAGCACGTTTTGTGGATATTAACGCAATGTCCAATTTTTTGATTTCGGTGATGGTTAGGTTCAGATGGGTGAGGTTTGGTAGGATAAGAACTTTTTGTGGATATTTTGGCAATGTCGAATTCTCTGACTTTGGTGATGGTTAGGTTAGGTTGGGTTAGGTATTGTGAGGTAAGCACGTTTTGTGGATATTTTTGCAATGTCCAATTCTTTGATTTCGGTGAAGGTTAGGTTCAGATTGGTGAGGTTTGGTAGGATAAGAACTTTTTGTGGATATTTTGGCAATGTCAAATTCTCTGTCTTTGGTGATGGTTAGATTAGGTTGGGTTAGGTATTGTGAGGTAAGCATGTTTTGTGGATATTTTGGCAATGTCTTATTCTTTAATTTCGGTGATGGTTAGGTTCAGATGGTTGAGGTTTGGTAGGATAAGAACTTCTTGTGGATATTTTTGCAATGTCGAATTCTCTGATTTCGGTGATGGTTAGGTTAGGTTGGGTTAGGTATTGTGAGGTAAGCACGTTTTGTGGATATTTTCGCAATGTCCAATTCTTTGATTTCGGTGATGGTTAGGTTCAGATGGGTGAGGTTTGGTAGGATAAGAACTTTTTGTGGATATTTTGGCAATGTCGAATTCCCTGACTTCGGTGATGGTTAGGTTAGGTTGGGCTAGGTATTGTGAGGAAAGAACGTTTTGTGGATATTTTGGCAATGTCCAATTCTTTGATTTCGGTGATGGTTAGGTTCAGATGGTTGAGGTATGGTAGGATAAGAACTTTTTGTGGATATTTTGGCAATGTCGAATTCCCTGACTTCGGTGATGGTTAGGTTAGGTTGGGTTAGGTATTGTGAGGTAAGCACGTTTTGTGGATATTAACGCAATGTCCAATTTTTTGATTTCGGTGATGGTTAGGTTCAGATGGGTGAGGTTTGGTAGGATAAGAACTTTTTGTGGATATTTTGGCAATGTCGAATTCTCTGACTTTGGTGATGGTTAGGTTAGGTTGGGTTAGGTATTGTGAGGTAAGCACGTTTTGTGGATATTTTTGCAATGTCCAATTCTTTGATTTCGGTGATGGTTAGGTTCAGATTGGTGAGGTTTGGTAGGATAAGAACTTTTTGTGGATATTTTGGCAATGTCAAATTCTCTGTCTTCGGTGATGGTTAGGTTAGGTTGGGTTAGGTATTGTGAGGTAAGCATGTTTTGTAGATATTTTGGCAATGTCTAATTCTTTAATTTCGGTGATGGTTAGGTTCAGTTGGTTGAGGTTTGGTAGGATAAGAACTTCTTGTGGATATTTTGGCAATGTCGAATTCTCTGATTTCGGTGATGGTTAGGTTAGGTTGGGTTAGGTATTGTGAGGTAAGCACGTTTTGTGGATATTTTCGCAATGTCCAATTCTTTGATTTCGGTGATGGTTAGGTTCAGATGGGTGAGGTTTGGTAGGATAAGAACTTTTTGTGGATATTTTGGCAATGTCGAATTCCCTGACTTCGGTGATGGTTAGGTTAGGTTGGGCTAGGTATTGTGAGGTAAGTACGTTTTGTAGATATTTTGGCAATGTCCAATTCTTTGATTTCGGTGATGGTTAGGTTCAGATGGGTGAGGTATGGTAGGATAAAAACTTTTTGTGGATATTTTGGCAATGTCGAATTCCCTGACTTCGGTGATGGTTAGGTTAGGTTGGGCTAGGTATTGTGAGGTGAGTACGTTTTTTGGATATTTTGGCAATGTCCAATTCTTTGATTTCGGTGATGGTTAGGTTCAGATGGGTGAGGTAATGTAAGATAAGAACTTTTTGTGGATATTTTGGCAATGTCGAATTCTCTGTCTTCGGTGATGGTTAGGTTAGGTTGGGTTAGGTATTGTGCGGTAAGCATGTTTTGTCGATATTTTGGCAATGTCTAATTCTTTAATTTCGGTAATGGTTAGGTTCAGATGGGTGAGGTTTGGTAGGATAAGAACTTCTTGTGGATATTTTGGCAATGTCGAATTCTCTGACTTCGGTGATGGTTAGGTAAGGTTGGGTTAGGTATTGTGAGATAAGCACGTTTTGTGGATATTTTCGCAATGTATAATTCTTTGATTTCGGTGATGGTTAGGTTCAGATGGGTGAGGTTTGGTAGGATAAGAACTTTTTGTGGATATTTTGGCAATGTCGAATTCTCTGACTTCGGTGATGGTTAGGTTAGGTTGGGTTAGGTATTGTGAGGAAAGCACGTTTTGTGGATATTTTTGCAATGTATAATTCTTTGATTTCGGTGATGGTTAGGTTCAGATGGGTGAGGTTTGGTAGGATAAGAACTTTTTGTGGATATTTTGGCAATGTCGAATTCTCTGACTTCAGTGATGGTTAGGTTAAGTTGGGTTAGGTATTACGAGGTAAGCACGTTTTGTGAATATTTTCGCAATGTATAATTCTTTGATTTCGGTGATGGTTCGGTTCAGATGGTTGAGGTTTGGTAGGATAAGAACTTCTTGTGGATATTTTGGCAATGTCGAATTCTCTGATTTCGGTGATGGTTAGGTTAGGTTGGGTTAGGTATTGTGAAGTAAGCACGTTTTGTGGATATTTTCGCAATGTCCAATTCTTTGATTTCGGTGATGGTTAGGTTCAGATGGGTGAGGTTTGGTAGGATAAGAACTTTTTGTGGATATTTTGGCAATGTCGAATTCCCTGACTTCGGTGATGGTTAGGTTAGGTTGGGCTAGGTATTGTGAGGTAAGTACGTTTTGTGGATATTTTGGCAATGTCCAATTCTTTGATTTCGGTGATGGTTAGGTTCAGATGGTTGAGGTTTAGTAGGATAAGAACTTTTTGTGGATATTTTGGCAATGTCGAATTCTCTGACTTTGGTGATGGTTAGGTTAGGTTGGGTTAGGTATTGTGAAGTAAGCACGTTTTGTGGATATTTTCGCAATGTATAATTCTTTGATTTCGGTGATGGTTAGGTTCAGATGGGTGAGGTTTGGTAGGATAAGAACTTTTTGTGGATATTTTGGCAATGTCGAATTCTCTGACTTCGGTGATGGTTAGGTTAGGTTGGGTTAGGTATTGTGAGGTAAGCACGTTTTGTGGATATTTTGGCAATGTCCAATTCTTTGATTTCGGTGAAGGTTAGGTTCAGATTGGTGAGGTTTGGTAGGATAAGAACTTTTTGTGGATATTTTGGCAATGTCAAATTCTCTGTCTTCGGTGATGGTTAGGTTAGGTTGGGCTAGGTATTGTGAGGTAAGTACGTTTTGTGGATATTTTGGCAATGTCCAATTCTTTGATTTCGGTGATGGTTAGGTTCAGATGGTTGAGGTTTAGTAGGATAAGAACTTTTTGTGGATATTTTGGCAATGTCGAATTCTCTGACTTTGGTGATGGTTAGGTTAGGTTGGGTTAGGTATTGTGAAGTAAGCACGTTTTGTGGATATTTTCGCAATGTATAATTCTCTGATTTCGGTGATGGTTCTGTTCAGATGGGTGAGGTTTGGTAGGATAAAAACTTTTTGTGGATATTTTTAAATGTCGAATTCTCTGACTTCGGTGATGGTTAGGTTAGGTTGGGTTAGGTATTGTGAGGTAAGCACGTTTTGTGGATATTAACGCAATGTCCAATTTTTTGATTTCGGTGATGGTTAGGTTCAGATGGGTGAGGTTATGTAAGATAAGAACTTTTTGTGGATATTTTGGCTATGTCGAATTCCCTGACTTCGGTGATGGTTAGGTTAGGTTGGGCTAGGTATTGTGAGGTGAGTACGTTTTTTGGATATTTTGGCAATGTCCAATTCTTTGATTTCGGTGATGGTTAGGTTCAGATGGGTGAGGTTTGGTAGGATAAGAACTTTTTGTGGATATTTTGGCAATGTCGAATTCTCTGACTTTGGTGATGGTTAGGTTAGGTTGGGTTAGGTATTGTGAGGTAAGCACGTTTTGTGGATATTTTTGCAATGTCCAATTCTTTGATTTCGGTGAAGGTTAGGTTCAGATTGGTGAGGTTTGGTAGGATAAGAACTTTTTGTGGATATTTTGGCAATGTCAAATTCTCTGTCTTCGGTGATGGTTAGATTAGGTTGGGTTAGGTATTGTGAGGTAAGCATGTTTTGTGGATATTTTGGCAATGTCTAATTCTTTAATTTCGGTGATGGTTAGGTTCAGATGGTTGAGGTTTGGTAGGATAAGAACTTCTTGTGGATATTTTGGCAATGTCGAATTCTCTGATTTCGGTGATTGTTAGGTTAGGTTGGGTTAGGTATTGTGAGGTAAGCACGTTTTGTGGATATTTTCGCAATGTCCAATTCTTTGATTTCGGTGATGGTTAGGTTCAGATGGGTGAGGTTTGGTAGGATAAGAACTTTTTGTGGATATTTTGGCAATGTCGAATTCCCTGACTTCGGTGATGGTTAGGTTAGGTTGGGCTAGGTATTGTGAGGAAAGAACGTTTTGTGGATATTTTGGCAATGTCCAATTCTTTGATTTCGGTGATGGTTAGGTTCAGATGGTTGAGGTTTAGTAGGATAAGAACTTTTTGTGGATATTTTGGCAATGTCGAATTCTCTGACTTTGGTGATAGTTAGGTTAGGTTGGGTTAGGTATTGTGAAGTAAGCACGTTTTGTGGATATTTTCGCAATGTCCAATTCTTTGATTTCGGTGATAGTTAGGTTCAGATGGGTGAGGTTATGTAAGATAAGAACTTTTTGTGGATATTTTGGCAATGTCGAATTCCCTGACTTCGGTGATGGTTAGGTTAGGTTGGGCTAGGTATTGTGAGGTAAGTACGTTTTGTGGATATTTTGGCAATGTCCAATTCTTTGATTTCGGTGATGGTTAGGTTCAGATGGGTGAGGTATGGTAGGATAAGAACTTTTTGTGGATATTTTGGCAATGTCGAATTCCCTGACTTCGGTGATGGTAAGGTTAGGTTGGGTTAGGTATTGTGAGGTAAGCACGTTTTGTGAATATTAACGCAATGTCCAATTTTTTGATTTCGGTGATGGTTAGGTTCAGATGGGTGAGGTTTGGTAGGATAAGAAATTTTTGTGGATATTTTGGCAATGTCGAATTCTCTGACTTTGGTGATGGTTAGGTTAGGTTGGGTTAGGTATTGTGAGGTAAGCACGTTTTGTGGATATTTTTGCAATGTCCAATTCTTTGATTTCGGTGATGGTTAGGTTCAGATTGGTGAGGTTTGGTAGGATAAGAACTTCTTGTGGATATTTTGGCAATGTCGAATTCTCTGATTTCGGTGATGGTTAGGTTAGGTTGGGTTAGGTTTTGTGAGGTAAGCACGTTTTGTGGATATTTTCGCAATGTCCAATTCTTTGATTTCGGTGATGGTTCGGTTCAGATGGGTGAGGTTTGGTAGGATAAAAACTTTTTGTGGATATTTTGGCAATGTCGAATTCTCTGACTTTGGTGATGGTTAGGTTAGGTTGGGTTAGGTATTGTGAGGTAAGCACGTTTTGTGGATATTTTTGCAATGTCCAATTCTTTGATTTCGGTGAAGGTTAGGTTCAGATTGGTGAGGTTTGGTAGGATAAGAACTTTTTGTGGATATTTTGGCAATGTCGAATTCTCTGACTTTGGTGATGGTTAGTTTAGGTTGGGTTAGGCATTGTGAGGTAAGCATGTTTTGTGGATATTTTGGCAATGTCTAATTCTTTAATTTCGGTGAGGGTTAGGTTCAGATGGTTGAGGTTTGGTAGGATAAGAACTTCTTGTGGATATTTTGGCAATGTCGAATTCTCTGATTTCGGTGATGGTTAGGTTAGGTTGGGTTAGGTTTTGTGAGGTAAGCACGTTTTGTGGATATTTTCGCAATGTCCAATTCTTTGATTTCGGTGATGGTTCGGTTCAGATGGGTGAGGTTTGGTAGGATAAAAACTTTTTGTGGATATTTTGGCAATGTCGAATTCTCTGACTTCGGTGATGGTTAGGTTAGGTTGGGTTAGGTATTGTGAGGTAAGCACGTTTTGTGGATATTAACGCAATGTCCAATTTTTTGATTTCGGTGATGGTTAGGTTCAGATGGGTGAGGTTTGGTAGGATAAGAACTTTTTGTGGATATTTTGGCAATGTCGAATTCTCTGACTTTGGTGATGGTTAGGTTAGGTTTGGTTAGGTATTGTGAGGTAAGCACGTTTTGTGGATATTTTTGCAATGTCCAATTCTTTGATTTCGGTGAAGGTTAGGTTCAGATTGGTGAGGTTTGGTAGGATAAGAACTTTTTGTGGATATTTTGGCAATGTCAAATTCTCTGTCTTCGGTGATGGTTAGATTAGGTTGGGTTAGGTATTGTGAGGTAAGCATGTTTTGTGGATATTTTGGCAATGTCTTATTCTTTAATTTCGGTGATGGTTAGGTTCAGATGGTTGAGGTTTGGTAGGATAAGAACTTCTTGTGGATATTTTTGCAATGTCGAATTCTCTGATTTCGGTGATGGTTAGGTTAGGTTGGGTTAGGTATTGTGAGGTAAGCACGTTTTGTGGATATTTTCGCAATGTCCAATTCTTTGATTTCGGTGATGGTTAGGTTCAGATGGGTGAGGTTTGGTAGGATAAGAACTTTTTGTGGATATTTTGGCAATGTCGAATTCCCTGACTTCGGTGATGGTTAGGTTAGGTTGGGCTAGGTATTGTGAGGAAAGAACGTTTTGTGGATATTTTGGCAATGTCCAATTCTTTGATTTCGGTGATGGTTAGGTTCAGATGGTTGAGGTATGGTAGGATAAGAACTTTTTGTGGATATTTTGGCAATGTCGAATTCCCTGACTTCGGTGATGGTTAGGTTAGGTTGGGTTAGGTATTGTGAGGTAAACACGTTTTGTGGATATTAACGCAATGTCCAATTTTTTGATTTCGGTGATGGTTAGGTTCAGATGGGTGAGGTTTGGTAGGATAAGAACTTTTTGTGGATATTTTGGCAATGTCGAATTCTCTGACTTTGGTGATGGTTAGGTTAGGTTGGGTTAGGTATTGTGAGGTAAGCACGTTTTGTGGATATTTTTGCAATGTCCAATTCTTTGATTTCGGTGATGGTTAGGTTCAGATTGGTGAGGTTTGGTAGGATAAGAACTTTTTGTGGATATTTTGGCAATGTCAAATTCTCTGTCTTTGGTGATGGTTAGGTTAGGTTGGGTTAGGTATTGTGAGGTAAGCATGTTTTGTAGATATTTTGGCAATGTCTAATTCTTTAATTTCGGTGATGGTTAGGTTCAGTTGGTTGAGGTTTGGTAGGATAAGAACTTCTTGTGGATATTTTGGCAATGTCGAATTCTCTGATTTCGGTGATGGTTAGGTTAGGTTGGGTTAGGTATTGTGAGGTAAGCACGTTTTGTGGATATTTTCGCAATGTCCAATTCTTTGATTTCGGTGATGGTTAGGTTCAGATGGGTGAGGTTTGGTAGGATAAGAACTTTTTGTGGATATTTTGGCAATGTCGAATTCCCTGACTTCGGTGATGGTTAGGTTAGGTTGGGCTAGGTATTGTGAGGTAAGTACGTTTTGTGGATATTTTGGCAATGTCCAATTCTTTGATTTCGGTGATGGTTAGGTTCAGATGGGTGAGGTATGGTAGGATAAAAACTTTTTGTGGATATTTTGGCAATGTCGAATTCCCTGACTTCGGTGATGGTTAGGTTAGGTTGGGCTAGGTATTGTGAGGTGAGTACGTTTTTTGGATATTTTGGCAATGTCCAATTCTTTGATTTCGGTGATGGTTAGGTTCAGATGGGTGAGGTAATGTAAGATAAGAACTTTTTGTGGATATTTTGGCAATGTCGAATTCTCTGTCTTCGGTGATGGTTAGGTTAGGTTGGGTTAGGTATTGTGCGGTAAGCATGTTTTGTCGATATTTTGGCAATGTCTAATTCTTTAATTTCGGTAATGGTTAGGTTCAGATGGGTGAGGTTTGGTAGGATAAGAACTTCTTGTGGATATTTTGGCAATGTCGAATTCTCTGACTTCGGTGATGGTTAGGTAAGGTTGGGTTAGGTATTGTGAGATAAGCACGTTTTGTGGATATTTTCGCAATGTATAATTCTTTGATTTCGGTGATGGTTAGGTTCAGATGGGTGAGGTTTGGTAGGATAAGAACTTTTTGTGGATATTTTGGCAATGTCGAATTCTCTGACTTCGGTGATGGTTAGGTTAGGTTGGGTTAGGTATTGTGAGGTAAGCACGTTTTGTGGATATTTTTGCAATGTATAATTCTTTGATTTCGGTGATGGTTAGGTTCAGATGGGTGAGGTTTGGTAGGATAAGAACTTTTTGTGGATATTTTGGCAATGTCGAATTCTCTGACTTCAGTGATGGTTAGGTTAAGTTGGGTTAGGTATTACGAGGTAAGCACGTTTTGTGAATATTTTCGCAATGTATAATTCTTTGATTTCGGTGATGGTTCGGTTCAGATGGTTGAGGTTTGGTAGGATAAGAACTTCTTGTGGATATTTTGGCAATGTCGAATTCTCTGATTTCGGTGATGGTTAGGTTAGGTTGGGTTAGGTATTGTGAAGTAAGCACGTTTTGTGGATATTTTCGCAATGTCCAATTCTTTGATTTCGGTGATGGTTAGGTTCAGATGGGTGAGGTTTGGTAGGATAAGAACTTTTTGTGGATATTTTGGCAATGTCGAATTCCCTGACTTCGGTGATGGTTAGGTTAGGTTGGGCTAGGTATTGTGAGGTAAGTACGTTTTGTGGATATTTTGGCAATGTCCAATTCTTTGATTTCGGTGATGGTTAGGTTCAGATGGTTGAGGTTTAGTAGGATAAGAACTTTTTGTGGATATTTTGGCAATGTCGAATTCTCTGACTTTGGTGATGGTTAGGTTAGGTTGGGTTAGGTATTGTGAAGTAAGCACGTTTTGTGGATATTTTCGCAATGTATAATTCTTTGATTTCGGTGATGGTTAGGTTCAGATGGGTGAGGTTTGGTAGGATAAGAACTTTTTGTGGATATTTTGGCAATGTCAAATTCTCTGTCTTCGGTGATGGTTAGGTTAGGTTGGGCTAGGTATTGTGAGGTAAGTACGTTTTGTGGATATTTTGGCAATGTCCAATTCTTTGATTTCGGTGATGGTTAGGTTCAGATGGTTGAGGTTTAGTAGGATAAGAACTTTTTGTGGATATTTTGGCAATGTCGAATTCTCTGACTTTGGTGATGGTTAGGTTAGGTTGGGTTAGGTATTGTGAAGTAAGCACGTTTTGTGGATATTTTCGCAATGTATAATTCTCTGATTTCGGTGATGGTTCTGTTCAGATGGGTGAGGTTTGGTAGGATAAAAACTTTTTGTGGATATTTTTAAATGTCGAATTCCCTGACTTCGGTGATGGTTAGGTTAGGTTGGGCTAGGTATTGTGAGGTGAGTACGTTTTTTGGATATTTTGGCAATGTCCAATTCTTTGATTTCGGTGATGGTTAGGTTCAGATGGGTGAGGTTTGGTAGGATAAGAACTTTTTGTGGATATTTTGGCAATGTCGAATTCTCTGACTTTGGTGATGGTTAGGTTAGGTTGGGTTAGGTATTGTGAGGTAAGCACGTTTTGTGGATATTTTTGCAATGTCCAATTCTTTGATTTCGGTGAAGGTTAGGTTCAGATTGGTGAGGTTTGGTAGGATAAGAACTTTTTGTGGATATTTTGGCAATGTCAAATTCTCTGTCTTCGGTGATGGTTAGATTAGGTTGGGTTAGGTATTGTGAGGTAAGCATGTTTTGTGGATATTTTGGCAATGTCTAATTCTTTAATTTCGGTGATGGTTAGGTTCAGATGGTTGAGGTTTGGTAGGATAAGAACTTCTTGTGGATATTTTGGCAATGTCGAATTCTCTGATTTCGGTGATTGTTAGGTTAGGTTGGGTTAGGTATTGTGAGGTAAGCACGTTTTGTGGATATTTTCGCAATGTCCAATTCTTTGATTTCGGTGATGGTTAGGTTCAGATGGGTGAGGTTTGGTAGGATAAGAACTTTTTGTGGATATTTTGGCAATGTCGAATTCCCTGACTTCGGTGATGGTTAGGTTAGGTTGGGCTAGGTATTGTGAGGAAAGAACGTTTTGTGGATATTTTGGCAATGTCCAATTCTTTGATTTCGGTGATGGTTAGGTTCAGATGGTTGAGGTTTAGTAGGATAAGAACTTTTTGTGGATATTTTGGCAATGTCGAATTCTCTGACTTTGGTGATAGTTAGGTTAGGTTGGGTTAGGTATTGTGAAGTAAGCACGTTTTGTGGATATTTTCGCAATGTCCAATTCTTTGATTTCGGTGATAGTTAGGTTCAGATGGGTGAGGTTATGTAAGATAAGAACTTTTTGTGGATATTTTGGCAATGTCGAATTCCCTGACTTCGGTGATGGTTAGGTTAGGTTGGGCTAGGTATTGTGAGGTAAGTACGTTTTGTGGATATTTTGGCAATGTCCAATTCTTTGATTTCGGTGATGGTTAGGTTCAGATGGGTGAGGTATGGTAGGATAAGAACTTTTTGTGGATATTTTGGCAATGTCGAATTCCCTGACTTCGGTGATGGTTAGGTTAGGTTGGGTTAGGTATTGTGAGGTAAGCACGTTTTGTGGATATTAACGCAATGTCCAATTTTTTGATTTCGGTGATGGTTAGGTTCAGATGGGTGAGGTTTGGTAGGATAAGAAATTTTTGTGGATATTTTGGCAATGTCGAATTCTCTGACTTTGGTGATGGTTAGGTTAGGTTGGGTTAGGTATTGTGAGGTAAGCACGTTTTGTGGATATTTTTGCAATGTCCAATTCTTTGATTTCGGTGATGGTTAGGTTCAGATTGGTGAGGTTTGGTAGGATAAGAACTTCTTGTGGATATTTTGGCAATGTCGAATTCTCTGATTTCGGTGATGGTTAGGTTAGGTTGGGTTAGGTTTTGTGAGGTAAGCACGTTTTGTGGATATTTTCGCAATGTCCAATTCTTTGATTTCGGTGATGGTTCGGTTCAGATGGGTGAGGTTTGGTAGGATAAAAACTTTTTGTGGATATTTTGGCAATGTCGAATTCTCTGACTTTGGTGATGGTTAGGTTAGGTTGGGTTAGGTATTGTGAGGTAAGCACGTTTTGTGGATATTTTTGCAATGTTTAATTCTTTGATTTCGGTGAAGGTTAGGTTCAGATTGGTGAGGTTTGGTAGGATAAGAACTTTTTGTGGATATTTTGGCAATGTCGAATTCTCTGACTTTGGTGATGGTTAGTTTAGGTTGGGTTAGGCATTGTGAGGTAAGCATGTTTTGTGGATATTTTGGCAATGTCTAATTCTTTAATTTCGGTGAGGGTTAGGTTCAGATGGTTGAGGTTTGGTAGGATAAGAACTTCTTGTGGATATTTTGGCAATGTCGAATTCTCTGATTTCGGTGATGGTTAGGTTAGGTTGGGTTAGGTTTTGTGAGGTAAGCACGTTTTGTGGATATTTTCGCAATGTCCAATTCTTTGATTTCGGTGATGGTTCGGTTCAGATGGGTGAGGTTTGGTAGGATAAAAACTTTTTGTGGATATTTTGGCAATGTCGAATTCTCTGACTTTGGTGATGGTTAGGTTAGGTTGGGTTAGGTATTGTGAGGTAAGCACGTTTTGTGGATATTTTTGCAATGTCCAATTCTTTGATTTCGGTGAAGGTTAGGTTCAGATTGGTGAGGTTTGGTAGGATAAGAACTTTTTGTGGATATTTTGGCAATGTCGAATTCTCTGACTTTGGTGATGGTTAGTTTAGGTTGGGTTAGGCATTGTGAGGTAAGCATGTTTTGTGGATATTTTGGCAATGTCTAATTCTTTAATTTCGGTGAGGGTTAGGTTCAGATGGTTGAGGTTTGGTAGGATAAGAACTTCTTGTGGATATTTTGGCAATGTCGAATTCTCTGACTTCGGTGATGGTTAGGTTAAGTTGGGTTAGGTATTTCGAGGTAAGCACGTTTTGTGAATATTTTCGCAATGTATAAGTCTTTGATTTCGGTGATGGTTCGGTTCAGATGGGTGAGGTTTGGTAGGATAAGAACTTTTTGTGGATATTTTGGCAATGTCGAATTCTCTGACTTCGGTAATGGTTAGGTTAGGTTGGGTTGGGTATTGTGAGGTAAGCACGTTTTGTGGATATTTTCGCAATGTCAAATTCTTTGATTTCGGTGATGGTTAGGTTCAGATGGGTGAGGTTTGGTAGGATAAGAACTTTTTGTGGATATTTTGCAATGTCGAATTCTCTGACTTTGGTGATGGTTAGGTTAGGTTGGGTTAGGTATTGTGAGGTACGCACGTTTTGTGGATATTTTGGCAATGTCTAATTCTTAAATTTCGGTGATGGTTAGGTTCAGATGGTTGAGGTTTGGTAGGATAAGAACTTCTTGTGGATATTTTGGCAATGTCGAATTTTCTGATTTCGGTGATGGTTAGGTTAGGTTGGGTAAGGTATTGTGAGGTAAACCCGTTTTGTGGATATTTTCGCAATGTCCAATTCTTTGATTTCGGTGATGGTTAGGTTCAGATGGGTGAGGTTATGTAAGATAAGAACTTTTTGTGGATATTTTGGCAATGTCGAATTCTCTGACTTCGGTGATGGTAAGGTTAGGTTGGGTTAGGTATTGTGAGGTAAGAACGTTTTGTGGATATTTTCGCAATGTCAAATTCTTTGATTTCGGTGATGGTTAGGTTCAGATGGGTGAGGTTTGGAAGGATAAGAACTTTTTGTGGATATTTTGCAATGTCGAATTCTCTGACTTTGGTGATGGTTAGGTTAGGTTGGGTTAGGTATTGTGAGGTACGCACGTTTTGTGGATATTTTGGCAATGTCTAATTCTTTAATTTCGGTGATGGTTAGGTTCAGATGGGTGAGGTTTGGTAGGATAAGAACTTCTTGTGGATATTTTGGCAATGTCGAATTCTCTGACTTCGGTGATGGTTAGGTTAGGTTGGGTTAGGTATTTTGAGGTAAGCATGTTTTGTGGATATTTTTGCAATGTTCAATTCTTTAATTTCGGTGATGGTTAGGTTCAGATGGGTGAGGTTTGGTAGGATAAGAACTTCTTGTGGATATTTTGGCAATGTCGAATTCTCTGACTTCGGTGATAGTTAGGTTAGGTTGGGTTAGGTATTTTGAGGTAAGCATGTTTTGTGGATATTTTTGCAATGTTCAATTCTTTAATTTCGGTGATGGTTAGGTTCAGATGGGTGAGGTTTGGTAGGATAAGAACTCTTTGTGGATATTTTGGCAATGTCGAATTCTCTGACTTCGGTGATGGTTAGGTAAGGTTGGGTTAGGTATTGTGAGATAAGCACGTTTTGTGGATATTTTCGCAATGTATAATTCTTTGATTCCAGTGATGGTTAGGTTCAGATGGGTGAGGTTTGGTAGGATACGAACTTTTTGTGGATATTTTGGCAATGTCGAATTCTCTGACTTCGGTGATGGTTAGGTTAAGTTGGGTTAGGTATTTCGAGGTAAGCACGTTTTGTGAATATTTTCGCAATGTATAAGTCTTTGATTTCGGTGATGGTTCGGTTCAGATGGGTGAGGTTTGGTAGGATAAGAACTTTTTGTGGATATTTTGGCAATGTCGAATTCTCTGACTTCGGTAATGGTTAGGTTAGGTTGGGTTGGGTAATGTGAGGTAAGCACGTTTTGTGGATATTTTCGCAATGTCAAATTCTTTGATTTCGGTGATGGTTAGGTTCAGATGGGTGAGGTTTGGTAGGATAAGAACTTTTTGTGGATATTTTGCAATGTCGAATTCTCTGACTTTGGTGATGGTTAGGTTAGGTTGGGTTAGGTATTGTGAGGTACGCACGTTTTGTGGATATTTTGGCAATGTCTAATTCTTAAATTTCGGTGATGGTTAGGTTCAGATGGTTGAGGTTTGGTAGGATAAGAACTTCTTGTGGATATTTTGGCAATGTCGAATTTTCTGATTTCGGTGATGGTTAGGTTAGGTTGGGTAAGGTATTGTGAGGTAAACCCGTTTTGTGGATATTTTCGCAATGTCCAATTCTTTGATTTCGGTGATGGTTAGGTTCAGATGGGTGAGGTTATGTAAGATAAGAACTTTTTGTGGATATTTTGGCAATGTCGAATTCTCTGACTTCGGTGATGGTAAGGTTAGGTTGGGTTAGGTATTGTGAGGTAAGAACGTTTTGTGGATATTTTCGCAATGTCAAATTCTTTGATTTCGGTGATGGTTAGGTTCAGATGGGTGAGGTTTGGAAGGATAAGAACTTTTTGTGGATATTTTGCAATGTCGAATTCTCTGACTTTGGTGATGGTTAGGTTAGGTTGGGTTAGGTATTGTGAGGTACGCACGTTTTGTGGATATTTTGGCAATGTCTAATTCTTTAATTTCGGTGATGGTTAGGTTCAGATGGGTGAGGTTTGGTAGGATAAGAACTTCTTGTGGATATTTTGGCAATGTCGAATTCTCTGACTTCGGTGATGGTTAGGTTAGGTTGGGTTAGGTATTTTGAGGTAAGCATGTTTTGTGGATATTTTTGCAATGTTCAATTCTTTAATTTCGGTGATGGTTAGGTTCAGATGGGTGAGGTTTGGTAGGATAAGAACTTCTTGTGGATATTTTGGCAATGTCGAATTCTCTGACTTCGGTGATAGTTAGGTTAGGTTGGGTTAGGTATTTTGAGGTAAGCATGTTTTGTGGATATTTTTGCAATGTTCAATTCTTTAATTTCGGTGATGGTTAGGTTCAGATGGGTGAGGTTTGGTAGGATAAGAACTCTTTGTGGATATTTTGGCAATGTCGAATTCTCTGACTTCGGTGATGGTTAGGTTAGGTTGGGTTAGGTATTGTGAGGTAAGCACGTTTTGTGGATATTTTCGCAATGTCCAATTCTTTGATTTCGGTGATGGTAAGGTTCAGATGGGTAAAGTTTGGTAGGATAAGAACTTTTTGTGGATATTTTGGCAATGTCGAATTCTCTGGTTTCGGTGATGGTTAGGTTAAGTTGGGTTAGGTATTACGAGGTAAGCACGTTTTGTGAATATTTTCGCAATGTATAATTCTTTGATTTCGGTGATGGTTCGGTTCAGATGGGTGAGGTTTGGTAGGATAAGAACTTTTTGTGGATATTTTGGCAATGTCGAATTCTCTGACTTCGGTGATGGTAAGGTTAGGTTGGGTTAGGTATTTTGAGGTAAGCATGTTTTGTGGATATTTTTGCAATGTTCAATTCTTTAATTTCGGTGATAATTAGGTTCAGATGGGTGAGGTTTGGTAGGATAAGAACTCTTTGTGGATATTTTGGCAATGTCGAATTCTCTGACTTCGGTGATGGTTAGGTTAGGTTGGGTTAGGTATTGTGAAGTAAGCACGTTTTGTGGATATTTTCGCAATGTCCAATTCTTTGATTTCGGTGATGGTAAGGTTCAGATGGGTGAGGTTTGGTAGGATAAGAACTTTTTGTGGATATTTTGGCAATGTCGAATTCTCTGGTTTCGGTGATGGTTAGGTTAAGTTGGGTTAGGTATTACGAGGTATGCACGTTTTGTGAATATTTTCGCAATGTGAAATTCTTTGATTTCGGTGATGGTTCGGTTCAGATGGGTGAGGTTTGGTAGGATAAAAACTTTTTGTGGATATTTTGGCAATGTCGAATTCTCTGACTGCGGTAATGGTTAGGTTAGGTTGGGTTGGGTATTGTGAGGTAAGCACGTTTTGTGGATATTTTCGCAATGTCAAATTCTTTGATTTCGGTGATGGTTAGGTTCAGATGGGTGAGGTTTGGTAGGATAAGAACTTTTTGTGGATATTTTGCAATGTCGAATTCTCTGACTTTGGTGATGGTTAGGTTAGGTTGGGTTAGGTATTGTGAGGTACGCACGTTTTGTGGATATTTTGGCAATGTCTAATTCTTTAATTTCGGTGATGGTTAGGTTCAGATGGGTGAGGTTTGGTAGGATAAGAACTTCTTGTGGATATTTTGGCAATGTCGAATTCTCTGACTTCGGTGATGGTTAGGTTAGGTTGGGTTAGGTATTTTGAGGTAAGCATGTTTTGTGGATATTTTTGCAATGTTCAATTCTTTAATTTCGGTGATGGTTAGGTTCAGATGGGTGAGGTTTGGTAGGATAAGAACTTCTTGTGGATATTTTGGCAATGTCGAATTCTCTGACTTCGGTGATGGTTAGGTTAGGTTGGGTTAGGTATTTTGAGGTAAGCATGTTTTGTGGATATTTTTGCAATGTTCAATTCTTTAATTTCGGTGATGGTTAGGTTCAGATGGGTGAGGTTTGGTAGGATAAGAACTCTTTGTGGATATTTTGGCAATGTCGAATTCTCTGACTTCGGTGATGGTTAGGTTAGGTTGGGTTAGGTATTGTGAGGTAAGCACGTTTTGTGGATATTTTCGCAATGTCCAATTCTTTGATTTCGGTGATGGTAAGGTTCAGATGGGTAAAGTTTGGTAGGATAAGAACTTTTTGTGGATATTTTGGCAATGTCGAATTCTCTGGTTTCGGTGATGGTTAGGTTAAGTTGGGTTAGGTATTACGAGGTAAGCACGTTTTGTGAATATTTTCGCAATGTATAATTCTTTGATTTCGGTGATGGTTCGGTTCAGATGGGTGAGGTTTGGTAGGATAAGAACTTTTTGTGGATATTTTGGCAATGTCGAATTCTCTGACTTCGGTGATGGTAAGGTTAGGTTGGGTTAGGTATTTTGAGGTAAGCATGTTTTGTGGATATTTTTGCAATGTTCAATTCTTTAATTTCGGTGATAATTAGGTTCAGATGGGTGAGGTTTGGTAGGATAAGAACTCTTTGTGGATATTTTGGCAATGTCGAATTCTCTGACTTCGGTGATGGTTAGGTTAGGTTGGGTTAGGTATTGTGAAGTAAGCACGTTTTGTGGATATTTTCGCAATGTCCAATTCTTTGATTTCGGTGATGGTAAGGTTCAGATGGGTGAGGTTTGGTAGGATAAGAACTTTTTGTGGATATTTTGGCAATGTCGAATTCTCTGGTTTCGGTGATGGTTAGGTTAAGTTGGGTTAGGTATTACGAGGTATGCACGTTTTGTGAATATTTTCGCAATGTATAATTCTTTGATTTCGGTGATGGTTCGGTTCAGATGGGTGAGGTTTGGTAGGATAAAAACTTTTTGTGGATATTTTGGCAATGTCGAATTCTCTGACTTCGGTGATGGTTAGGTTAGGTTGGGTTAGGTATTGTGAGGTAAGCACGTTTTGTGGATATTAACGCAATGTCCAATTTTTTGATTTCGGTGATGGTTAGGTTCAGATGGGTGAGGTTTGGTAGGATAAGAACTTTATGTGGATATTTTGGCAATGTCGAATTCTCTGACTTTGGTGATGGTTAGGTTAGGTTGGGTTAGGTATTGTGAGGTAAGCACGTTTTGTGGATATTTTTGCAATGTCCAATTCTTTGATTTCGGTGATGGTTAGGTTCAGATTGGTGAGGTTTGGTAGGATAAGAACTTTTTGTGGATATTTTGGCAATGTCAAATTCTCTGTCTTCGGTGATGGTTAGGTTAGGTTGCGTTAGGTATTGTGAGGTAAGCATGTTTTGTGGATATTTTGGCAATGTCTTATTCTTTAATTTCGGTGATGGTTAGGTTCAGATGGTTGAGGTTTGGTAGGATAAGAACTTCTTGTGGATATTTTGGCAATGTCGAATTCTCTGATTTCGGTGATGGTTAGGTTAGGTTGGGTTAGGTTTTGTGAGGTAAGCACGTTTTGTGGATATTTTCGCAATGACCAATTCTTTGATTTCGGTGATGGTTCGGTTCAGATGGGTGAGGTTTGGTAGGATAAAAACTTTTTGTGGATATTTTGGCAATGTCAAATTCTCTGATTTCGGTGATGGTTAGGTTAGGTTGGGTTAGGTATTGTGAATTAAGCACGTTTTGTGGATATTTTCGCAATGTCCAATTCTTTGATTTCGGTGATGGTTAGGTTCAGATGGGTGAGGTTTGGTAGGATAAGAACTTTTTGTGGATATTTTGGCAATGTCGAATTCCCTGACTTCGGTGATGGTTAGGTTAGGTTGGGCTAGGTATTGTGAGGTAAGTACGTTTTGTGGATATTTTGGCAATGTCCAATTCTTTGATTTCGGTGATGGTTAGGTTCAGATGGGTGAGGTTTAGTAGGATAAGAACTTCTTGTGGATATTTTGGCAATGTCGAATTCTCTGACTTCGGTGATGGTTAGGTAAGGTTGGGTTAGGTATTGTGAGATAAGCACGTTTTGTGGATATTTTCGCAATGTATAATTCTTTGATTTCAGTGATGGTTAGGTTCAGATGGGTGAGGTTTGGTAGGATACGAACTTTTTGTGGATATTTTGGCAATGTCGAATTCTCTGACTTCGGTGATGGTTAGGTTAAGTTGGGTTAGGTATTACGAGGTAAGCACGTTTTGTGAATTTTTTCGCAATGTATAAGTCTTTGATTTCGGTGATGGTTCGGTTCAGATGGGTGAGGTTTGGTAGGATAAGAACTTTTTGTGGATATTTTGGCAATGTCGAATTCTCTGACTTCGGTAATGGTTAGGTTAGGTTGGGTTGGGTATTGTGAGGTAAGCACGTTTTGTGGATATTTTCGCAATGTCAAATTCTTTGATTTCGGTGATGGTTAGGTTCAGATGGGTGAGGTTTGGTAGGATAAGAACTTTTTGTGGATATTTTGCAATGTCGAATTCTCTGACTTTGGTGATGGTTAGGTTAGGTTGGGTTAGGTATTGTGAGGTACGCACGTTTTGTGGATATTTTGGCAATGTCTAATTCTTTAATTTCGGTGATGGTTAGGTTCAGATGGTTGAGGTTTGGTAGGATAAGAACTTCTTGTGGATATTTTGGCAATGTCGAATTTTCTGATTTCGGTGATGGTTAGGTTAGGTTGGGTAAGGTATTGTGAGGTAAACCCGTTTTGTGGATATTTTCGCAATGTCCAATTCTTTGATTTCGGTGATGGTTAGGTTCAGATGGGTGAGGTTTGGTAGGATAAGAACTTTTTGTGGATATTTTGGCAATGTCGAATTCCCTGACTTCGGTGATGGTTAGGTTAGGTTGGGCTAGGTATTGTGAGGTAAGTACGTTTTGTGGATATTTTGGCAATGTCCAATTCTTTGATTTCGGTGATGGTTAGGTTCAGATGGGTGAGGTTTGGTAGGATAAGAACTTCTTGTGGATATTTTGGCAATGTCGAATTCTCTGACTTCGGTGATGGTTAGGTAAGGTTGGGTTAGGTATTGTGAGATAAGCACGTTTTGTGGATATTTTCGCAATGTATAATTCTTTGATTTCAGTGATGGTTAGGTTCAGATGGGTGAGGTTTGGTAGGATACGAACTTTTTGTGGATATTTTGGCAATGTCGAATTCTCTGACTTTGGTGATGGTAAGGTTAAGTTGGGTTAGGTATTACGAGGTAAGCACGTTTTGTGAATATTTTCGCAATGTATAAGTCTTTGATTTCGGTGATGGTTCGGTTCAGATGGGTGAGGTTTGGTAGGATAAGAACTTTTTGTGGATATTTTGGCAATGTCGAATTCTCTGACTACGGTAATGGTTAGGTTAGGTTGGGTTGGGTATTGTGAAGTAAGCACGTTTTGTGGATATTTTCGCAATGTCAAATTCTTTGATTTCGGTGATGGTTAGGTTCAGATGGGTGAGGTTTGGTAGGATAAGAACTTTTTGTGGATATTTTGCAATGTCGAATTCTCTGACTTTGGTGATGGTTAGGTTAGGTTGGGTTAGGTATTGTGAGGTACGCACGTTTTGTGGATATTTTGGCAATGTCTAATTCTTTAATTTCGGTGATGGTTAGGTTCAGATGGGTGAGGTTTGGTAGGATAAGAACTTCTTGTGGATATTTTGGCAATGTCGAATTCTCTGACTTCGGTGATGGTTAGGTTAGGTTGGGTTAGGTATTTTGAGGTAAGCATGTTTTGTGGATATTTTTGCAATGTTCAATTCTTTAATTTCGGTGATGGTTAGGTTCAGATGGGTGAGGTTTGGTAGGATAAGAACTCATTGTGGATATTTTGGCAATGTCGAATTCTCTGACTTCGGTGATGGTTAGGTTAGGTTGGGTTAGGTATTGTGAGGTAAGCACGTTTTGTGGATATTTTCGCAATGTCCAATTCTTTGATTTCGGTGATGGTAAGGTTCAGATGGGTGAGGTTTGGTAGGATAAGAACTTTTTGTGGATATTTTGGCAATGTCGAATTCTCTGGTTTCGGTGATGGTTAGGTTAAGTTGGGTTAGGTATTACGAGGTAAGCACGTTTTGTGAATATTTTCGCAATGTATAATTCTTTGATTTCGGTGATGGTTCGGTTCAGATGGGTGAGGTTTGGTAGGATAAGAACTTTTTGTGGATATTTTGGCAATGTCGAATTCTCTGACTTCGGTGATGGTAAGGTTAGGTTGGGTTAGGTATTTTGAGGTAAGCATGTTTTGTGGATATTTTTGCAATGTTCAATTCTTTAATTTCGGTGATAATTAGGTTCAGATGGGTGAGGTTTGGTAGGATAAGAACTCTTTGTGGATATTTTGGCAATGTCGAATTCTCTGACTTCGGTGATGGTTAGGTTAGGTTGGGTTAGGTATTGTGAGGTAAGCACGTTTTGTGGATATTTTCGCAATGTCTAATTCTTTGATTTCGGTGATGGTAAGGTTCAGATGGGTGAGGTTTGGTAGGATAAGAACTTTTTGTGGATATTTTGGCAATGTCGAATTCTCTGGTTTCGGTGATGGTTAGGTTAAGTTGGGTTAGGTATTACGAGGTATGCACGTTTTGTGAATATTTTCGCAATGTATAATTCTTTGATTTCGGTGATGGTTCGGTTCAGATGGGTGAGGTTTGGTAGGATAAAAACTTTTTGTGGATATTTTGGCAATGTCGAATTCTCTGACTTCGGTGATGGTTAGGTTAGGTTGGGTTAGGTATTGTGAGGTAAGCACGTTTTGTGAAAATTAACGCAATGTCCAATTTTTTGATTTCGGTGATGGTTAGGTTCAGATGGGTGAGGTTTGGTAGGATAAGAACTTTTTGTGGATATTTTGGCAATGTCGAATTCTCTGACTTTGGTGATGGTTAGTTTAGGTTGGGTTAGGCATTGTGAGGTAAGCATGTTTTGTGGATATTTTGGCAATGTCTAATTCTTTAATTTCGGTGAGGGTTAGGTTCAGATGGTTGAGGTTTGGTAGGATAAGAACTTCTTGTGGATATTTTGGCAATGTCGAATTCTCTGATTTCGGTGATGGTTAGGTTAGGTTGGGTTAGGTTTTGTGAGGTAAGCACGTTTTGTGGATATTTTCGCAATGTCCAATTCTTTGATTTCGGTGATGGTTCGGTTCAGATGGGTGAGGTTTGGTAGGATAAAAACTTTTTGTGGATATTTTGGCAATGTCGAATTCTCTGACTTCGGTGATGGTTAGGTTAGGTTGGGTTAGGTATTGTGAGGTAAGCACGTTTTGTGGATATTAACGCAATGTCCAATTTTTTGATTTCGGTGATGGTTAGGTTCAGATGGGTGAGGTTTGGTAGGATAAGAACTTTTTGTGGATATTTTGGCAATGTCGAATTCTCTGACTTTGGTGATGGTTAGGTTAGGTTGGGTTAGGTATTGTGAGGTAAGCACGTTTTGTGGATATTTTTGCAATGTCCAATTCTTTGATTTCGGTGAAGGTTAGGTTCAGATTGGTGAGGTTTGGTAGGATAAGAACTTTTTGTGGATATTTTGGCAATGTCAAATTCTCTGTCTTTGGTGATGGTTAGATTAGGTTGGGTTAGGTATTGTGAGGTAAGCATGTTTTGTGGATATTTTGGCAATGTCTTATTCTTTAATTTCGGTGATGGTTAGGTTCAGATGGTTGAGGTTTGGTAGGATAAGAACTTCTTGTGGATATTTTTGCAATGTCGAATTCTCTGATTTCGGTGATGGTTAGGTTAGGTTGGGTTAGGTATTGTGAGGTAAGCACGTTTTGTGGATATTTTCGCAATGTCCAATTCTTTGATTTCGGTGATGGTTAGGTTCAGATGGGTGAGGTTTGGTAGGATAAGAACTTTTTGTGGATATTTTGGCAATGTCGAATTCCCTGACTTCGGTGATGGTTAGGTTAGGTTGGGCTAGGTATTGTGAGGAAAGAACGTTTTGTGGATATTTTGGCAATGTCCAATTCTTTGATTTCGGTGATGGTTAGGTTCAGATGGTTGAGGTATGGTAGGATAAGAACTTTTTGTGGATATTTTGGCAATGTCGAATTCCCTGACTTCGGTGATGGTTAGGTTAGGTTGGGTTAGGTATTGTGAGGTAAGCACGTTTTGTGGATATTAACGCAATGTCCAATTTTTTGATTTCGGTGATGGTTAGGTTCAGATGGGTGAGGTTTGGTAGGATAAGAACTTTTTGTGGATATTTTGGCAATGTCGAATTCTCTGACTTTGGTGATGGTTAGGTTAGGTTGGGTTAGGTATTGTGAGGTAAGCACGTTTTGTGGATATTTTTGCAATGTCCAATTCTTTGATTTCGGTGATGGTTAGGTTCAGATTGGTGAGGTTTGGTAGGATAAGAACTTTTTGTGGATATTTTGGCAATGTCAAATTCTCTGTCTTCGGTGATGGTTAGGTTAGGTTGGGTTAGGTATTGTGAGGTAAGCATGTTTTGTAGATATTTTGGCAATGTCTAATTCTTTAATTTCGGTGATGGTTAGGTTCAGTTGGTTGAGGTTTGGTAGGATAAGAACTTCTTGTGGATATTTTGGCAATGTCGAATTCTCTGATTTCGGTGATGGTTAGGTTAGGTTGGGTTAGGTATTGTGAGGTAAGCACGTTTTGTGGATATTTTCGCAATGTCCAATTCTTTGATTTCGGTGATGGTTAGGTTCAGATGGGTGAGGTTTGGTAGGATAAGAACTTTTTGTGGATATTTTGGCAATGTCGAATTCCCTGACTTCGGTGATGGTTAGGTTAGGTTGGGCTAGGTATTGTGAGGTAAGTACGTTTTGTAGATATTTTGGCAATGTCCAATTCTTTGATTTCGGTGATGGTTAGGTTCAGATGGGTGAGGTATGGTAGGATAAAAACTTTTTGTGGATATTTTGGCAATGTCGAATTCCCTGACTTCGGTGATGGTTAGGTTAGGTTGGGCTAGGTATTGTGAGGTGAGTACGTTTTTTGGATATTTTGGCAATGTCCAATTCTTTGATTTCGGTGATGGTTAGGTTCAGATGGGTGAGGTAATGTAAGATAAGAACTTTTTGTGGATATTTTGGCAATGTCGAATTCTCTGTCTTCGGTGATGGTTAGGTTAGGTTGGGTTAGGTATTGTGCGGTAAGCATGTTTTGTCGATATTTTGGCAATGTCTAATTCTTTAATTTCGGTAATGGTTAGGTTCAGATGGGTGAGGTTTGGTAGGATAAGAACTTCTTGTGGATATTTTGGCAATGTCGAATTCTCTGACTTCGGTGATGGTTAGGTAAGGTTGGGTTAGGTATTGTGAGATAAGCACGTTTTGTGGATATTTTCGCAATGTATAATTCTTTGATTTCGGTGATGGTTAGGTTCAGATGGGTGAGGTTTGGTAGGATAAGAACTTTTTGTGGATATTTTGGCAATGTCGAATTCTCTGACTTCGGTGATGGTTAGGTTAGGTTGGGTTAGGTATTGTGAGGAAAGCACGTTTTGTGGATATTTTTGCAATGTATAATTCTTTGATTTCGGTGATGGTTAGGTTCAGATGGGTGAGGTTTGGTAGGATAAGAACTTTTTGTGGATATTTTGGCAATGTCGAATTCTCTGACTTCAGTGATGGTTAGGTTAAGTTGGGTTAGGTATTACGAGGTAAGCACGTTTTGTGAATATTTTCGCAATGTATAATTCTTTGATTTCGGTGATGGTTCGGTTCAGATGGTTGAGGTTTGGTAGGATAAGAACTTCTTGTGGATATTTTGGCAATGTCGAATTCTCTGATTTCGGTGATGGTTAGGTTAGGTTGGGTTAGGTATTGTGAAGTAAGCACGTTTTGTGGATATTTTCGCAATGTCCAATTCTTTGATTTCGGTGATGGTTAGGTTCAGATGGGTGAGGTTTGGTAGGATAAGAACTTTTTGTGGATATTTTGGCAATGTCGAATTCCCTGACTTCGGTGATGGTTAGGTTAGGTTGGGCTAGGTATTGTGAGGTAAGTACGTTTTGTGGATATTTTGGCAATGTCCAATTCTTTGATTTCGGTGATGGTTAGGTTCAGATGGTTGAGGTTTAGTAGGATAAGAACTTTTTGTGGATATTTTGGCAATGTCGAATTCTCTGACTTTGGTGATGGTTAGGTTAGGTTGGGTTAGGTATTGTGAAGTAAGCACGTTTTGTGGATATTTTCGCAATGTATAATTCTTTGATTTCGGTGATGGTTAGGTTCAGATGGGTGAGGTTTGGTAGGATAAGAACTTTTTGTGGATATTTTGGCAATGTCGAATTCTCTGACTTCGGTGATGGTTAGGTTAGGTTGGGTTAGGTATTGTGAGGTAAGCACGTTTTGTGGATATTTTGGCAATGTCCAATTCTTTGATTTCGGTGAAGGTTAGGTTCAGATTGGTGAGGTTTGGTAGGATAAGAACTTTTTGTGGATATTTTGGCAATGTCAAATTCTCTGTCTTCGGTGATGGTTAGGTTAGGTTGGGCTAGGTATTGTGAGGTAAGTACGTTTTGTGGATATTTTGGCAATGTCCAATTCTTTGATTTCGGTGATGGTTAGGTTCAGATGGTTGAGGTTTAGTAGGATAAGAACTTTTTGTGGATATTTTGGCAATGTCGAATTCTCTGACTTTGGTGATGGTTAGGTTAGGTTGGGTTAGGTATTGTGAAGTAAGCACGTTTTGTGGATATTTTCGCAATGTATAATTCTCTGATTTCGGTGATGGTTCTGTTCAGATGGGTGAGGTTTGGTAGGATAAAAACTTTTTGTGGATATTTTTAAATGTCGAATTCTCTGACTTCGGTGATGGTTAGGTTAGGTTGGGTTAGGTATTGTGAGGTAAGCACGTTTTGTGGATATTAACGCAATGTCCAATTTTTTGATTTCGGTGATGGTTAGGTTCAGATGGGTGAGGTTATGTAAGATAAGAACTTTTTGTGGATATTTTGGCTATGTCGAATTCCCTGACTTCGGTGATGGTTAGGTTAGGTTGGGCTAGGTATTGTGAGGTGAGTACGTTTTTTGGATATTTTGGCAATGTCCAATTCTTTGATTTCGGTGATGGTTAGGTTCAGATGGGTGAGGTTTGGTAGGATAAGAACTTTTTGTGGATATTTTGGCAATGTCGAATTCTCTGACTTTGGTGATGGTTAGGTTAGGTTGGGTTAGGTATTGTGAGGTAAGCACGTTTTGTGGATATTTTTGCAATGTCCAATTCTTTGATTTCGGTGAAGGTTAGGTTCAGATTGGTGAGGTTTGGTAGGATAAGAACTTTTTGTGGATATTTTGGCAATGTCAAATTCTCTGTCTTCGGTGATGGTTAGATTAGGTTGGGTTAGGTATTGTGAGGTAAGCATGTTTTGTGGATATTTTGGCAATGTCTAATTCTTTAATTTCGGTGATGGTTAGGTTCAGATGGTTGAGGTTTGGTAGGATAAGAACTTCTTGTGGATATTTTGGCAATGTCGAATTCTCTGATTTCGGTGATTGTTAGGTTAGGTTGGGTTAGGTATTGTGAGGTAAGCACGTTTTGTGGATATTTTCGCAATGTCCAATTCTTTGATTTCGGTGATGGTTAGGTTCAGATGGGTGAGGTTTGGTAGGATAAGAACTTTTTGTGGATATTTTGGCAATGTCGAATTCCCTGACTTCGGTGATGGTTAGGTTAGGTTGGGCTAGGTATTGTGAGGAAAGAACGTTTTGTGGATATTTTGGCAATGTCCAATTCTTTGATTTCGGTGATGGTTAGGTTCAGATGGTTGAGGTTTAGTAGGATAAGAACTTTTTGTGGATATTTTGGCAATGTCGAATTCTCTGACTTTGGTGATAGTTAGGTTAGGTTGGGTTAGGTATTGTGAAGTAAGCACGTTTTGTGGATATTTTCGCAATGTCCAATTCTTTGATTTCGGTGATAGTTAGGTTCAGATGGGTGAGGTTATGTAAGATAAGAACTTTTTGTGGATATTTTGGCAATGTCGAATTCCCTGACTTCGGTGATGGTTAGGTTAGGTTGGGCTAGGTATTGTGAGGTAAGTACGTTTTGTGGATATTTTGGCAATGTCCAATTCTTTGATTTCGGTGATGGTTAGGTTCAGATGGGTGAGGTATGGTAGGATAAGAACTTTTTGTGGATATTTTGGCAATGTCGAATTCCCTGACTTCGGTGATGGTAAGGTTAGGTTGGGTTAGGTATTGTGAGGTAAGCACGTTTTGTGAATATTAACGCAATGTCCAATTTTTTGATTTCGGTGATGGTTAGGTTCAGATGGGTGAGGTTTGGTAGGATAAGAAATTTTTGTGGATATTTTGGCAATGTCGAATTCTCTGACTTTGGTGATGGTTAGGTTAGGTTGGGTTAGGTATTGTGAGGTAAGCACGTTTTGTGGATATTTTTGCAATGTCCAATTCTTTGATTTCGGTGATGGTTAGGTTCAGATTGGTGAGGTTTGGTAGGATAAGAACTTCTTGTGGATATTTTGGCAATGTCGAATTCTCTGATTTCGGTGATGGTTAGGTTAGGTTGGGTTAGGTTTTGTGAGGTAAGCACGTTTTGTGGATATTTTCGCAATGTCCAATTCTTTGATTTCGGTGATGGTTCGGTTCAGATGGGTGAGGTTTGGTAGGATAAAAACTTTTTGTGGATATTTTGGCAATGTCGAATTCTCTGACTTTGGTGATGGTTAGGTTAGGTTGGGTTAGGTATTGTGAGGTAAGCACGTTTTGTGGATATTTTTGCAATGTCCAATTCTTTGATTTCGGTGAAGGTTAGGTTCAGATTGGTGAGGTTTGGTAGGATAAGAACTTTTTGTGGATATTTTGGCAATGTCGAATTCTCTGACTTTGGTGATGGTTAGTTTAGGTTGGGTTAGGCATTGTGAGGTAAGCATGTTTTGTGGATATTTTGGCAATGTCTAATTCTTTAATTTCGGTGAGGGTTAGGTTCAGATGGTTGAGGTTTGGTAGGATAAGAACTTCTTGTGGATATTTTGGCAATGTCGAATTCTCTGATTTCGGTGATGGTTAGGTTAGGTTGGGTTAGGTTTTGTGAGGTAAGCACGTTTTGTGGATATTTTCGCAATGTCCAATTCTTTGATTTCGGTGATGGTTCGGTTCAGATGGGTGAGGTTTGGTAGGATAAAAACTTTTTGTGGATATTTTGGCAATGTCGAATTCTCTGACTTCGGTGATGGTTAGGTTAGGTTGGGTTAGGTATTGTGAGGTAAGCACGTTTTGTGGATATTAACGCAATGTCCAATTTTTTGATTTCGGTGATGGTTAGGTTCAGATGGGTGAGGTTTGGTAGGATAAGAACTTTTTGTGGATATTTTGGCAATGTCGAATTCTCTGACTTTGGTGATGGTTAGGTTAGGTTTGGTTAGGTATTGTGAGGTAAGCACGTTTTGTGGATATTTTTGCAATGTCCAATTCTTTGATTTCGGTGAAGGTTAGGTTCAGATTGGTGAGGTTTGGTAGGATAAGAACTTTTTGTGGATATTTTGGCAATGTCAAATTCTCTGTCTTCGGTGATGGTTAGATTAGGTTGGGTTAGGTATTGTGAGGTAAGCATGTTTTGTGGATATTTTGGCAATGTCTTATTCTTTAATTTCGGTGATGGTTAGGTTCAGATGGTTGAGGTTTGGTAGGATAAGAACTTCTTGTGGATATTTTTGCAATGTCGAATTCTCTGATTTCGGTGATGGTTAGGTTAGGTTGGGTTAGGTATTGTGAGGTAAGCACGTTTTGTGGATATTTTCGCAATGTCCAATTCTTTGATTTCGGTGATGGTTAGGTTCAGATGGGTGAGGTTTGGTAGGATAAGAACTTTTTGTGGATATTTTGGCAATGTCGAATTCCCTGACTTCGGTGATGGTTAGGTTAGGTTGGGCTAGGTATTGTGAGGAAAGAACGTTTTGTGGATATTTTGGCAATGTCCAATTCTTTGATTTCGGTGATGGTTAGGTTCAGATGGTTGAGGTATGGTAGGATAAGAACTTTTTGTGGATATTTTGGCAATGTCGAATTCCCTGACTTCGGTGATGGTTAGGTTAGGTTGGGTTAGGTATTGTGAGGTAAACACGTTTTGTGGATATTAACGCAATGTCCAATTTTTTGATTTCGGTGATGGTTAGGTTCAGATGGGTGAGGTTTGGTAGGATAAGAACTTTTTGTGGATATTTTGGCAATGTCGAATTCTCTGACTTTGGTGATGGTTAGGTTAGGTTGGGTTAGGTATTGTGAGGTAAGCACGTTTTGTGGATATTTTTGCAATGTCCAATTCTTTGATTTCGGTGATGGTTAGGTTCAGATTGGTGAGGTTTGGTAGGATAAGAACTTTTTGTGGATATTTTGGCAATGTCAAATTCTCTGTCTTTGGTGATGGTTAGGTTAGGTTGGGTTAGGTATTGTGAGGTAAGCATGTTTTGTAGATATTTTGGCAATGTCTAATTCTTTAATTTCGGTGATGGTTAGGTTCAGTTGGTTGAGGTTTGGTAGGATAAGAACTTCTTGTGGATATTTTGGCAATGTCGAATTCTCTGATTTCGGTGATGGTTAGGTTAGGTTGGGTTAGGTATTGTGAGGTAAGCACGTTTTGTGGATATTTTCGCAATGTCCAATTCTTTGATTTCGGTGATGGTTAGGTTCAGATGGGTGAGGTTTGGTAGGATAAGAACTTTTTGTGGATATTTTGGCAATGTCGAATTCCCTGACTTCGGTGATGGTTAGGTTAGGTTGGGCTAGGTATTGTGAGGTAAGTACGTTTTGTGGATATTTTGGCAATGTCCAATTCTTTGATTTCGGTGATGGTTAGGTTCAGATGGGTGAGGTATGGTAGGATAAAAACTTTTTGTGGATATTTTGGCAATGTCGAATTCCCTGACTTCGGTGATGGTTAGGTTAGGTTGGGCTAGGTATTGTGAGGTGAGTACGTTTTTTGGATATTTTGGCAATGTCCAATTCTTTGATTTCGGTGATGGTTAGGTTCAGATGGGTGAGGTAATGTAAGATAAGAACTTTTTGTGGATATTTTGGCAATGTCGAATTCTCTGTCTTCGGTGATGGTTAGGTTAGGTTGGGTTAGGTATTGTGCGGTAAGCATGTTTTGTCGATATTTTGGCAATGTCTAATTCTTTAATTTCGGTAATGGTTAGGTTCAGATGGGTGAGGTTTGGTAGGATAAGAACTTCTTGTGGATATTTTGGCAATGTCGAATTCTCTGACTTCGGTGATGGTTAGGTTAGGTTGGGTTAGGTATTGTGAGGTAAGCACGTTTTGTGGATATTTTTGCAATGTATAATTCTTTGATTTCGGTGATGGTTAGGTTCAGATGGGTGAGGTTTGGTAGGATAAGAACTTTTTGTGGATATTTTGGCAATGTCGAATTCTCTGACTTCAGTGATGGTTAGGTTAAGTTGGGTTAGGTATTACGAGGTAAGCACGTTTTGTGAATATTTTCGCAATGTATAATTCTTTGATTTCGGTGATGGTTCGGTTCAGATGGTTGAGGTTTGGTAGGATAAGAACTTCTTGTGGATATTTTGGCAATGTCGAATTCTCTGATTTCGGTGATGGTTAGGTTAGGTTGGGTTAGGTATTGTGAAGTAAGCACGTTTTGTGGATATTTTCGCAATGTCCAATTCTTTGATTTCGGTGATGGTTAGGTTCAGATGGGTGAGGTTTGGTAGGATAAGAACTTTTTGTGGATATTTTGGCAATGTCGAATTCCCTGACTTCGGTGATGGTTAGGTTAGGTTGGGCTAGGTATTGTGAGGTAAGTACGTTTTGTGGATATTTTGGCAATGTCCAATTCTTTGATTTCGGTGATGGTTAGGTTCAGATGGTTGAGGTTTAGTAGGATAAGAACTTTTTGTGGATATTTTGGCAATGTCGAATTCTCTGACTTTGGTGATGGTTAGGTTAGGTTGGGTTAGGTATTGTGAAGTAAGCACGTTTTGTGGATATTTTCGCAATGTATAATTCTTTGATTTCGGTGATGGTTAGGTTCAGATGGGTGAGGTTTGGTAGGATAAGAACTTTTTGTGGATATTTTGGCAATGTCAAATTCTCTGTCTTCGGTGATGGTTAGGTTAGGTTGGGCTAGGTATTGTGAGGTAAGTACGTTTTGTGGATATTTTGGCAATGTCCAATTCTTTGATTTCGGTGATGGTTAGGTTCAGATGGTTGAGGTTTAGTAGGATAAGAACTTTTTGTGGATATTTTGGCAATGTCGAATTCTCTGACTTTGGTGATGGTTAGGTTAGGTTGGGTTAGGTATTGTGAAGTAAGCACGTTTTGTGGATATTTTCGCAATGTATAATTCTCTGATTTCGGTGATGGTTCTGTTCAGATGGGTGAGGTTTGGTAGGATAAAAACTTTTTGTGGATATTTTTAAATGTCGAATTCCCTGACTTCGGTGATGGTTAGGTTAGGTTGGGCTAGGTATTGTGAGGTGAGTACGTTTTTTGAATATTTTGGCAATGTCCAATTCTTTGATTTCGGTGATGGTTAGGTTCAGATGGGTGAGGTTTGGTAGGATAAGAACTTTTTGTGGATATTTTGGCAATGTCGAATTCTCTGACTTTGGTGATGGTTAGGTTAGGTTGGGTTAGGTATTGTGAGGTAAGCACGTTTTGTGGATATTTTTGCAATGTCCAATTCTTTGATTTCGGTGAAGGTTAGGTTCAGATTGGTGAGGTTTGGTAGGATAAGAACTTTTTGTGGATATTTTGGCAATGTCAAATTCTCTGTCTTCGGTGATGGTTAGATTAGGTTGGGTTAGGTATTGTGAGGTAAGCATGTTTTGTGGATATTTTGGCAATGTCTAATTCTTTAATTTCGGTGATGGTTAGGTTCAGATGGTTGAGGTTTGGTAGGATAAGAACTTCTTGTGGATATTTTGGCAATGTCGAATTCTCTGATTTCGGTGATTGTTAGGTTAGGTTGGGTTAGGTATTGTGAGGTAAGCACGTTTTGTGGATATTTTCGCAATGTCCAATTCTTTGATTTCGGTGATGGTTAGGTTCAGATGGGTGAGGTTTGGTAGGATAAGAACTTTTTGTGGATATTTTGGCAATGTCGAATTCCCTGACTTCGGTGATGGTTAGGTTAGGTTGGGCTAGGTATTGTGAGGAAAGAACGTTTTGTGGATATTTTGGCAATGTCCAATTCTTTGATTTCGGTGATGGTTAGGTTCAGATGGTTGAGGTTTAGTAGGATAAGAACTTTTTGTGGATATTTTGGCAATGTCGAATTCTCTGACTTTGGTGATAGTTAGGTTAGGTTGGGTTAGGTATTGTGAAGTAAGCACGTTTTGTGGATATTTTCGCAATGTCCAATTCTTTGATTTCGGTGATAGTTAGGTTCAGATGGGTGAGGTTATGTAAGATAAGAACTTTTTGTGGATATTTTGGCAATGTCGAATTCCCTGACTTCGGTGATGGTTAGGTTAGGTTGGGCTAGGTATTGTGAGGTAAGTACGTTTTGTGGATATTTTGGCAATGTCCAATTCTTTGATTTCGGTGATGGTTAGGTTCAGATGGGTGAGGTATGGTAGGATAAGAACTTTTTGTGGATATTTTGGCAATGTCGAATTCCCTGACTTCGGTGATGGTTAGGTTAGGTTGGGTTAGGTATTGTGAGGTAAGCACGTTTTGTGGATATTAACGCAATGTCCAATTTTTTGATTTCGGTGATGGTTAGGTTCAGATGGGTGAGGTTTGGTAGGATAAGAAATTTTTGTGGATATTTTGGCAATGTCGAATTCTCTGACTTTGGTGATGGTTAGGTTAGGTTGGGTTAGGTATTGTGAGGTAAGCACGTTTTGTGGATATTTTTGCAATGTCCAATTCTTTGATTTCGGTGATGGTTAGGTTCAGATTGGTGAGGTTTGGTAGGATAAGAACTTCTTGTGGATATTTTGGCAATGTCGAATTCTCTGATTTCGGTGATGGTTAGGTTAGGTTGGGTTAGGTTTTGTGAGGTAAGCACGTTTTGTGGATATTTTCGCAATGTCCAATTCTTTGATTTCGGTGATGGTTCGGTTCAGATGGGTGAGGTTTGGTAGGATAAAAACTTTTTGTGGATATTTTGGCAATGTCGAATTCTCTGACTTTGGTGATGGTTAGGTTAGGTTGGGTTAGGTATTGTGAGGTAAGCACGTTTTGTGGATATTTTTGCAATGTCCAATTCTTTGATTTCGGTGAAGGTTAGGTTCAGATTGGTGAGGTTTGGTAGGATAAGAACTTTTTGTGGATATTTTGGCAATGTCAAATTCTCTGTCTTCGGTGATGGTTAGATTAGGTTGGGTTAGGTATTGTGAGGTAAGCAAGTTTTGTGGATAATTTGGCAATGTCTAATTCTTTAATTTCGGTGATGGTTAGGTTCAGATGGTTGAGGTTTGGTAGGATAAGAACTTCTTGTGGATATTTTGGCAATGTCGAATTCTCTGATTTCGGTGATGGTTAGGTTAGGTTGGGTTAGGTATTGTGAGGTAAGCACGTTTTGTTGATATTTTCGCAATGTCCAATTCTTTGATTTCGGTGATAATTAGGTTCAGATGGGTGAGGTTTGGTAGGATAAGAACTTTTTGTGGATATTTTGGCAATGTCGAATTCCCTGACTTCGGTGATGGTTAGGTTAGGTTGGGCTAGGTATTGTGAGGTAAGTACGTTTTGTGGATATTTTGGCAATGTCCAATTCTTTGATTTCGGTGATGGTTAGGTTCAGATGGTTGAGGTTTAGTAGGATAAGAACTTTTTGTGGATATTTTGTCAATGTCGAATTCTCTGACTTTGGTGATGGTAAGGTTAGGTTGGGTTAGGTATTGTGAAGTAAGCACGTTTTGTGGATATTTTCGCAATGTCCAATTCTTTGATTTCGGTGATAGTTAGGTTCAGATGGGTGAGGTTATGTAAGATAAGAACTTTTTGTGGATATTTTGGCAATGTCGAATTCTCTGACTTCGGTGATAGTTAGGTTAGGTTGGGTTAGGTATTGTGAGGTAAAAACGTTTTGTGGATATTTTCGCAATGTCCAATTCTTTGATTTCGGTGATGGTTAGGTTCAGATGGGTGAGGTATGGTAGGATAAGAACTTTTTGTGGATATTTTGGCAATGTCAAATTCCCTGACTTCGGTGATGGTTAGGTTAGGTTGGGTTAGGTATTGTGAGGCAAGCACGTTTTGTGGATATTAACGCAATGTCCAATTTTTTGATTTCGGTGATGGTTAGGTTCAGATGGGTGAGGTTTGGTAGGATAAGAACTTTTTGTGGATATTTTGGCAATGTCGAATTCTCTGACTTTGGTGATGGTTAGGTTAGGTTGGGTTAGGTATTGTGAGGTAAGCACGTTTTGTGGATATTTTTGCAATGTCCAATTCTTTGATTTCGGTGATGGTTAGGTTCAGATGGGTGAGGTTTGGTAGGATAAGAACTTTTTGTGGATATTTTGGCAATGTCGAATTCTCTGACTTCGGTGATGGTTAGGTTAGGTTGGGTTAGGTATTTTGAGGTAAGCATGTTTTGTGGATATTTTTGCAATGTTCAATTCTTTAATTTCGGTGATAATTAGGTTCAGATGGGTGAGGTTTGGTAGGATAAGAACTCTTTGTGGATATTTTGGCAATGTCGAATTCTCTGACTTCGGTGATGGTTAGGTTAGGTTGGGTTAGGTATTGTGAAGTAAGCACGTTTTGTGGATATTTTCGCAATGTCCAATTCTTTGATTTCGGTGATGGTAAGGTTCAGATGGGTGAGGTTTGGTAGGATAAGAACTTTTTGTGGATATTTTGGCAATGTCGAATTCTCTGGTTTCGGTGATGGTTAGGTTAAGTTGGGTTAGGTATTACGAGAAATGCACGTTTTGTGAATATTTTCGCAATGTATAATTCTCTGATTTCGGTGATGGTTCGGTTCAGATGGGTGAGGTTTGGTAGGATAAAAACTTTTTGTGGATATTTTGGCAATGTCGAATTCTCTGACTTCGGTGATGGTTAGGTTAGGTTGGGTTAGGTATTGTGAGGTAAGCATGTTTTGTGGATATTAACGCAATGTCCAATTTTTTGATTTCGGTGATGGTTAGGTTCAGATGGGTGAGGTTTGGTAGGATAAGAACTTTTTGTGGATATTTTGGCAATGTCGAATTCCCTGACTTCGGTGATGGTTAGGTTAGGTTGGGCTAGGTATTGTGAGGTGAGTACGTTTTTTGGATATTTTGGCAATGTCCAATTCTTTGATTTCGGTGATGGTTAGGTTCAGATGGGTGAGGTTTGGTAGGATAAGAACTTCTTGTGGATATTTTGGCAATGTCGAATTCTCTGATTTCGGTGATGGTTAGGTTAGGTTGGGTTAGGTATTGTGAGTTAAGCACGTTTTGTGGATATTTTCGCAATGTCCAATTCTTTGATTTCGGTGATGGTTAGGTTTAGATGGGTGAGGTTTGGTAGGATAAGAACTTTTTGTGGATATTTTGGCAATGTCGAATTCCCTGACTTCGGTGATGGTTAGGTTAAGTTGGGTTAGGTATTACGAGGTAAGCACGTTTTGTGAATATTTTCGCAATGTATAAGTCTTTGATTTCGGTGATGGTTCGGTTCAGATGGGTGAGGTTTGGTAGGATAAGAACTTTTTGTGGATATTTTGGCAATGTCGAATTCTCTGACTTCGGTAATGGTTAGGTTAGGTTTAGTTGGGTATTGTGAGGTAAGCACGTTTTGTGGATATTTTCGCAATGTCAAATTCTTTGATTTCGGTGATGGTTAGGTTCAGATGGGTGAGGTTTGGTAGGATAAGAACTTTTTGTGGATATTTTGCAATGTCGAATTCTCTGACTTTGGTGATGGTTAGGTTAGGTTGGGTTAGGTATTGTGAGGTACGCACGTTTTGTGGATATTTTGGCAATGTCTAATTCTTTAATTTCGGTGATGGTTAGGTTCAGATGGTTGAGGTTTGGTAGGATAAGAACTTCTTGTGGATATTTTGGCAATGTCGAATTCTCTGTCTTAGGTGATGGTTAGGTTAGGTTGGGTTAGGTATTGTGAGGTAAGCATGTTTTGTGGATATTTTGGCATTGTCTAATTCTTGAATTTCGGTGATGGTTAGGTTCAGATGGGTGAGGTTTGGTAGGATAAGAACTTCTTGTGGATATTTTGGCAATGTCGAATTCTCTGACTTCGGTGATGGTTAGGTTAGGTTGGGTTAGGTATTTTGAGGTAAGCATGTTTTGTGGATATTTTTGCAATGTTCAATTCTTTAATTTCGGTGATGGTTAGGTTCAGATGGGTGAGGTTTGGTAGGATAAGAACTCTTTGTGGATATTTTGGCAATGTCGAATTCTCTGACTTCAGTGATGGTTAGGTTAGGTTGGGTTAGGTATTGTGAGGTAAGCACGTTTTGTGGATATTTTCGCAATGTCCAATTCTTTGATTTCGGTGATGGTAAGGTTCAGATGGGTGAGGTTTGGTAGGATAAGAACTTTTTGTGGATATTTTGGCAATGTCGAATTCTCTGGTTTCGGTGATGGTTAGGTTAAGTTGGGTTAGGTATTACGAGGTAAGCACGTTTTGTGAATATTTTCGCAATGTATAATTCTTTGATTTCGGTGATGGTTCGGTTCAGATGGGTGAGGTTTGGTAGGATAAGAACTTTTTGTGGATATTTTGGCAATGTCGAATTCTCTGACTTCGGTGATGGTAAGGTTAGGTTGGGTTAGGTATTTTGAGGTAAGCATGTTTTGTGGATATTTTTGCAATGTTCAATTCTTTAATTTCGGTGATAATTAGGTTCAGATGGGTGAGGTTTGGTAGGATAAGAACTCTTTGTGGATATTTTGGCAATGTCGAATTCTCTGACTTCGGTGATGGTTAGGTTAGGTTGGGTTAGGTATTGTGAAGTAAGCACGTTTTGTGGATATTTTCGCAATGTCCAATTCTTTGATTTCGGTGATGGTAAGGTTCAGATGGGTGAGGTTTGGTAGGATAAGAACTTTTTGTGGATATTTTGGCAATGTCGAATTCTCTGGTTTCGGTGATGGTTAGGTTAAGTTGGGTTAGGTATTACGAGGAATGCACGTTTTGTGAATATTTTCGCAATGTATAATTCTTTGATTTCGGTGATGGTTCGGTTCAGATGGGTGAGGTTTGGTAGGATAAAAACTTTTTGTGGATATTTTGGCAATGTCGAATTCTCTGACTTCGGTGATGGTAAGGTTAGGTTGGGTTAGGTATTGTGAGGTAAGCACGTTTTGTGGATATTTTTGCAATGTCCAATTCTTTGATTTCGGTGATGGTTAGGTTCAGATTGGTGAGGTTTGGTAGGATAAGAACTTTTTGTGGATATTTTGGCAATGTCAAATTCTCTGTCTTCGGTGATGGTTAGGTTAGGTTGGGTTAGGTATTGTGAGGTAAGCATGTTTTGTGGATATTTTGGCAATGTCTAATTCTTTAATTTCGGTGATGGTTAGGTTCAGATGGTTGAGGTTTGGTAGGATAAGAACTTCTTGTGGATATTTTGGCAATGTCGAATTCTCTGATTTCGGTGATGGTTAGGTTAGGTTGGGTTAGGTTTTGTGAGGTAAGCACGTTTTGTGGATATTTTCGCAATGACCAATTCTTTGATTTCGGTGATGGTTCGGTTCAGATGGGTGAGGTTTGGTAGGATAAAAACTTTTTGTGGATATTTTGGCAATGTCAAATTCTCTGATTTCGGTGATGGTTAGGTTAGGTTGGGTTAGGTATTGTGAGGTAAGCACGTTTTGTGGATATTTTCGCAATGTCCAATTCTTTGATTTCGGTGATGGTTAGGTTCAGATGGGTGAGGTTTGGTAGGATAAGAACTTTTTGTGGATATTTTGGCAATGTCGAATTCCCTGACTTCGGTGATGGTTAGGTTAGGTTGGGCTAGGTATTGTGAGGTAAGTACGTTTTGTGGATATTTTGGCAATGTCCAATTCTTTGATTTCGGTGATGGTTAGGTTCAGATGGGTGAGGTTTAGTAAGATAAGAACTTCTTGTGGATATTTTGGCAATGTCGAATTCTCTGACTTCGGTGATGGTTAGGTAAGGTTGGGTTAGGTATTGTGAGATAAGCACGTTTTGTGGATATTTTCGCAATGTATAATTCTTTGATTTCAGTGATGGTTAGGTTCAGATGGGTGAGGTTTGGTAGGATACGAACTTTTTGTGGATATTTTGGCAATGTCGAATTCTCTGACTTCGGTGATGGTTAGGTTAAGTTGGGTTAGGTATTACGAGGTAAGCACGTTTTGTGAATATTTTCGCAATGTATAAGTCTTTGATTTCGGTGATGGTTCGGTTCAGATGGGTGAGGTTTGGTAGGATAAGAACTTTTTGTGGATATTTTGGCAATGTCGAATTCTCTGACTTCGGTAATGGTTAGGTTAGGTTGGGTTGGGTATTGTGAGGTAAGCACGTTTTGTGGATATTTTCGCAATGTCAAATTCTTTGATTTCGGTGATGGTTAGGTTCAGATGGGTGAGGTTTGGTAGGATAAGAACTTTTTGTGGATATTTTGGCAATGTCGAATTCTCTGACTTCGGTGATGGTTAGGTTAGGTTGGGTTAGGTATTGTGAGGTAAGCACGTTTTGTGGATATTAACGCAATGTCCAATTTTTTGATTTCGGTGATGGTTAGGTTCAGATGGGTGAGGTTTGGTAGGATAAGAACTTTTTGTGGATATTTTGGCAATGTCGAATTCTCTGACTTTGGTGATGGTTAGGTTAGGTTGGGTTAGGTATTGTGAGGTAAGCACGTTTTGTGGATATTTTTGCAATGTCCAATTCTTTGATTTCGGTGATGGTTAGGTTCAGATTGGTGAGGTTTGGTAGGATAAGAACTTTTTGTGGATATTTTGGCAATGTCAAATTCTCTGTCTTCGGTGATGGTTAGGTTAGGTTGGGTTAGGTATTGTGAGATAAGCACGTTTTGTGGATATTTTCGCAATGTATAATTCTTTGATTTCAGTGATGGTTAGGTTCAGATGGGTGAGGTTTGGTAGGATACGAACTTTTTGTGGATATTTTGGCAATGTCGAATTCTCTGACTTCGGTGATGGTTAGGTTAAGTTGGGTTAGGTATTACGAGGTAAGCACGTTTTGTAAATATTTTCGCAATGTATAAGTCTTTGATTTCGGTGATGGTTCGGTTCAGATGGGTGAGGTTTGGTAGGATAAGAACTTTTTGTGGATATTTTGGCAATGTCGAATTCTCTGACTTCGGTAATGGTTAGGTTAGGTTGGGTTGGGTATTGTGAGGTAAGCACGTTTTGTGGATATTTTCGCAATGTCAAATTGTTTGATTTCGGTGATGGTTAGGTTCAGATGGGTGAGGTTTGGTAGGATAAGAACTTTTTGTGGATATTTTGCAATGTCGAATTCTCTGACTTTGGTGATGGTTATGTTAGGTTGGGTTAGGTATTGTGAGGTACGCACGTTTTGTGGATATTTTGGCAATGTCTAATTCTTTAATTTCGGTGATGGTTAGGTTCAGATGGTTGAGGTTTGGTAGGATAAGAACTTCTTGTGGATATTTTGGCAATGTCGAATTTTCTGATTTCGGTGATGGTTAGGTTAGGTTGGGTAAGGTATTGTGAGGTAAACCCGTTTTGTGGATATTTTCGCAATGTCCAATTCTTTGATTTCGGTGATGGTTAGGTTCAGATGGGTGAGGTTATGTAAGATAAGAACTTTTTGTGGATATTTTGGCAATGTCGAATTTTCTGACTTCGGTGATGGTAAGGTTAGGTTGGGTTAGGTATTGTGAGGTAAGAACGTTTTATGGATATTTTCGCAATGTCCAATTCTTTGATTTTGGTGATGGTTAGGTTCAGATGGGTGCGGTTTGGTAGGATAAGAACTTTTTGTGGATATTTTGGCAATGTCGAATTCTCTGTCTTCGGTGATGGTTAGGTTAGGTTAGGTTAGGTATTGTGAGGTAAGCATGTTTTGTGGATATTTTGGCATTGTCTAATTCTTGAATTTCGGTGATGGTTAGGTTCAGATGGGTGAGGTTTGGTAGGATAAGAACTTTTTGTGGATATTTTGGCAATGTCGAATTCCCTGACTTCGGTGATGGTTAGGTTAGGTTGGGCTAGGTATTGTGAGGTGAGTACGTTTTTTGGATATTTTGGCAATGTCCAATTCTTTGATTTCGGTGATGGTTAGGTTCAGATGGGTGAGGTTTGGTAGGATAAGAACTTCTTTTGGATATTTTGGCAATGTCGAATTCTCTGATTTCGGTGATGGTTAGGTTAGGTTGGGTTAGGTATTGTGAGGTAAGCACGTTTTGTGGATATTTTCGCAATGTCCAATTCTTTGATTTCGGTGATGGTTAGGTTCAGATGGGTGAGGTTTGGTAGGATAAGAACTTCTTGTGGATATTTTGGCAATGTCGAATTCTCTGACTTCGGTGATGGTAAGGTTAAGTTGGGTTAGGTATTACGAGGTAAGCACGTTTTGTGAATATTTTCGCAATGTATAAGTCTTTGATTTCGGTGATGGTTCGGTTCAGATGGGTGAGGTTTGGTAGGATAAGAACTTTTTGTGGATATTTTGGCAATGTCGAATTCTCTGACTACGGTAATGGTTAGGTCAGGTTGGGTTGGGTATTGTTAGGTAAGCACGTTTTGTGGATATTTTCGCAATGTCAAATTCTTTGATTTCGGTGATGGTTAGGTTCAGATGGGTGAGGTTTGGTAGGATAAGAACTTTTTGTGGATATTTTGCAATGTCGAATTCTCTGACTTTGGTGATGGTTAGGTTAGGTTGGGTTAGGTATTGTGAGGTACGCACGTTTTGTGGATATTTTGGCAATGTCTAATTCTTTAATTTCGGTGATGGTTAGGTTCAGATGGGTGAGGTTTGGTAGGATAAGAACTTCTTGTGGATATTTTGGCAATGTCGAATTCTCTGATTTCGGTGATGGTTAGGTTAGGTTGGGTTAGGTATTGTGAAGAAAGCACGTTTTGTGGATATTTTCGCAATGTCCAATTCTTTGATTTCGGTGATGGTTAGGTTCAGATGGGTGAGGTTTGGTAGGATAAGAACTTTTTGTGGATATTTTGGCAATGTCGAATTCCCTGACTTCGGTGATGGTTAGGTTAGGTTGGGCTAGGTATTGTGAGGTAAGTACGTTTTGTGGATATTTTGGCAATGTCCAATTCTTTGATTTCGGTGATGGTTAGGTTCAGATGGTTGAGGTTTAGTAGGATAAGAACTTTTTGTGGATATTTTGGCAATGTCGAATTCTCTGACTTTGGTGATGGTTAGGTTAGGTTGGGTTAGGTATTGTGAAGTAAGCACGTTTTGTGGATATTTTCGCAATGTATAATTCTTTGATTTCGGTGATGGTTAGGTTCAGATGGGTGAGGTTTGGTAGGATAAGAACTTTTTGTGGATATTTTGGCAATGTCGAATTCTCTGACTTCGGTGATGGTTAGGTTAGGTTGGGTTAGGTATTGTGAGGTAAGCACGTTTTGTGGATATTTTGGCAATGTCTAATTCTTTAATTTCGGTGATGGTTAGGTTCAGATGGTTGAGGTTTGGTAGGATAAGAACTTCTTGTGGATATTTTGGCAATGTCGAATTCTCTGATTTCGGTGATGGTTAGGTTAGGTTGGGTTAGGTTTTGTGAGGTAAGCACGTTTTGTGGATATTTTCGCAATGACCAATTCTTTGATTTCGGTGATGGTTCGGTTCAGATGGGTGAGGTTTGGTAGGATAAAAACTTTTTGTGGATATTTTGGCAATGTCGAATTCTCTGACTTCGGTGATGGTAAGGTTAGGTTGGGTTAGGTATTGTGAATTAAGCACGTTTTGTGGATATTAACGCAATGTCCAATTTTTTGATTTCGGTGATGGTTAGGTTCAGATGGGTGAGGTTTAATAGGATAAGAACTTTTTGTGGATATTTTGGCAATGTCGAATTCTCTGACTTTGGTGATGGTTAGGTTAGGTTGGGTTAGGTATTGTGAGGTAAGCACGTTTTGTGGATATTTTTGCAATGTCCAATTCTTTGATTTCGGTGATGGTTAGGTTCAGATTGGTGAGGTTTGGTAGGATAAGAACTTTTTGTGGATATTTTGGCAATGTCAAATTCTCTGTCTTCGGTGATGGTTAGGTTAGGTTGGGTTAGGTATTGTGAGGTAAGCATGTTTTGTGGATATTTTGGCAATGTCTAATTCTTTAATTTCGGTGATGGTTAGGTTCAGATGGTTGAGGTTTGGTAGGATAAGAACTTCTTGTGGATATTTTGGCAATGTCGAATTCTCTGATTTCGGTGATGGTTAGGTTAGGTTGGGTTAGGTTTTGTGAGGTAAGCACGTTTTGTGGATATTTTCGCAATGACCAATTCTTTGATTTCGGTGATGGTTCGGTTCAGATGGGTGAGGTTTGGTAGGATAAAAACTTTTTGTGGATATTTTGGCAATGTCAAATTCTCTGATTTCGGTGATGGTTAGGTTAGGTTGGGTTAGGTATTGTGAGGTAAGCACGTTTTGTGGATATTTTCGCAATGTCCAATTCTTTGATTTCGGTGATGGTTAGGTTCAGATGGGTGAGGTTTGGTAGGATAAGAACTTTTTGTGGATATTTTGGCAATGTCGAATTCCCTGACTTCGGTGATGGTTAGGTTAGGTTGGGCTAGGTATTGTGAGGTAAGTACGTTTTGTGGATATTTTGGCAATGTCCAATTCTTTGATTTCGGTGATGGTTAGGTTCAGATGGGTGAGGTTTAGTAGGATAAGAACTTCTTGTGGATATTTTGGCAATGTCGAATTCTCTGACTTCGGTGATGGTTAGGTAAGGTTGGGTTAGGTATTGTGAGATAAGCACGTTTTGTAGATATTTTCGCAATGTATAATTCTTTGATTTCAGTGATGGTTAGGTTCAGATGGGTGAGGTTTGGTAGGATACGAACTTTTTGTGGATATTTTGGCAATGTCGAATTCTCTGACTTCGGTGATGGTTAGGTTAAGTTGGGTTAGGTATTACGAGGTAAGCACGTTTTGTGAATATTTTCGCAATGTATAAGTCTTTGATTTCGGTGATGGTTCGGTTCAGATGGGTGAGGTTTGGTAGGATAAGAACTTTTTGTGGATATTTTGGCAATGTCGAATTCTCTGACTTCGGTAATGGTTAGGTTAGGTTGGGTTGGGTATTGTGAGGTAAGCACGTTTTGTGGATATTTTCGCAATGTCAAATTCTTTGATTTCGGTGATGGTTAGGTTCAGATGGGTGAGGTTTGGTAGGATAAGAACTTTTTGTGGATATTTTGGCAATGTCGAATTCTCTGACTTCGGTGATGGTTAGGTTAGGTTGGGTTAGGTATTGTGAGGTAAGCACGTTTTGTGGATATTAACGCAATGTCCAATTTTTTGATTTCGGTGATGGTTAGGTTCAGATGGGTGAGGTTTGGTAGGATAAGAACTTTTTGTGGATATTTTGGCAATGTCGAATTCTCTGACTTTGGTGATGGTTCGGTTAGGTTGGGTTAGGTATTGTGAGGTAAGCACGTTTTGTGGATATTTTTGCAATGTCCAATTCTTTGATTTCGGTGATGGTTAGGTTCAGATTGGTGAGGTTTGGTAGGATAAGAACTTTTTGTGGATATTTTGGCAATGTCAAATTCTCTGTCTTCGGTGATGGTTAGGTTAGGTTGGGTTAGGTATTGTGAGGTAAGCATGTTTTGTGGATATTTTGGCAATGTCTAATTCTTTAATTTCGGTGATGGTTAGGTTCAGATGGTTGAGGTTTGGTAGGATAAGAACTTCTTGTGGATATTTTGGCAATGTCGAATTCTCTGATTTCGGTGATGGTTAGGTTAGGTTGGGTTAGGTTTTGTGAGGTAAGCACGTTTTGTGGATATTTTCGCAATGACCAATTCTTTGATTTCGGTGATGGTTCGGTTCAGATGGGTGAGGTTTGGTAGGATAAAAACTTTTTGTGGATATTTTGGCAATGTCAAATTCTCTGATTTCGGTGATGGTTAGGTTAGGTTGGGTTAGGTATTGTGAGGTAAGCACGTTTTGTGGATATTTTCGCAATGTCCAATTCTTTGATTTCGGTGATGGTTAGGTTCAGATGGGTGAGGTTTGGTAGGATAAGAACTTTTTGTGGATATTTTGGCAATGTCGAATTCCCTGACTTCGGTGATGGTTAGGTTAGGTTGGGCTAGGTATTGTGAGGTAAGTACGTTTTGTGGATATTTTGGCAATGTCCAATTCTTTGATTTCGGTGATGGTTAGGTTCAGATGGGTGAGGTTTAGTAGGATAAGAACTTCTTGTGGATATTTTGGCAATGTCGAATTCTCTGACTTCGGTGATGGTTAGGTAAGGTTGGGTTAGGTATTGTGAGATAAGCACGTTTTGTGGATATTTTCGCAATGTATAATTCTTTGATTTCAGTGATGGTTAGGTTCAGATGGGTGAGGTTTGGTAGGATACGAACTTTTTGTGGATATTTTGGCAATGTCGAATTCTCTGACTTCGGTGATGGTTAGGTTAAGTTGGGTTAGGTATTACGAGGTAAGCACGTTTTGTAAATATTTTCGCAATGTATAAGTCTTTGATTTCGGTGATGGTTCGGTTCAGATGGGTGAGGTTTGGTAGGATAAGAACTTTTTGTGGATATTTTGGCAATGTCGAATTCTCTGACTTCGGTAATGGTTAGGTTAGGTTGGGTTGGGTATTGTGAGGTAAGCACGTTTTGTGGATATTTTCGCAATGTCAAATTCTTTGATTTCGGTGATGGTTAGGTTCAGATGGGTGAGGTTTGGTAGGATAAGAACTTTTTGTGGATATTTTGCAATGTCGAATTCTCTGACTTTGGTGATGGTTAGGTTAGGTTGGGTTAGGTATTGTGAGGTACGCACGTTTTGTGGATATTTTGGCAATGTCTAATTCTTTAATTTCGGTGATGGTTAGGTTCAGATGGTTGAGGTTTGGTAGGATAAGAACTTCTTGTGGATATTTTGGCAATGTCGAATTTTCTGATTTCGGTGATGGTTAGGTTAGGTTGGGTAAGGTATTGTGAGGTAAACCCGTTTTGTGGATATTTTCGCAATGTCCAATTCTTTGATTTCGGTGATGGTTAGGTTCAGATGGGTGAGGTTTGGTAGGATAAGAACTTTTTGTGGATATTTTGCAATGTCGAATTCTCTGACTTTGGTGATGGTTAGGTTAGGTTGGGTTAGGTATTGTGAGGTACGCACGTTTTGTGGATATTTTGGCAATGTCTAATTCTTTAATTTCGGTGATGGTTAGGTTCAGATGGTTGAGGTTTGGTAGGATAAGAACTTCTTGTGGATATTTTGGCAATGTCGAATTTTCTGATTTCGGTGATGGTTAGGTTAGGTTGGGTAAGGTATTGTGAGGTAAACCCGTTTTGTGGATATTTTGGCAATGTCGAATTCTCTGACTTCGGTGATGGTTAGGTTAAGTTGGGTTAGGTATTACGAGGTAAGCACGTTTTGTAAATATTTTCGCAATGTATAAGTCTTTGATTTCGGTGATGGTTCGGTTCAGATGGGTGAGGTTTGGTAGGATAAGAACTTTTTGTGGATATTTTGGCAATGTCGAATTTTCTGACTTCGGTGATGGTAAGGTTAGGTTGGGTTAGGTATTGTGAGGTAAGAACGTTTTATGGATATTTTCGCAATGTCCAATTCTTTGATTTTGGTGATGGTTAGGTTCAGATGGGTGCGGTTTGGTAGGATAAGAACTTTTTGTGGATATTTTGGCAATGTCGAATTCTCTGTCTTCGGTGATGGTTAGGTTAGGTTAGGTTAGGTATTGTGAGGTAAGCATGTTTTGTGGATATTTTGGCATTGTCTAATTCTTGAATTTCGGTGATGGTTAGGTTCAGATGGGTGAGGTTTGGTAGGATAAGAACTTTTTGTGGATATTTTGGCAATGTCGAATTCCCTGACTTCGGTGATGGTTAGGTTAGGTTGGGCTAGGTATTGTGAGGTGAGTACGTTTTTTGGATATTTTGGCAATGTCCAATTCTTTGATTTCGGTGATGGTTAGGTTCAGATGGGTGAGGTTTGGTAGGATAAGAACTTCTTTTGGATATTTTGGCAATGTCGAATTCTCTGATTTCGGTGATGGTTAGGTTAGGTTGGGTTAGGTATTGTGAGGTAAGCACGTTTTGTGGATATTTTCGCAATGTCCAATTCTTTGATTTCGGTGATGGTTAGGTTCAGATGGGTGAGGTTTGGTAGGATAAGAACTTCTTGTGGATATTTTGGCAATGTCGAATTCTCTGACTTCGGTGATGGTAAGGTTAAGTTGGGTTAGGTATTACGAGGTAAGCACGTTTTGTGAATATTTTCGCAATGTATAAGTCTTTGATTTCGGTGATGGTTCGGTTCAGATGGGTGAGGTTTGGTAGGATAAGAACTTTTTGTGGATATTTTGGCAATGTCGAATTCTCTGACTACGGTAATGGTTAGGTTAGGTTGGGTTGGGTATTGTTAGGTAAGCACGTTTTGTGGATATTTTCGCAATGTCAAATTCTTTGATTTCGGTGATGGTTAGGTTCAGATGGGTGAGGTTTGGTAGGATAAGAACTTTTTGTGGATATTTTGCAATGTCGAATTCTCTGACTTTGGTGATGGTTAGGTTAGGTTGGGTTAGGTATTGTGAGGTACGCACGTTTTGTGGATATTTTGGCAATGTCTAATTCTTTAATTTCGGTGATGGTTAGGTTCAGATGGGTGAGGTTTGGTAGGATAAGAACTTCTTGTGGATATTTTGGCAATGTCGAATTCTCTGATTTCGGTGATGGTTAGGTTAGGTTGGGTTAGGTATTGTGAAGAAAGCACGTTTTGTGGATATTTTCGCAATGTCCAATTCTTTGATTTCGGTGATGGTTAGGTTCAGATGGGTGAGGTTTGGTAGGATAAGAACTTTTTGTGGATATTTTGGCAATGTCGAATTCCCTGACTTCGGTGATGGTTAGGTTAGGTTGGGCTAGGTATTGTGAGGTAAGTACGTTTTGTGGATATTTTGGCAATGTCCAATTCTTTGATTTCGGTGATGGTTAGGTTCAGATGGTTGAGGTTTAGTAGGATAAGAACTTTTTGTGGATATTTTGGCAATGTCGAATTCTCTGACTTTGGTGATGGTTAGGTTAGGTTGGGTTAGGTATTGTGAAGTAAGCACGTTTTGTGGATATTTTCGCAATGTATAATTCTTTGATTTCGGTGATGGTTAGGTTCAGATGGGTGAGGTTTGGTAGGATAAGAACTTTTTGTGGATATTTTGGCAATGTCGAATTCTCTGACTTCGGTGATGGTTAGGTTAGGTTGGGTTAGGTATTGTGAGGTAAGCACGTTTTGTGGATATTTTGGCAATGTCTAATTCTTTAATTTCGGTGATGGTTAGGTTCAGATGGTTGAGGTTTGGTAGGATAAGAACTTCTTGTGGATATTTTGGCAATGTCGAATTCTCTGATTTCGGTGATGGTTAGGTTAGGTTGGGTTAGGTTTTGTGAGGTAAGCACGTTTTGTGGATATTTTCGCAATGACCAATTCTTTGATTTCGGTGATGGTTCGGTTCAGATGGGTGAGGTTTGGTAGGATAAAAACTTTTTGTGGATATTTTGGCAATGTCGAATTCTCTGACTTTGGTGATGGTTAGGTTAGGTTGGGTTAGGTATTGTGAGGTAAGCACGTTTTGTGGATATTTTTGCAATGTCCAATTCTTTGATTTCGGTGATGGTTAGGTTCAGATTGGTGAGGTTTGGTAGGATAAGAACTTTTTGTGGATATTTTGGCAATGTCAAATTCTCTGTCTTCGGTGATGGTTAGGTTAGGTTGGGTTAGGTATTGTGAGGTAAGCATGTTTTGTGGATATTTTTGCAATGTCCAATTCTTTGATTTCGGTGATGGTTAGGTTCAGATTGGTGAGGTTTGGTAGGATAAGAACTTTTTGTGGATATTTTGGCAATGTCAAATTCTCTGTCTTCGGTGATGGTTAGGTTAGGTTGGGTTAGGTATTGTGAGGTAAGCATGTTTTGTGGATATTTTGGCAATGTCTAATTCTTTAATTTCGGTGATGGTTAGGTTCAGATGGTTGAGGTTTGGTAGGATAAGAACTTCTTGTGGATATTTTGGCAATGTCGAATTCTCTGATTTCGGTGATGGTTAGGTTAGGTTGGGTTAGGTTTTGTGAGGTAAGCACGTTTTGTGGATATTTTCGCAATGACCAATTCTTTGATTTCGGTGATGGTTCGGTTCAGATGGGTGAGGTTTGGTAGGATAAAAACTTTTTGTGGATATTTTGGCAATGTCAAATTCTCTGATTTCGGTGATGGTTAGGTTAGGTTAGGTTAGGTATTGTGAGGTAAGCACGTTTTGTGGATATTTTCGCAATGTCCAATTCTTTGATTTCGGTGATGGTTAGGTTCAGATGGGTGAGGTTTGGTAGGATAAGAGCTTTTTGTGGATATTTTGGCAATGTCGAATTCCCTGACTTCGGTGATGGTTAGGTTAGGTTGGGCTAGGTATTGTGAGGTAAGTACGTTTTGTGGATATTTTGGCAATGTCCAATTCTTTGATTTCGGTGATGGTTAGGTTCAGATGGGTGAGGTTTAGTAGGATAAGAACTTCTTGTGGATATTTTGGCAATAACGAATTCTCTGACTTCGGTGATAGTTAGGTAAGGTTGGGTTAGGTATTGTGAGATAAGCACGTTTTGTGGATATTTTCGCAATATATAATTCTTTGATTTCAGTGATGGTTAGGTTCAGATGGGTGAGGTTTGGTAGGATACGAACTTTTTGTGGATATTTTGGCAATGTCGAATTCTCTGACTTCGGTGATGGTTAGGTTAAGTTGGGTTAGGTATTACGAGGTAAGCACGTTTTGTGAATATTTTCGCAATGTATAAGTCTTTGATTTCGGTGATGGTTCGGTTCAGATGGGTGAGGTTTGGTAGGATAAGAACTTTTTGTGGATATTTTGGCAATGTCGAATTCTCTGACTTCGGTAATGGTTAGGTTAGGTTGGGTTGGGTATTGTGAGGTAAGCACGTTTTGTGGATATTTTCGCAATGTCAAATTCTTTGATTTCGGTGATGGTTAGGTTCAGATGGGTGAGGTTTGGTAGGATAAGAACTTTTTGTGGATATTTTGGCAATGTCGAATTCTCTGACTTCGGTGATGGTTAGGTTAGGTTGGGTTAGGTATTGTGAGGTAAGCACGTTTTGTGGATATTAACGCAATGTCCAATTTTTTGATTTCGGTGATGGTTAGGTTCAGATGGGTGAGGTTTGGTAGGATAAGAACTTTTTGTGGATATTTTGGCAATGTCGAATTCTCTGACTTTGGTGATGGTTAGGTTAGGTTGGGTTAGGTATTGTGAGGTAAGCACGTTTTGTGGATATTTTTGCAATGTCCAATTCTTTGATTTCGGTGATGGTTAGGTTCAGATTGGTGAGGTTTGGTAGGATAAGAACTTTTTGTGGATATTTTGGCAATGTCAAATTCTCTGTCTTCGGTGATGGTTAGGTTAGGTTGGGTTAGGTATTGTGAGGTAAGCATGTTTTGTGGATATTTTGGCAATGTCTAATTCTTTAATTTCGGTGATGGTTAGGTTCAGATGGTTGAGGTTTGGTAGGATAAGAACTTCTTGTGGATATTTTGGCAATGTCGAATTCTCTGATTTCGGTGATGGTTAGGTTAGGTTGGGTTAGGTTTTGTGAGGTAAGCACGTTTTGTGGATATTTTCGCAATGACCAATTCTTTGATTTCGGTGATGGTTCGGTTCAGATGGGTGAGGTTTGGTAGGATAAAAACTTTTTGTGGATATTTTGGCAATGTCAAATTCTCTGATTTCGGTGATGGTTAGGTTAGGTTGGGTTAGGTATTGTGAGGTAAGCACGTTTTGTGGATATTTTCGCAATGTCCAATTCTTTGATTTCGGTGATGGTTAGGTTCAGATGGGTGAGGTTTGGTAGGATAAGAACTTTTTGTGGATATTTTGGCAATGTCGAATTCCCTGACTTCGGTGATGGTTAGGTTAGGTTGGGCTAGGTATTGTGAGGTAAGTACGTTTTGTGGATATTTTGGCAATGTCCAATTCTTTGATTTCGGTGATGGTTAGGTTCAGATGGGTGAGGTTTAGTAGGATAAGAACTTCTTGTGGATATTTTGGCAATGTCGAATTCTCTGACTTCGGTGATGGTTAGGTAAGGTTGGGTTAGGTATTGTGAGATAAGCACGTTTTGTGGATATTTTCGCAATGTATAATTCTTTGATTTCAGTGATGGTTAGGTTCAGATGGGTGAGGTTTGGTAGGATACGAACTTTTTGTGGATATTTTGGCAATGTCGAATTCTCTGACTTCGGTGATGGTTAGGTTAAGTTGGGTTAGGTATTACGAGGTAAGCACGTTTTGTGAATATTTTCGCAATGTATAAGTCTTTGATTTCGGTGATGGTTCGGTTCAGATGGGTGAGGTTTGGTAGGATAAGAACTTTTTGTGGATATTTTGGCAATGTCGAATTCTCTGACTTCGGTAATGGTTAGGTTAGGTTGGGTTGGGTATTGTGAGGTAAGCACGTTTTGTGGATATTTTCGCAATGTCAAATTCTTTGATTTCGGTGATGGTTAGGTTCAGATGGGTGAGGTTTGGTAGGATAAGAACTTTTTGTGGATATTTTGGCAATGTCGAATTCTCTGACTTCGGTGATGGTTAGGTTAGGTTGGGTTAGGTATTGTGAGGTAAGCACGTTTTGTGGATATTAACGCAATGTCCAATTTTTTGATTTCGGTGATGGTTAGGTTCAGATGGGTGAGGTTTGGTAGGATAAGAACTTTTTGTGGATATTTTGGCAATGTCGAATTCTCTGACTTTGGTGATGGTTAGGTTAGGTTGGGTTAGGTATTGTGAGGTAAGCACGTTTTGTGGATATATTTGCAATGTCCAATTCTTTGATTTCGGTGATGGTTAGGTTCAGATTGGTGAGGTTTGGTAGGATAAGAACTTTTTGTGGATATTTTGGCAATGTCAAATTCTCTGTCTTCGGTGATGGTTAGGTTAGGTTGGGTTAGGTATTGTGAGGTAAGCATGTTTTGTGGATATTTTGGCAATGTCTAATTCTTTAATTTCGGTGATGGTTAGGTTCAGATGGTTGAGGTTTGGTAGGATAAGAACTTCTTGTGGATATTTTGGCAATGTCGAATTCTCTGATTTCGGTGATGGTTAGGTAAGGTTGGGTTAGGTTTTGTGAGGTAAGCACGTTTTGTGGATATTTTCGCAATGACCAATTCTTTGATTTCGGTGATGGTTCGGTTCAGATGGGTGAGGTTTGGTAGGATAAAAACTTTTTGTGGATATTTTGGCAATGTCAAATTCTCTGATTTCGGTGATGGTTAGGTTAGGTTGGGTTAGGTATTGTGAGGTAAGCACGTTTTGTGGATATTTTCGCAATGTCCAATTCTTTGATTTCGGTGATGGTTAGGTTCAGATGGGTGAGGTTTGGTAGGATAAGAACTTTTTGTGGATATTTTGGCAATGTCGAATTCCCTGACTTCGGTGATGGTTAGGTTAGGTTGGGCTAGGTATTGTGAGGTAAGTACGTTTTGTGGATATTTTGGCAATGTCCAATTCTTTGATTTCGGTGATGGTTAGGTTCAGATGGGTGAGGTTTAGTAGGATAAGAACTTCTTGTGGATATTTTGGCAATGTCGAATTCTCTGACTTCGGTGATGGTTAGGTAAGGTTGGGTTAGGTATTGTGAGATAAGCACGTTTTGTGGATATTTTCGCAATGTATAATTCTTTGATTTCAGTGATGGTTAGGTTCAGATGGGTGAGGTTTGGTAGGATACGAACTTTTTGTGGATATTTTGGCAATGTCGAATTCTCTGACTTCGGTGATGGTTAGGTTAAGTTGGGTTAGGTATTACGAGGTAAGCACGTTTTGTGAATATTTTCGCAATGTATAAGTCTTTGATTTCGGTGATGGTTCGGTTCAGATGGGTGAGGTTTGGTAGGATAAGAACTTTTTGTGGATATTTTGGCAATGTCGAATTCTCTGACTTCGGTAATGGTTAGGTTAGGTTGGGTTGGGTATTGTGAGGTAAGCACGTTTTGTGGATATTTTCGCAATGTCAAATTCTTTGATTTCGGTGATGGTTAGGTTCAGATGGGTGAGGTTTGGTAGGATAAGAACTTTTTGTGGATATTTTGGCAATGTCGAATTCTCTGACTTCGGTGATGGTTAGGTTAGGTTGGGTTAGGTATTGTGAGGTAAGCACGTTTTGTGGATATTAACGCAATGTCCAATTTTTTGATTTCGGTGATGGTTAGGTTCAGATGGGTGAGGTTTGGTAGGATAAGAACTTTTTGTGGATATTTTGGCAATGTCGAATTCTCTGACTTTGGTGATGGTTAGGTTAGGTTGGGTTAGGTATTGTGAGGTAAGCACGTTTTGTGGATATTTTTGCAATGTCCAATTCTTTGATTTCGGTGATGGTTAGGTTCAGATTGGTGAGGTTTGGTAGGATAAGAACTTTTTGTGGATATTTTGGCAATGTCAAATTCTCTGTCTTCGGTGATGGTTAGGTTAGGTTGGGTTAGGTTTTGTGAGGTAAGCACGTTTTGTGGATATTTTCGCAATGACCAATTCTTTGATTTCGGTGATGGTTCGGTTCAGATGGGTGAGGTTTGGTAGGATAAAAACTTTTTGTGGATATTTTGGCAATGTCAAATTCTCTGATTTCGGTGATGGTTAGGTTAGGTTGGGTTAGGTATTGTGAGGTAAGCACGTTTTGTGGATATTTTCGCAATGTCCAATTCTTTGATTTCGGTGATGGTTAGGTTCAGATGGGTGAGGTTTGGTAGGATAAGAACTTTTTGTGGATATTTTGGCAATGTCGAATTCCCTGACTTCGGTGATGGTTAGGTTAGGTTGGGCTAGGTATTGTGAGGTAAGTACGTTTTGTGGATATTTTGGCAATGTCCAATTCTTTGATTTCGGTGATGGTTAGGTTCAGATGGGTGAGGTTTAGTAGGATAAGAACTTCTTGTGGATATTTTGGCAATGTCGAATTCTCTGACTTCGGTGATGGTTAGGTAAGGTTGGGTTAGGTATTGTGAGATAAGCACGTTTTGTGGATATTTTCGCAATGTATAATTCTTTGATTTCAGTGATGGTTAGGTTCAGATGGGTGAGGTTTGGTAGGATACGAACTTTTTGTGGATATTTTGGCAATGTCGAATTCTCTGACTTCGGTGATGGTTAGGTTAAGTTGGGTTAGGTATTACGAGGTAAGCACGTTTTGTGAATATTTTCGCAATGTATAAGTCTTTGATTTCGGTGATGGTTCGGTTCAGATGGGTGAGGTTTGGTAGGATAAGAACTTTTTGTGGATATTTTGGCAATGTCGAATTCTCTGACTTCGGTAATGGTTAGGTTAGGTTGGGTTGGGTATTGTGAGGTAAGCACGTTTTGTGGATATTTTCGCAATGTCAAATTCTTTGATTTCGGTGATGGTTAGGTTCAGATGGGTGAGGTTTGGTAGGATAAGAACTTTTTGTGGATATTTTGGCAATGTCGAATTCTCTGACTTCGGTGATGGTTAGGTTAGGTTGGGTTAGGTATTGTGAGGTAAGCACGTTTTGTGGATATTAACGCAATGTCCAATTTTTTGATTTCGGTGATGGTTAGGTTCAGATGGGTGAGGTTTGGTAGGATAAGAACTTTTTGTGGATATTTTGGCAATGTCGAATTCTCTGACTTTGGTGATGGTTAGGTTAGGTTGGGTTAGGTATTGTGAGGTAAGCACGTTTTGTGGATATTTTTGCAATGTCCAATTCTTTGATTTCGGTGATGGTTAGGTTCAGATTGGTGAGGTTTGGTAGGATAAGAACTTTTTGTGGATATTTTGGCAATGTCAAATTCTCTGTCTTCGGTGATGGTTAGGTTAGGTTGGGTTAGGTATTGTGAGGTAAGCATGTTTTGTGGATATTTTGGCAATGTCTAATTCTTTAATTTCGGTGATGGTTAGGTTCAGATGGTTGAGGTTTGGTAGGATAAGAACTTCTTGTGGATATTTTGGCAATGTCGAATTCTCTGATTTCGGTGATGGTTAGGTTAGGTTGGGTTAGGTTTTGTGAGGTAAGCACGTTTTGTGGATATTTTCGCAATGACCAATTCTTTGATTTCGGTGATGGTTCGGTTCAGATGGGTGAGGTTTGGTAGGATAAAAACTTTTTGTGGATATTTTGGCAATGTCAAATTCTCTGATTTCGGTGATGGTTAGGTTAGGTTGGGTTAGGTATTGTGAGGTAAGCACGTTTTGTGGATATTTTCGCAATGTCCAATTCTTTGATTTCGGTGATGGTTAGGTTCAGATGGGTGAGGTTTGGTAGGATAAGAACTTTTTGTGGATATTTTGGCAATGTCGAATTCCCTGACTTCGGTGATGGTTAGGTTAGGTTGGGCTAGGTATTGTGAGGTAAGTACGTTTTGTGGATATTTTGGCAATGTCCAATTCTTTGATTTCGGTGATGGTTAGGTTCAGATGGGTGAGGTTTAGTAGGATAAGAACTTCTTGTGGATATTTTGGCAATGTCGAATTCTCTGACTTCGGTGATGGTTAGGTAAGGTTGGGTTAGGTATTGTGAGATAAGCACGTTTTGTGGATATTTTCGCAATGTATAATTCTTTGATTTCAGTGATGGTTAGGTTCAGATGGGTGAGGTTTGGTAGGATACGAACTTTTTGTGGATATTTTGGCAATGTCGAATTCTCTGACTTCGGTGATGGTTAGGTTATATTGGAATAGGTATTACGAGGTAAGCACGTTTTGTAAATATTTTCGCAATGTATAAGTCTTTGATTTCGGTGATGGTTCGGTTCAGATGGGTGAGGTTTGGTAGGATAAGAACTTTTTGTGGATATTTTGGCAATGTCGAATTCTCTGACTTCGGTAATGGTTAGGTTAGGTTGGGTTGGGTATTGTGAGGTAAGCACGTTTTGTGGATATTTTCGCAATGTCAAATTCTTTGATTTCGGTGATGGTTAGGTTCAGATGGGTGAGGTTTGGTAGGATAAGAACTTTTTGTGGATATTTTGCAATGTCGAATTCTCTGACTTTGGTGATGGTTAGGTTAGGTTGGGTTAGGTATTGTGAGGTACGCCCGTTTTGTGGATATTTTGGCAATGTCTAATTCTTTAATTTCGGTGATGGTTAGGTTCAGATGGTTGAGGTTTGGTAGGATAAGAACTTCTTGTGGATATTTTGGCAATGTCGAATTTTCTGATTTCGGTGATGGTTAGGTTAGGTTGGGTAAGGTATTGTGAGGTAAACCCGTTTTGTGGATATTTTCGCAATGTCCAATTCTTTGATTTCGGTGATGGTTAGGTTCAGATGGGTGAGGTTATGTAAGATAAGAACTTTTTGTGGATATTTTGGCAATGTCGAATTTTCTGACTTCGGTGATGGTAAGGTTAGGTTGGGTTAGGTATTGTGAGGTAAGAACGTTTTATGGATATTTTCGCAATGTCCAATTCTTTGATTTTGGTGATGGTTAGGTTCAGATGGGTGCGGTTTGGTAGGATAAGAACTTTTTGTGGATATTTTGGCAATGTCGAATTCTCTGTCTTCGGTGATGGTTAGGTTAGGTTAGGTTAGGTATTGTGAGGTAAGCATGTTTTGTGGATATTTTGGCATTGTCTAATTCTTGAATTTCGGTGATGGTTAGGTTCAGATGGGTGAGGTTTGGTAGGATAAGAACTTTTTGTGGATATTTTGGCAATGTCGAATTCCCTGACTTCGGTGATGGTTAGCTTAGGTTGGGCTAGGTATTGTGAGGTGAGTACGTTTTTTGGATATTTTGGCAATGTCCAATTCTTTGATTTCGGTGATGGTTAGGTTCAGATGGGTGAGGTTTGGTAGGATAAGAACTTCTTTTGGATATTTTGGCAATGTCGAATTCTCTGATTTCGGTGATGGTTAGGTTAGGTTGGGTTAGGTATTGTGAGGTAAGCACGTTTTGTGGATATTTTCGCAATGTCCAATTCTTTGATTTCGGTGATGGTTAGGTTCAGATGGGTGAGGTTTGGTAGGATAAGAACTTCTTGTGGATATTTTGGCAATGTCGAATTCTCTGACTTCGGTGATGGTAAGGTTAAGTTGGGTTAGGTATTACGAGGTAAGCACGTTTTGTGAATATTTTCGCAATGTATAAGTCTTTGATTTCGGTGATGGTTCGGTTCAGATGGGTGAGGTTTGGTAGGATAAGAACTTTTTGTGGATATTTTGGCAATGTCGAATTCTCTGACTACGGTAATGGTTAGGTTAGGTTGGGTTGGGTATTGTTAGGTAAGCACGTTTTGTGGATATTTTCGCAATGTCAAATTCTTTGATTTCGGTGATGGTTAGGTTCAGATGGGTGAGGTTTGGTAGGATAAGAACTTTTTGTGGATATTTTGCAATGTCGAATTCTCTGACTTTGGTGATGGTTAGGTTAGGTTGGGTTAGGTATTGTGAGGTACGCACGTTTTGTGGATATTTTGGCAATGTCTAATTCTTTAATTTCGGTGATGGTTAGGTTCAGATGGGTGAGGTTTGGTAGGATAAGAACTTCTTGTGGATATTTTGGCAATGTCGAATTCTCTGATTTCAGTGATGGTTAGGTTAGGTTGGGTTAGGTATTGTGAAGAAAGCACGTTTTGTGGATATTTTCGCAATGTCCAATTCTTTGATTTCGGTGATGGTTAGGTTCAGATGGGTGAGGTTTGGTAGGATAAGAACTTTTTGTGGATATTTTGGCAATGTCGAATTCCCTGACTTCGGTGATGGTTAGGTTAGGTTGGGCTAGGTATTGTGAGGTAAGTACGTTTTGTGGATATTTTGGCAATGTCCAATTCTTTGATTTCGGTGATGGTTAGGTTCAGATGGTTGAGGTTTAGTAGGATAAGAACTTTTTGTGGATATTTTGGCAATGTCGAATTCTCTGACTTTGGTGATGGTTAGGTTAGGTTGGGTTAGGTATTGTGAAGTAAGCACGTTTTGTGGATATTTTCGCAATGTATAATTCTTTGATTTCGGTGATGGTTAGGTTCAGATGGGTGAGGTTTGGTAGGATAAGAACTTTTTGTGGATATTTTGGCAATGTCGAATTCTCTGACTTCGGTGATGGTTAGGTTAGGTTGGGTTAGGTATTGTGAGGTAAGCACGTTTTGTGGATATTTTGGCAATGTCTAATTCTTTAATTTCGGTGATGGTTAGGTTCAGATGGTTGAGGTTTGGTAGGATAAGAACTTCTTGTGGATATTTTGGCAATGTCTAATTCTTTAATTTCGGTGATGGTTAGGTTCAGATGGTTGAGGTTTGGTAGGATAAGAACTTCTTGTGGATATTTTGGCAATGTCGAATTCTCTGATTTCGGTGATGGTTAGGTTAGGTTGGGTTAGGTTTTGTGAGGTAAGCACGTTTTGTGGATATTTTCGCAATGACCAATTCTTTGATTTCGGTGATGGTTCGGTTCAGATGGGTGAGGTTTGGTAGGATAAAAACTTTTTGTGGATATTTTGGCAATGTCAAATTCTCTGATTTCGGTGATGGTTAGGTTAGGTTGGGTGAGGTATTGTGAGGTAAGCACGTTTTGTGGATATTTTCGCAATGTCCAATTCTTTGATTTCGGTGATGGTTAGGTTCAGATGGGTGAGGTTTGGTAGGATAAGAACTTTTTGTGGATATTTTGGCAATGTCGAATTCCCTGACTTCGGTGATGGTTAGGTTAGGTTGGGCTAGGTATTGTGAGGTAAGTACGTTTTGTGGATATTTTGGCAATGTCCAATTCTTTGATTTCGGTGATGGTTAGGTTCAGATGGGTGAGGTTTAGTAGGATAAGAACTTCTTGTGGATATTTTGGCAATGTCGAATTCTCTGACTTCGGTGATGGTTAGGTAAGGTTGGGTTAGGTATTGTGAGATAAGCACGTTTTGTGGATATTTTCGCAATGTATAATTCTTTGATTTCAGTGATGGTTAGGTTCAGATGGGTGAGGTTTGGTAGGATACGAACTTTTTGTGGATATTTTGGCAATGTCGAATTCTCTGACTTCGGTGATGGTTAGGTTAAGTTGGGTTAGGTATTACGAGGTAAGCACGTTTTGTGAATATTTTCGCAATGTATAAGTCTTTGATTTCGGTGATGGTTCGGTTCAGATGGGTGAGGTTTGGTAGGATAAGAACTTTTTGTGGATATTTTGGCAATGTCGAAATCTCTGACTTCGGTAATGGTTAGGTTAGGTTGGGTTGGGTATTGTGAGGTAAGCACGTTTTGTGGATATTTTCGCAATGTCAAATTCTTTGATTTCGGTGATGGTTAGGTTCAGATGGGTGAGGTTTGGTAGGATAAGAACTTTTTGTGGATATTTTGGCAATGTCGAATTCTCTGACTTCGGTGATGGTTAGGTTAGGTTGGGTTAGGTATTGTGAGGTAAGCACGTTTTGTGGATATTAACGCAATGTCCAATTTTTTGATTTCGGTGATGGTTAGGTTCAGATGGGTGAGGTTTGGTAGGATAAGAACTTTTTGTGGATATTTTGGCAATGTCGAATTCTCTGACTTTGGTGATGGTTAGGTTAGGTTGGGTTAGGTATTGTGAGGTAAGCACGTTTTGTGGATATTTTTGCAATGTCCAATTCTTTGATTTCGGTGATGGTTAGGTTCAGATTGGTGAGGTTTGGTAGGATAAGAACTTTTTGTGGATATTTTGGCAATGTCAAATTCTCTGTCTTCGGTGATGGTTAGGTTAGGTTGGGTTAGGTATTGTGAGGTAAGCATGTTTTGTGGATATTTTGGCAATGTCTAATTCTTTAATTTCGGTGATGGTTAGGTTCAGATGGTTGAGGTTTGGTAGGATAAGAACTTCTTGTGGATATTTTGGCAATGTCGAATTCTCTGATTTCGGTGATGGTTAGGTTAGGTTGGGTTAGGTTTTGTGAGGTAAGCACGTTTTGTGGATATTTTCGCAATGACCAATTCTTTGATTTCGGTGATGGTTCGGTTCAGATGGGTGAGGTTTGGTAGGATAAAAACTTTTTGTGGATATTTTGGCAATGTCAAATTCTCTGATTTCGGTGATGGTTAGGTTAGGTTGGGTTAGGTATTGTGAGGTAAGCACGTTTTGTGGATATTTTCGCAATGTCCAATTCTTTGATTTCGGTGATGGTTAGGTTCAGATGGGTGAGGTTTGGTAGGATAAGAACTTTTTGTGGATATTTTGGCAATGTCGAATTCCCTGACTTCGGTGATGGTTAGGTTAGGTTGGGCTAGGTATTGTGAGGTAAGTACGTTTTGTGGATATTTTGGCAATGTCCAATTCTTTGATTTCGGTGATGGTTAGGTTCAGATGGGTGAGGTTTAGTAGGATAAGAACTTCTTGTGGATATTTTGGCAATGTCGAATTCTCTGACTTCGGTGATGGTTAGGTAAGGTTGGGTTAGGTATTGTGAGATAAGCACGTTTTGTGGATATTTTCGCAATGTATAATTCTTTGATTTCAGTGATGGTTAGGTTCAGATGGGTGAGGTTTGGTAGGATACGAACTTTTTGTGGATATTTTGGCAATGTCGAATTCTCTGACTTCGGTGATGGTTAGGTTAAGTTGGGTTAGGTATTACGAGGTAAGCACGTTTTGTAAATATTTTCGCAATGTATAAGTCTTTGATTTCGGTGATGGTTCGGTTCAGATGGGTGAGGTTTGGTAGGATAAGAACTTTTTGTGGATATTTTGGCAATGTCGAATTCTCTGACTTCGGTAATGGTTAGGTTAGGTTGGGTTGGGTATTGTGAGGTAAGCACGTTTTGTGGATATTTTCGCAATGTCAAATTCTTTGATTTCGGTGATGGTTAGGTTCAGATGGGTGAGGTTTGGTAGGATAAGAACTTTTTGTGGATATTTTGCAATGTCGAATTCTCTGACTTTGGTGATGGTTAGGTTAGGTTGGGTTAGGTATTGTGAGGTACGCACGTTTTGTGGATATTTTGGCAATGTCTAATTCTTTAATTTCGGTGATAGTTAGGTTCAGATGGTTGAGGTTTGGTAGGATAAGAACTTCTTGTGGATATTTTGGCAATGTCGAATTTTCTGATTTCGGTGATGGTTAGGTTAGGTTGGGTAAGGTATTGTGAGGTAAACCCGTTTTGTGGATATTTTCGCAATGTCCAATTCTTTGATTTCGGTGATGGTTAGGTTCAGATGGGTGAGGTTATGTAAGATAAGAACTTTTTGTGGATATTTTGGCAATGTCGAATTTTCTGACTTCGGTGATGGTAAGGTTAGGTTGGGTTAGGTATTGTGAGGTAAGAACGTTTTATGGATATTTTCGCAATGTCCAATTCTTTGATTTTGGTGATGGTTAGGTTCAGATGGGTGCGGTTTGGTAGGATAAGAACTTTTTGTGGATATTTTGGCAATGTCGAATTCTCTGTCTTCGGTGATGGTTAGGTTAGGTTAGGTTAGGTATTGTGAGGTAAGCATGTTTTGTGGATATTTTGGCATTGTCTAATTCTTGAATTTCGGTGATGGTTAGGTTCAGATGGGTGAGGTTTGGTAGGATAAGAACTTTTTGTGGATATTTTGGCAATGTCGAATTCCCTGACTTCGGTGATGGTTAGGTTAGGTTGGGCTAGGAATTGTGAGGTGAGTACGTTTTTTGGATATTTTGGCAATGTCCAATTCTTTGATTTCGGTGATGGTTAGGTTCAGATGGGTGAGGTTTGGTAGGATAAGAACTTCTTTTGGATATTTTGGCAATGTCGAATTCTCTGATTTCGGTGATGGTTAGGTTAGGTTGGGTTAGGTATTGTGAGGTAAGCACGTTTTGTGGATATTTTCGCAATGTCCAATTCTTTGATTTCGGTGATGGTTAGGTTCAGATGGGTGAGGTTTGGTAGGATAAGAACTTCTTGTGGATATTTTGGCAATGTCGAATTCTCTGACTTCGGTGATGGTAAGGTTAAGTTGGGTTAGGTATTACGAGGTAAGCACGTTTTGTGAATATTTTCGCAATGTATAAGTCTTTGATTTCGGTGATGGTTCGGTTCAGATGGGTGAGGTTTGGTAGGATAAGAACTTTTTGTGGATATTTTGGCAATGTCGAATTCTCTGACTACGGTTATGGTTAGGTTAGGTTGGGTTGGGTATTGTTAGGTAAGCACGTTTTGTGGATATTTTCGCAATGTCAAATTCTTTGATTTCGGTGATGGTTAGGTTCAGATGGGTGAGGTTTGGTAGGATAAGAACTTTTTGTGGATATTTTGCAATGTCGAATTCTCTGACTTTGGTGATGGTTAGGTTAGGTTGGGTTAGGTATTGTGAGGTACGCACGTTTTGTGGATATTTTGGCAATGTCTAATTCTTTAATTTCGGTGATGGTTAGGTTCAGATGGGTGAGGTTTGGTAGGATAAGAACTTCTTGTGGATATTTTGGCAATGTCGAATTCTCTGATTTCGGTGATGGTTAGGTTAGGTTGGGTTAGGTATTGTGAAGAAAGCACGTTTTGTGGATATTTTCGCAATGTCCAATTCTTTGATTTCGGTGATGGTTAGGTTCAGATGGGTGAGGTTTGGTAGGATAAGAACTTTTTGTGGATATTTTGGCAATGTCGAATTCCCTGACTTCGGTGATGGTTAGGTTAGGTTGGGCTAGGTATTGTGAGGTAAGTACGTTTTGTGGATATTTTGGCAATGTCCAATTCTTTGATTTCGGTGATGGTTAGGTTCAGATGGTTGAGGTTTAGTAGGATAAGAACTTTTTGTGGATATTTTGGCAATGTCGAATTCTCTGACTTTGGTGATGGTTAGGTTAGGTTGGGTTAGGTATTGTGAAGTAAGCACGTTTTGTGGATATTTTCGCAATGTATAATTCTTTGATTTCGGTGATGGTTAGGTTCAGATGGGTGAGGTTTGGTAGGATAAGAACTTTTTGTGGATATTTTGGCAATGTCGAATTCTCTGACTTCGGTGATGGTTAGGTTAGGTTGGGTTAGGTATTGTGAGGTAAGCACGTTTTGTGGATATTTTGGCAATGTCTAATTCTTTAATTTCGGTGATGGTTAGGTTCAGATGGTTGAGGTTTGGTAGGATAAGAACTTCTTGTGGATATTTTGGCAATGTCGAATTCTCTGATTTCGGTGATGGTTAGGTTAGGTTGGGTAAGGTATTGTGAGGTAAGCCCGTTTTGTGGATATTTTCGCAATGTCCAATTCTTTGATTTCGGTGATGGTTAGGTTCAGATGGGTGAGGTTATGTAAGATAAGAACTTTTTGTGGATATTTTGGCAATGTCGAATTCTCTGACTTCGGTGATGGTAAGGTTAGGTTAAGTTAGGTATTGTGAGGTAAGAACGTTTTATGGATATTTTCGCAATGTCCAATTCTTTGATTTTGGTGATGGTTAGGTTCAGATGGGTGCGGTTTGGTAGGATAAGAACTTTTTGTGGATATTTTGGCAATGTCGAATTCTCTGTCTTCGGTGATGGTTAGGTTAGGTTGGGTTAGGTATTGTGAGGTAAGCACGTTTTGTGAATATTTTCGCAATGTATAATTCTTTGATTTCGGTGATGGTTCGGTTCAGATGGGTGAGGTTTGGTAGGATAAGAACTTTTTGTGGATATTTTGGCAATGTCGAATTCTCTGACTTTGGTGATGGTTAGGTTAGGTTGGGTTAGGTATTTTGAGGTAAGCATGTTTTGTGGATATTTTTGCAATGTTCAATTCTTTAATTTCGGTGATAATTAGGTTCAGATGGGTGAGGTTTGGTAGGATAAGAACTCTTTGTGGATATTTTGGCAATGTCGAATTCTCTGACTTCGGTGATGGTTAGGTTAAGTTGGTTTAGGTATTACGAGGTATGCACGTTTTGTGAATATTTTCGCAATGTATAATTCTCTGATTTCGGTGATGGTTCTGTTCAGATGGGTGAGGTTTTGTAGGATAAAAACTTTTTGTGGATATTTTTAAATGTCGAATTCTCTGACTTCGGTGATGGTTAGGTTAGGTTGGGTTAGGTATTGTGAGGTAAGCACGTTTTGTGGATATTAACGCAATGTCCAATTTTTTGATTTCGGTGATGGTTAGGTTCAGATGGGTGAGGTTATGTAAGATAAGAACTTTTTGTGGATATTTTGGCTATGTCGAATTCCCTGACTTCGGTGATGGTTAGGTTAGGTTGGGCTAGGTATTGTGAGGTGAGTACGTTTTTTGGATATTTTGGCAATGTCCAATTCTTTGATTTCGGTGATGGTTAGGTTCAGATGGGTGAGGTTTGGTAGGATAAGAACTTTTTGTGGATATTTTGGCAATGTCGAATTCTCTGACTTTGGTGATGGTTAGGTTAGGTTGGGTTAGGTATTGTGAGGTAAGCACGTTTTGTGGATATTTTTGCAATGTCCAATTCTTTGATTTCGGTGAAGGTTAGGTTCAGATTGGTGAGGTTTGGTAGGATAAGAACTTTTTGTGGATATTTTGGCAATGTCAAATTCTCTGTCTTCGGTGATGGTTAGATTAGGTTGGGTTAGGTATTGTGAGGTAAGCATGTTTTGTGGATATTTTGGCAATGTCTAATTCTTTAATTTCGGTGATGGTTAGGTTCAGATGGTTGAGGTTTGGTAGGATAAGAACTTCTTGTGGATATTTTGGCAATGTCGAATTCTCTGATTTCGGTGATGGTTAGGTTAGGTTGGGTTAGGTATTGTGAGGTAAGCACGTTTTGTGGATATTTTCGCAATGTCCAATTCTTTGATTTCGGTGATGGTTAGGTTCAGATGGGTGAGGTTTGGTAGGATAAGAACTTTTTGTGGATATTTTGGCAATGTCGAATTCCCTGACTTCGGTGATGGTTAGGTTAGGTTGGGCTAGGTATTGTGAGGAAAGAACGTTTTGTGGATATTTTGACAATGTCCAATTCTTTGATTTCGGTGATGGTTAGGTTCAGATGGTTGAGGTTTAGTAGGATAAGAACTTTTTGTGGATATTTTGGCAATGTCGAATTCTCTGACTTTGGTGATGGTTAGGTTAGGTTGGGTTAGGTATTGTGAAGTAAGCACGTTTTGTGGATATTTTCGCAATGTCCAATTCTTTGATTTCGGTGATAGTTAGGTTCAGATGGGTGAGGTTATGTAAGATAAGAACTTTTTGTGGATATTTTGGCAATGTCGAATTCTCTGACTTCGGTGATAGTTAGGTTAGGTTGGGTTAGGTATTAGGAGGTAAAAACGTTTTGTGGATATTTTCGCAATGTCCAATTCTTTGATTTCGGTGATGGTTAGGTTCAGATGGGTGAGGTATGGTAGGATAAGAACTTTTTGTGGATATTTTGGCAATGTCGAATTCCCTGACTTCAGTGATGGTTAGGTTAGGTTGGGTTAGGTATTGTGAGGTAAGCACGTTTTGTGGATATTAACGCAATGTCCAATTTTTTGATTTCGGTGATGGTTAGGTTCAGATGGGTGAGGTTTGGTAGGATTAGAAATTTTTGTGGATATTTTGGCAATGTCGAATTCTCTGACTTTGGTGATGGTTAGGTTAGGTTGGGTTAGGTATTGTGAGGTAAGCACGTTTTGTGGATATTTTTGCAATGTCCAATTCTTTGATTTCGGTGATGGTTAGGTTCAGATTGGTGAGGTTTGGTAGGATAAGAACTTTTTGTGGATATTTTGGCAATGTCAAATTCTCTGTCTTCGGTGATGGTTAGGTTAGGTTGGGTTAGGTATTGTGAGGTAAGCATGTTTTGTAGATATTTTGGCAATGTCTAATTCTTTAATTTCGGTGATGGTTAGGTTCAGATGGTTGAGGTTTGGTAGGATAAGAACTTCTTGTGGATATTTTGGCAATGTCGAATTCTCTGATTTCGGTGATGGTTAGGTTAGGTTGGGTTAGGTATTGTGAGGTAAGCATGTTTTGTGGATATTTTGGCATTGTCTAATTCTTGAATTTCGGTGATGGTTAGGTTCAGATGGGTGAGGTTTGGTAGGATAAGAACTTTTTGTGGATATTTTGGCAATGTCGAATTCCCTGACTTCGGTGATGGTTAGGTTAGGTTGGGCTAGGTATTGTGAGGTGAGTACGTTTTTTGGATATTTTGGCAATGTCCAATTCTTTGATTTTGGTGATGGTTAGGTTCAGATGGGTGAGGTTTGGTAGGATAAGAACTTCTTGTGGATATTTTGGCAATGTCGAATTCTCTGATTTCGGTGATGGTTAGGTTAGGTTGGGTTAGGTATTGTGAGGTAAGCACGTTTTGTGGATATTTTCGCAATGTCCAATTCTTTGATTTCGGTGATGGTTAGGTTCAGATGGGTGAGGTTTGGTAGGATAAGAACTTTTTGTGGATATTTTGGCAATGTCGAATTCCGTGACTTCGGTGATGGTTAGGTTAGGTTGGGCTAGGTATTGTGAGGTAAGTACGTTTTGTGGATATTTTGGCAATGTCCAATTCTTTGATTTCGGTGATGGTTAGGTTCAGATGGGTGAGGTTTGGTAGGATAAGAACTTCTTGTGGATATTTTGGCAATGTCGAATTCTCTGACTTCGGTGATGGTTAGGTAAGGTTGGGTTAGGTATTGTGAGATAAGCACGTTTTGTGGATATTTTCGCAATGTATAATTCTTTGATTTCAGTGATGGTTAGGTTCAGATGGGTGAGGTTTGGTAGGATACGAACTTTTTGTGGATATTTTGGCAATGTCGAATTCTCTGACTTCGGTGATGGTAAGGTTAAGTTGGGTTAGGTATTACGAGGTAAGCACGTTTTGTAAATATTTTCGCAATGTATAAGTCTTTGATTTCGGTGATGGTTCGGTTCAGATGGGTGAGGTTTGGTAGGATAAGAACTTTTTGTGGATATTTTGGCAATGTCGAATTCTCTGACTACGGTAATGGTTAGGTAAGGTTGGGTTGGGTATTGTGAGGTAAGCACGTTTTGTGGATATTTTCGCAATGTCAAATTCTTTGATTTCGGTGATGGTTAGGTTCAGATGGGTGAGGTTTGGTAGGATAAGAACTTTTTGTGGATATTTTGGCAATGTCGAATTCTCTGACTTTGGTGATGGTTAGGTTAGGTTGGGTTAGGTATTGTGAGGTAAGCACGTTTTGTGGATATTTTTGCAATGTCCAATTCTTTGATTTCGGTGAAGGTTAGGTTCAGATTGGTGAGGTTTGGTAGGATAAGAACTTTTTGTGGATATTTTGGCAATGTCAAATTCTCTGTCTTCGGTGATGGTTAGATTAGGTTGGGTTAGGTATTGTGAAGTAAGCACGTTTTGTGGATATTTTCGCAATGTCCAATTCTTTGATTTCGGTGATAGTTAGGTTCAGATGGGTGAGGTTATGTAAGATAAGAACTTTTTGTGGATATTTTGGCAATGTCGAATTCTCTGACTTCGATGATAGTTAGGTTAGGTTGGGTTAGGTATTGTGAGGTAAAAACGTTTTGTGGATATTTTCGCAATGTCCAATTCTTTGATTTCGGTGATGGTTAGGTTCAGATGGGTGAGGTATGGTAGGATAAGAACTTTTTGTGGATATTTTGGCAATGTCGAATTCCCTGACTTCGGTGATGGTTAGGTTAGGTTGGGTTAGGTATTGTGAGGTAAGCACGTTTTGTGGATATTAACGCAATGTCCAATTTTTTGATTTCGGTGATGGTTAGGTTCAGATGGGTGAGGTTTGGTAGGATTAGAAATTTTTGTGGATATTTTGGCAATGTCGAATTCTCTGACTTTGGTGATGGTTAGGTTAGGTTGGGTTAGGTATTGTGAGGTGAGCATGTTTTGTGGATATTTTGGCATTGTCTAATTCTTGAATTTCGGTGATGGTTAGGTTCAGATGGGTGAGGTTTGGTAGGATAAGAACTTTTTGTGGATATTTTGGCAATGTCGAATTCCCTGACTTCGGTGATGGTTAGGTTAGGTTGGGCTAGGTATTGTGAGGTGAGTACGTTTTTTGGATATTTTGGCAATGTCCAATTCTTTGATTTCGGTGATGGTAAGGTTCAGATGGGTGAGGTTTGGTAGGATAAGAACTTCTTGTGGATATTTTGGCAATGTCGAATTCTCTGATTTCGGTGATGGTTAGGTTAGGTTGGGTTAGGTATTGTGAGGTAAGCACGTTTTGTGGATATTTTCGCAATGTCCAATTCTTTGATTTCGGTGATGGTTAGGTTCAGATGGGTGAGGTTTGGTAGGATAAGAACTTTTTGTGGATATTTTGGCAATGTCGAATTCCGTGACTTCGGTGATGGTTAGGTTAGGTTGGGCTAGGTATTGTGAGGTAAGTACGTTTTGTGGATATTTTGGCAATGTCCAATTCTTTGATTTCGGTGATGGTTAGGTTCAGATGGGTGAGGTTTGGTAGGATAAGAACTTCTTGTGGATATTTTGGCAATGTCGAATTCTCTGACTTCGGTGATGGTTAGGTAAGGTTGGGTTAGGTATTGTGAGATAAGCACGTTTTGTGGATATTTTCGCAATGTATAATTCTTTGATTTCAGTGATGGTTAGGTTCAGATGGGTGAGGTTTGGTAGGATACGAACTTTTTGTGGATATTTTGGCAATGTCGAATTCTCTGACTTCGGTGATGGTAAGGTTAAGTTGGGTTAGGTATTACGAGGTAAGCACGTTTTGTGAATATTTTCGCAATGTATAAGTCTTTGATTTCGGTGATGGTTCGGTTCAGATGGGTGAGGTTTGGTAGGATAAGAACTTTTTGTGGATATTTTGGCAATGTCGAATTCTCTGACTACGGTAATGGTTAGGTTAGGTTGGGTTGGGTATTGTGAGGTAAGCACGTTTTGTGGATATTTTCGCAATGTCAAATTCTTTGATTTCGGTGATGGTTAGGTTCAGATGGGTGAGGTTTGGTAGGATAAGAACTTTTTGTGGATATTTTGCAATGTCGAATTCTCTGACTTTGGTGATGGTTAGGTTAGGTTGGGTTAGGTATTGTGAGGTACGCACGTTTTGTGGATATTTTGGCAATGTCTAATTCTTTAATTTCGGTGATGGTTAGGTTCAGATGGGTGAGGTTTGGTAGGATAAGAACTTCTTGTGGATATTTTGGCAATGTCGAATTCTCTGATTTCGGTGATGGTAAGGTTAGGTTGGGTTAGGTATTGTGAAGAAAGCACGTTTTGTGGATTTTTTCGCAATGTCCAATTCTTTGATTTCGGTGATGGTTAGGTTCAGATGGGTGAGGTTTGGTAGGATAAGAACTTTTTGTGGATATTTTGGCAATGTCGAATTCCCTGACTTCGGTGATGGTTAGGTTAGGTTGGGTTAGGTATTGTGAAGTAAGCACGTTTTGTGGATATTTTCGCAATGTATAATTCTTTGATTTCGGTGATGGTTAGGTTCAGATGGGTGAGGTTTGGTAGGATAAGAACTTTTTGTGGATATTTTGGCAATGTCGAATTCTCTGACTTCGGTGATGGTTAGGTTAGGTTGGGTTAGGTATTGTGAGGTAAGCACGTTTTGTGGATATTTTGGCAATGTCTAATTCTTTAATTTCGGTGATGGTTAGGTTCAGATGGTTGAGGTTTGGTAGGATAAGAACTTCTTGTGGATATTTTGGCAATGTCGAATTCTCTGATTTCGGTGATGGTTAGGTTAGGTTGGGTAAGGTATTGTGAGGTAAGCCCGTTTTGTGGATATTTTCGCAATGTCCAATTCTTTGATTTCGGTGATGGTTAGGTTCAGATGGGTGAGGTTATGTAAGATAAGAACTTTTTGTGGATATTTTGGCAATGTCGAATTCTCTGACTTCGGTGATGGTAAGGTTAGGTTAAGTTAGGTATTGTGAGGTAAGAACGTTTTATGGATATTTTCGCAATGTCCAATTCTTTGATTTTGGTGATGGTTAGGTTCAGATGGGTGCGGTTTGGTAGGATAAGAACTTTTTGTGGATATTTTGGCAATGTCGAATTCCCTGACTTCGGTGATGGTTAGGTTAGGTTGGGCTAGGTATTGTGAGGTGAGTACGTTTTTTGGATATTTTGGCAATGTCCAATTCTTTGATTTCGGTGATGGTTAGGTTCAGATGGGTGAGGTTATGTAAGATAAGAACTTTTTGTGGATATTTTGGCAATGTCGAATTCTCTGTCTTCGGTGATGGTTAGGTTAGGTTGGGTTAGGTATTGTGCGGTAAGCATGTTTTGTCGATATTTTGGCAATGTCTAATTCTTTAATTTCGGTAATGGTTAGGTTCAGATGGGTGAGGTTTGGTAGGATAAGAACTTCTTGTGGATATTTTGGCAATGTCGAATTCTCTGACTTCGGTGATGGTTAGGTAAGGTTGGGTTAGGTATTGTGAGATAAGCACGTTTTGTGGATATTTTCGCAATGTATAATTCTTTGATTTCGGTGATGGTTAGGTTCAGATGGGTGAGGTTTGGTAGGATAAGAACTTTTTGTGGATATTTTGGCAATGTCGAATTCTCTGACTTCGGTGATGGTTAGGTTAGGTTGGGTTAGGTATTGTGAGGTAAGCACGTTTTGTGGATATTTTTGCAATGTATAATTCTTTGATTTCGGTGATGGTTAGGTTCAGATGGGTGAGGTTTGGTAGGATAAGAACTTTTTGTGGATATTTTGGCAATGTCGAATTCTCTGACTTCAGTGATGGTTAGGTTAAGTTGGGTTAGGTATTACGAGGTAAGCACGTTTTGTGAATATTTTCGCAATGTATAATTCTTTGATTTCGGTGATGGTTCGGTTCAGATGGTTGAGGTTTGGTAGGATAAGAACTTCTTGTGGATATTTTGGCAATGTCGAATTCTCTGATTTCGGTGATGGTTAGGTTAGGTTGGGTTAGGTATTGTGAAGAAAGCACGTTTTGTGGATATTTTCGCAATGTCCAATTCTTTGATTTCGGTGATGGTTAGGTTCAGATGGGTGAGGTTTGGTAGGATAAGAACTTTTTGTGGATATTTTGGCAATGTCGAATTCCCTGACTTCGGTGATGGTTAGGTTAGGTTGGGTTAGGTATTGTGAAGTAAGCACGTTTTGTGGATATTTTCGCAATGTATAATTCTTTGATTTCGGTGATGGTTAGGTTCAGATGGGTGAGGTTTGGTAGGATAAGAACTTTTTGTGGATATTTTGGCAATGTCGAATTCTCTGACTTCGGTGATGGTTAGGTTAGGTTGGGTTAGGTATTGTGAGGTAAGCACGTTTTGTGGATATTTTGGCAATGTCTAATTCTTTAATTTCGGTGATGGTTAGGTTCAGATGGTTGAGGTTTGGTAGGATAAGAACTTCTTGTGGATATTTTGGCAATGTCGAATTCTCTGATTTCGGTGATGGTTAGGTTAGGTTGGGTAAGGTATTGTGAGGTAAGCCCGTTTTGTGGATATTTTCGCAATGTCCAATTCTTTGATTTCGGTGATGGTTAGGTTCAGATGGGTGAGGTTATGTAAGATAAGAACTTTTTGTGGATATTTTGGCAATGTCGAATTCTCTGACTTCGGTGATGGTAAGGTTAGGTTAAGTTAGGTATTGTGAGGTAAGAACGTTTTATGGATATTTTCGCAATGTCCAATTCTTTGATTTTGGTGATGGTTAGGTTCAGATGGGTGCGGTTTGGTAGGATAAGAACTTTTTGTGGATATTTTGGCAATGTCGAATTCCCTGACTTCGGTGATGGTTAGGTTAGGTTGGGCTAGGTATTGTGAGGTGAGTACGTTTTTTGGATATTTTGGCAATGTCCAATTCTTTGATTTCGGTGATGGTTAGGTTCAGATGGGTGAGGTTATGTAAGATAAGAACTTTTTGTGGATATTTTGGCAATGTCGAATTCTCTGTCTTCGGTGATGGTTAGGTTAGGTTGGGTTAGGTATTGTGCGGTAAGCATGTTTTGTCGATATTTTGGCAATGTCTAATTCTTTAATTTCGGTAATGGTTAGGTTCAGATGGGTGAGGTTTGGTAGGATAAGAACTTCTTGTGGATATTTTGGCAATGTCGAATTCTCTGACTTCGGTGATGGTTAGGTAAGGTTGGGTTAGGTATTGTGAGATAAGCACGTTTTGTGGATATTTTCGCAATGTATAATTCTTTGATTTCGGTGATGGTTAGGTTCAGATGGGTGAGGTTTGGTAGGATAAGAACTTTTTGTGGATATTTTGGCAATGTCGAATTCTCTGACTTCGGTGATGGTTAGGTTAGGTTGGGTTAGGTATTGTGAGGTAAGCACGTTTTGTGGATATTTTTGCAATGTATAATTCTTTGATTTCGGTGATGGTTAGGTTCAGATGGGTGAGGTTTGGTAGGATAAGAACTTTTTGTGGATATTTTGGCAATGTCGAATTCTCTGACTTCAGTGATGGTTAGGTTAAGTTGGGTTAGGTATTACGAGGTAAGCACGTTTTGTGAATATTTTCGCAATGTATAATTCTTTGATTTCGGTGATGGTTCGGTTCAGATGGTTGAGGTTTGGTAGGATAAGAACTTCTTGTGGATATTTTGGCAATGTCGAATTCTCTGATTTCGGTGATGGTTAGGTTAGGTTGGGTTAGGTATTGTGAAGAAAGCACGTTTTGTGGATATTTTCGCAATGTCCAATTCTTTGATTTCGGTGATGGTTAGGTTCAGATGGGTGAGGTTTGGTAGGATAAGAACTTTTTGTGGATATTTTGGCAATGTCGAATTCCCTGACTTCGGTGATGGTTAGGTTAGGTTGGGTTAGGTATTGTGAAGTAAGCACGTTTTGTGGATATTTTCGCAATGTATAATTCTTTGATTTCGGTGATGGTTAGGTTCAGATGGGTGAGGTTTGGTAGGATAAGAACTTTTTGTGGATATTTTGGCAATGTCGAATTCTCTGACTTCGGTGATGGTTAGGTTAGGTTGGGTTAGGTATTGTGAGGTAAGCACGTTTTGTGGATATTTTGGCAATGTCTAATTCTTTAATTTCGGTGATGGTTAGGTTCAGATGGTTGAGGTTTCGTAGGATAAGAACTTCTTGTGGATATTTTGGCAATGTCGAATTCTCTGATTTCGGTGATGGTTAGGTTAGGTTGGGTAAGGTATTGTGAGGTAAGCCCGTTTTGTGGATATTTTCGCAATGTCCAATTCTTTGATTTCGGTGATGGTTAGGTTCAGATGGGTGAGGTTATGTAAGATAAGAACTTTTTGTGGATATTTTGGCAATGTCGAATTCTCTGACTTCGGTGATGGTAAGGTTAGGTTAAGTTAGGTATTGTGAGGTAAGAACGTTTTATGGATATTTTCGCAATGTCCAATTCTTTGATTTTGGTGATGGTTAGGTTCAGATGGGTGCGGTTTGGTAGGATAAGAACTTTTTGTGGATATTTTGGCAATGTCGAATTCTCTGTCTTCGGTGATGGTTAGGTTAGGTTGGGTTAGGTATTGTGAGGTAAGCACGTTTTGTGAATATTTTCGCAATGTATAATTCTTTGATTTCGGTGATGGTTCGGTTCAGATGGGTGAGGTTTGGTAGGATAAGAACTTTTTGTGGATATTTTGGCAATGTCGAATTCTCTGACTTTGGTGATGGTTAGGTTAGGTTGGGTTAGGTATTTTGAGGTAAGCATGTTTTGTGGATATTTTTGCAATGTTCAATTCTTTAATTTCGGTGATAATTAGGTTCAGATGGGTGAGGTTTGGTAGGATAAGAACTCTTTGTGGATATTTTGGCAATGTCGAATTCTCTGACTTCGGTGATGGTTAGGTTAAGTTGGTTTAGGTATTACGAGGTATGCACGTTTTGTGAATATTTTCGCAATGTATAATTCTCTGATTTCGGTGAAGGTTAGGTTCAGATTGGTGAGGTTTGGTAGGATAAGAACTTTTTGTGGATATTTTGGCAATGTCAAATTCTCTGTCTTCGGTGATGGTTAGATTAGGTTGGGTTAGGTATTGTGAAGTAAGCACGTTTTGTGGATATTTTCGCAATGTCCAATTCTTTGATTTCGGTGATAGTTAGGTTCAGATGGGTGAGGTTATGTAAGATAAGAACTTTTTGTGGATATTTTGGCAATGTCGAATTCTCTGACTTCGGTGATAGTTAGGTTAGGTTGGGTTAGGTATTGTGAGGTAAAAACGTTTTGTGGATATTTTCGCAATGTCCAATTCTTTGATTTCGGTGATGGTTAGGTTCAGATGGGTGAGGTATGGTAGGATAAGAACTTTTTGTGGATATTTTGGCAATGTCGAATTCCCTGACTTCGGTGATGGTTAGGTTAGGTTGGGTTAGGTATTGTGAGGTAAGCACGTTTTGTGGATATTAACGCAATGTCCAATTTTTTGATTTCGGTGATGGTTAGGTTCAGATGGGTGAGGTTTGGTAGGATAAGAAATTTTTGTGGATATTTTGGCAATGTCGAATTCTCTGACTTTGGTGATGGTTAGGTTAGGTTGGGTTAGGTATTGTGAGGTAAGCACGTTTTGTGGATATTTTTGCAATGTCCAATTCTTTGATTTCGGTGATGGTTAGGTTCAGATTGGTGAGGTTTGGTAGGATAAGAACTTTTTGTGGATATTTTGGCAATGTCAAATTCTCTGTCTTCGGTGATGGTTAGGTTAGGTTGGGTTAGGTATTGTGAGGTAAGCATGTTTTGTAGATATTTTGGCAATGTCTAATTCTTTAATTTCGGTGATGGTTAGGTTCAGATGGTTGAGGTTTGGTAGGATAAGAACTTCTTGTGGATATTTTGGCAATGTCGAATTCTCTGATTTCGGTGATGGTTAGGTTAGGTTGGGTTAGGTATTGTGAGGTAAGCACGTTTTGTGGATATTTTCGCAATGTCCAATTCTTTGATTTCGGTGATGGTTAGGTTCAGATGGGTGAGGTTTGGTAGGATAAGAACTTTTTGTGGATATTTTGGCAATGTCGAATTCCCTGACTTCGGTGATGGTTAGGTTAGGTTGGGCTAGGTATTGTGAGGTAAGTACGTTTTGTGGATATTTTGGCAATGTCCAATTCTTTGATTTCGGTGATGGTTAGGTTCAGATGGGTGAGGTTTAGTAGGATAAGAACTTCTTGTGGATATTTTGGCAATGTCGAATTCTCTGATTTCGGTGATGGTTAGGTTAGGTTGGGTAAGGTATTGTGAGGTAAGCCCGTTTTGTGGATATTTTCGCAATGTCCAATTCTTTGATTTCGGTGATGGTTAGGTTCAGATGGGTGAGGTTATGTAAGATAAGAACTTTTTGTGGATATTTTGGCAATGTCGAATTCTCTGACTTCGGTGATGGTAAGGTTAGGTTGGGTTAGGTATTGTGAGGTAAGAACGTTTTATGGATATTTTCGCAATGTCCAATTCTTTGATTTTGGTGATGGTTAGGTTCAGATGGGTGCGGTTTGGTAGGATAAGAACTTTTTGTGGATATTTTGGCAATGTCGAATTCTCTGTCTTCGGTGATGGTTAGGTTAGGTTGGGTTAGGTATTGTGAGGTAAGCACGTTTTGTGAATATTTTCGCAATGTATAATTCTTTGATTTCGGTGATGGTTCGGTTCAGATGGGTGAGGTTTGGTAGGATAAGAATTTTTTGTGGATATTTTGGCAATGTCGAATTCTCTGACTTCGGTGATGGTTAGGTTAGGTTGGGTTAGGTATTTTGAGGTAAGCATGTTTTGTGGATATTTTTGCAATGTTCAATTCTTTAATTTCGGTGATAATTAGGTTCAGATGGGTGAGGTTTGGTAGGATAAGAACTCTTTGTGGATATTTTGGCAATGTCGAATTCTCTGACTTCGGTGATGGTTAGGTTAGGTTGGGTTAGGTATTGTGAAGTAAGCACGTTTTGTGGATATTTTCGCAATGTCCAATTCTTTGATTTCGGTGATGGTAAGGTTCAGATGGGTGAGGTTTGGTAGGATAAGAACTTTTTGTGGATATTTTGGCAATGTCGAATTCTCTGGTTTCGGTGATGGTTAGGTTAAGTTGGGTTAGGTATTACGAGGTATGCACGTTTTGTGAATATTTTCGCAATGTATAATTCTCTGATTTCGGTGATGGTTCGGTTCAGATGGGTGAGGTTTGGTAGGATAAAAACTTTTTGTGGATATTTTGGCAATGTCGAATTCTCTGACTTCGGTGATGGTTAGGTTAGGTTGGGTTAGGTATTGTGAGGTAAGCATGTTTTGTGGATATTAACGCAATGTCCAATTTTTTGATTTCGGTGATGGTTAGGTTCAGATGGGTGAGGTTTGGTAGGATAAGAACTTTTTGTGGATATTTTGGCAATGTCGAATTCCCTGACTTCGGTGATGGTTAGGTTAGGTTGGGCTAGGTATTGTGAGGTGAGTACGTTTTTTGGATATTTTGGCAATGTCCAATTCTTTGATTTCGGTGATGGTTAGGTTCAGATGGGTAAGGTTTGGTAGGATAAGAACTTCTTGTGGATATTTTGGCAATGTCGAATTCTCTGATTTCGGTGATGGTTAGGTTAGGTTGGGTTAGGTATTGTGAGGTAAGCACGTTTTGTGGATATTTTCGCAATGTCCAATTCTTTGATTTCGGTGATGGTTAGGTTTAGATGGGTGAGGTTTGGTAGGATAAGAACTTTTTGTGGATATTTTGGCAATGTCGAATTCCCTGACTTCGGTGATGGTTAGGTTAAGTTGGGTTAGGTATTACGAGGTAAGCACGTTTTGTGAATATTTTCGCAATGTATAAGTCTTTGATTTCGGTGATGGTTCGGTTCAGATGGGTGAGGTTTGGTAGGATAAGAACTTTTTGTGGATATTTTGGCAATGTCGAATTCTCTGACTTCGGTAATGGTTAGGTTAGGTTTAGTTGGGTATTGTGAGGTAAGCACGTTTTGTGGATATTTTCGCAATGTCAAATTCTTTGATTTCGGTGATGGTTAGGTTCAGATGGGTGAGGTTTGGTAGGATAAGAACTTTTTGTGGATATTTTGCAATGTCGAATTCTCTGACTTTGGTGATGGTTAGGTTAGGTTGGGTTAGGTATTGTGAGGTACGCACGTTTTGTGGATATTTTGGCAATGTCTAATTCTTTAATTTCGGTGATGGTTAGGTTCAGATGGTTGAGGTTTGGTAGGATAAGAACTTCTTGTGGATATTTTGGCAATGTCGAATTCTCTGTCTTCGGTGATGGTTAGGTTAGGTTGGGTTAGGTAATGTGAGGTAAGCATGTTTTGTGGATATTTTGGCATTGTCTAATTCTTGAATTTCGGTGATGGTTAGGTTCAGATGGGTGAAGTTTGGTAGGATAAGAACTTCTTGTGGATATTTTGGCAATGTCGAATTCTCTGACTTCGGTGATGGTTAGGTTAGGTTGGGTTAGGTATTTTGAGGTAAGCATGTTTTGTGGATATTTTTGCAATGTTCAATTCTTTAATTTCGGTGATGGTTAGGTTCAGATGGGTGAGGTTTGGTAGGATAAGAACTCTTTGTGGATATTTTGGCAATGTCGAATTCTCTGACTTCAGTGATGGTTAGGTTAGGTTGGGTTAGGTATTGTGAGGTAAGCACGTTTTGTGGATATTTTCGCAATGTCCAATTCTTTGATTTCGGTGATGGTAAGGTTCAGATGGGTGAGGTTTGGTAGGATAAGAACTTTTTGTGGATATTTTGGCAATGTCGAATTCTCTGGTTTCGGTGATGGTTAGGTTAAGTTGGGTTAGGTATTACGAGGTAAGCACGTTTTGTGAATATTTTCGCAATGTATAATTCTTTGATTTCGGTGATGGTTCGGTTCAGATGGGTGAGGTTTGGTAGGATAAGAACTTTTTGTGGATATTTTGGCAATGTCGAATTCTCTGACTTCGGTGATGGTAAGGATAGGTTGGGTTAGGTATTTTGAGGTAAGCATGTTTTGTGGATATTTTTGCAATGTTCAATTCTTTAATTTCGGTGATAATTAGGTTCAGATGGGTGAGGTTTGGTAGGATAAGAACTCTTTGTGGATATTTTGGCAATGTCGAATTCTCTGACTTCGGTGATGGTTAGGTTAGGTTGGGTTAGGTATTGTGAAGTAAGCACGTTTTGTGGATATTTTCGCAATGTCCAATTCTTTGATTTCGGTGATGGTAAGGTTCAGATGGGTGAGGTTTGGTAGGATAAGAACTTTTTGTGGATATTTTGGCAATGTCGAATTCTCTGGTTTCGGTGATGGTTAGGTTAAGTTGGGTTAGGTATTACGAGGTATGCACGTTTTGTGAATATTTTCGCAATGTATAATTCTTTGATTTCGGTGATGGTTAGGTTCAGATGGGTGAGGTTTGGTAGGATAAAAACTTTTTGTGGATATTTTGGCAATGTCGAATTCTCTGACTTCGGTGATGGTTAGGTTAGGTTGGGTTAGGTATTGTGAGGTAAGCACGTTTTGTGGATATTAACGCAATGTCCAATTTTTTGATTTCGGTGATGGTTAGGTTCAGATGGGTGAGGTTTGGTAGGATAAGAACTTTTTGTGGATATTTTGGCAATGTCGAATTCTCTGACTTTGGTGATGGTTAGGTTAGGTTGGGTTAGGTATTGTGAGGTAAGCACGTTTTGTGGATATTTTTGCAATGTCCAATTCTTTGATTTCGGTGATGGTTAGGTTCAGATTGGTGAGGTTTGGTAGGATAAGAACTTTTTGTGGATATTTTGGCAATGTCAAATTCTCTGTCTTCGGTGATGGTTAGGTTAGGTTGGGTTAGGTATTGTGAGGTAAGCATGTTTTGTGGATATTTTGGCAATGTCTAATTCTTTAATTTCGGTGATGGTTAGGTTCAGATGGTTGAGGTTTGGTAGGATAAGAACTTCTTGTGGATATTTTGGCAATGTCGAATTCTCTGATTTCGGTGATGGTTAGGTTAGGTTGGGTAAGGTTTTGTGAGGTAAGCACGTTTTGTGGATATTTTCGCAATGACCAATTCTTTGATTTCGGTGATGGTTCGGTTCAGATGGGTGAGGTTTGGTAGGATAAAAACTTTTTGTGGATATTTTGGCAATGTCAAATTCTCTGATTTCGGTGATGGTTAGGTTAGGTTAGGTTAGGTATTGTGAGGTAAGCACGTTTTGTGGATATTTTCGCAATGTCCAATTCTTTGATTTCGGTGATGGTTAGGTTCAGATGGGTGAGGTTTGGTAGGATAAGAACTTTTTGTGGATATTTTGGCAATGTCGAATTCCCTGACTTCGGTGATGGTTAGGTTAGGTTGGGCTAGGTATTGTGAGGTAAGTACGTTTTGTGGATATTTTGGCAATGTCCAATTCTTTGATTTCGGTGATGGTTAGGTTCAGATGGGTGAGGTTTAGTAGGATAAGAACTTCTTGTGGATATTTTGGCAATGTCGAATTCTCTGACTTCGGTGATGGTTAGGTAAGGTTAGGTTAGGTATTGTGAGATAAGCACGTTTTGTGGATATTTTCGCAATGTATAATTCTTTGATTTCAGTGATGGTTAGGTTCAGATGGGTGAGGTTTGGTAGGATACGAACTTTTTGTGGATATTTTGGCAATGTCGAATTCTCTGACTTCGGTGATGGTTAGGTTAAGTTGGGTTAGGTATTACGAGGTAAGCACGTTTTGTGAATATTTTCGCAATGTATAAGTCTTTGATTTCGGTGATGGTTCGGTTCAGATGGGTGAGGTTTGGTAGGATAAGAACTTTTTGTGGATATTTTGGCAATGTCGAATTCTCTGACTTCGGTAATGGTTAGGTTAGGTTGGGTTGGGTATTGTGAGGTAAGCACGTTTTGTGGATATTTTCGCAATGTCAAATTCTTTGATTTCGGTGATGGTTAGGTTCAGATGGGTGAGGTTTGGTAGGATAAGAACTTTTTGTGGATATTTTGGCAATGTCGAATTCTCTGACTTCGGTGATGGTTAGGTTAGGTTGGGTTAGGTATTGTGAGGTAAGCACGTTTTGTGGATATTAACGCAATGTCCAATTTTTTGATTTCGGTGATGGTTAGGTTCAGATGGGTGAGGTTTGGTAGGATAAGAACTTTTTGTGGATATTTTGGCAATGTCGAATTCTCTGACTTTGGTGATGGTTAGGTTAGGTTGGGTTAGGTATTGTGAGGTAAGCACGTTTTGTGGATATTTTTGCAATGTCCAATTCTTTGATTTCGGTGATGGTTAGGTTCAGATTGGTGAGGTTTGGTAGGATAAGAACTTTTTGTGGATATTTTGGCAATGTCAAATTCTCTGTCTTCGGTGATGGTTAGGTTAGGTTGGGTTAGGTATTGTGAGGTAAGCATGTTTTGTGGATATTTTGGCAATGTCTAATTCTTTAATTTCGGTGATGGTTAGGTTCAGATGGTTGAGGTTTGGTAGGATAAGAACTTCTTGTGGATATTTTGGCAATGTCGAATTCTCTGATTTCGGTGATGGTTAGGTTAGGTTGGGTTAGGTTTTGTGAGGTAAGCACGTTTTGTGGATATTTTCGCAATGACCAATTCTTTGATTTCGGTGATGGTTCGGTTCAGATGGGTGAGGTTTGGTAGGATAAAAACTTTTTGTGGATATTTTGGCAATGTCAAATTCTCTGATTTCGGTGATGGTTAGGTTAGGTTGGGTTAGGTATTGTGAGGTAAGCACGTTTTGTGGATATTTTCGCAATGTCCAATTCTTTGATTTCGGTGATGGTTAGGTTCAGATGGGTGAGGTTTGGTAGGATAAGAACTTTTTGTGGATATTTTGGCAATGTCGAATTCCCTGACTTCGGTGATGGTTAGGTTAGGTTGGGCTAGGTATTGTGAGGTAAGTACGTTTTGTGGATATTTTGGCAATGTCCAATTCTTTGATTTCGGTGATGGTTAGGTTCAGATGGGTGAGGTTTAGTAGGATAAGAACTTCTTGTGGATATTTTGGCAATGTCGAATTCTCTGACTTCGGTGATGGTTAGGTAAGGTTGGGTTAGGTATTGTGAGATAAGCACGTTTTGTGGATATTTTCGCAAAGTATAATTCTTTGATTTCAGTGATGGTTAGGTTCAGATGGGTGAGGTTTGGTAGGATACGAACTTTTTGTGGATATTTTGGCAATGTCGAATTCTCTGACTTCGGTGATGGTTAGGTTAAGTTGGGTTAGGTATTACGAGGTAAGCACGTTTTGTAAATATTTTCGCAATGTATAAGTCTTTGATTTCGGTGATGGTTCGGTTCAGATGGGTAAGGTTTGGTAGGATAAGAACTTTTTGTGGATATTTTGGCAATGTCGAATTCTCTGACTTCGGTAATGGTAAGGTTAGGTTGGGTTGGGTATTGTGAGGTAAGCACGTTTTGTGGATATTTTCGCAATGTCAAATTCTTTGATTTCGGTGATGGTTAGGTTCAGATGGGTGAGGTTTGGTAGGATAAGAACTTTTTGTGGATATTTTGCAATGTCGAATTCTCTGACTTTGGTGATGGTTAGGTTAGGTTGGGTTAGGTATTGTGAGGTACGCACGTTTTGTGGATATTTTGGCAATGTCTAATTCTTTAATTTCGGTGATGGTTAGGTTCAGATGGTTGAGGTTTGGTAGGATAAGAACTTCTTGTGGATATTTTGGCAATGTCGAATTTTCTGATTTCGGTGATGGTTAGGTTAGGTTGGGTAAGGTATTGTGAGGTAAACCCGTTTTGTGGATATTTTCGCAATGTCCAATTCTTTGATTTCGGTGATGGTTAGGTTCAGATGGGTGAGGTTATGTAAGATAAGAACTTTTTGTGGATATTTTGGCAATGTCGAATTTTCTGACTTCGGTGATGGTAAGGTTAGGTTGGGTTAGGTATTGTGAGGTAAGAACGTTTTATGGATATTTTCGCAATGTCCAATTCTTTGATTTTGGTGATGGTTAGGTTCAGATGGGTGCGGTTTGGTAGGATAAGAACTTTTTGTGGATATTTTGGCAATGTCGAATTCTCTGTCTTCGGTGATGGTTAGGTTAGGTTAGGTTAGGTATTGTGAGGTAAGCATGTTTTGTGGATATTTTGGCATTGTCTAATTCTTGAATTTCGGTGATGGTTAGGTTCAGATGGGTGAGGTTTGGTAGGATAAGAACTTTTTGTGGATATTTTGGCAATGTCGAATTCCCTGACTTCGGTGATGGTTAGGTTAGGTTGGGCTAGGTATTGTGAGGTGAGTACGTTTTTTGGATATTTTGGCAATGTCCAATTCTTTGATTTCGGTGATGGTTAGGTTCAGATGGGTGAGGTTTGGTAGGATAAGAACTTCTTGTGGATATTTTGGCAATGTCGAATTCTCTGATTTCGGTGATGGTTAGGTTAGGTTGGGTTAGGTATTGTGAGGTAAGCACGTTTTGTGGATATTTTCGCAATGTCCAATTCTTTGATTTCGGTGATGGTTAGGTTCAGATGGGTGAGGTTTGGTAGGATAAGAACTTTTTGTGGATATTTTGGCAATGTCGAATTCCCTGACTTCGGTGATGGTTAGGTTAGGTTGGGCTAGGTATTGTGAGGTAAGTACGTTTTGTGGATATTTTAACAATGTCCAATTCTTTGATTTCGGTGATGGTTAGGTTCAGATGGGTGAGGTTTGGTAGGATAAGAACTTCTTGTGGATATTTTGGCAATGTCGAATTCTCTGACTTCGGTGATGGTAAGGTTAAGTTGGGTTAGGTATTACGAGGTAAGCACGTTTTGTGAATATTTTCGCAATGTATAAGTCTTTGATTTCGGTGATGGTTCGGTTCAGATGGGTGAGGTTTGGTAGGATAAGAACTTTTTGTGGATATTTTGGCAATGTCGAATTCCCTGACTTCGGTGATGGTTAGGTTAGGTTGGGCTAGGTATTGTGAGGTAAGTACGTTTTGTGGATATTTTGGCAATGTCCAATTCTTTGATTTCGGTGATGGTTAGGTTCAGATGGGTGAGGTTTAGTAGGATAAGAACTTCTTGTGGATATTTTGGCAATGTCGAATTCTCTGACTTCGGTGATGGTTAGGTAAGGTTGGGTTAGGTATTGTGAGATAAGCACGTTTTGTGGATATTTTCGCAATGTATAATTCTTTGATTTCAGTGATGGTTAGGTTCAGATGGGTGAGGTTTGGTAGGATACGAACTTTTTGTGGATATTTTGGCAATGTCGAATTCTCTGACTTCGGTGATGGTTAGGTTAAGTTGGGTTAGGTATTACGAGGTAAGCACGTTTTGTGAATATTTTCGCAATGTATAAGTCTTTGATTTCGGTGATGGTTCAGTTCAGATGGGTGAGGTTTGGTAGGATAAGAACTTTTTGTGGATATTTTGGCAATGTCGAATTCTCTGACTTCGGTAATGGTTAGGTTAGGTTGGGTTGGGTATTGTGAGGTAAGCACGTTTTGTGGATATTTTCGCAATGTCAAATTCTTTGATTTCGGTGATGGTTAGGTTCAGATGGGTGAGGTTTGGTAGGATAAGAACTTTTTGTGGATATTTTGGCAATGTCGAATTCTCTGACTTCGGTGATGGTTAGGTTAGGTTGGGTTAGGTATTGTGAGGTAAGCACGTTTTGTGGATATTAACGCAATGTCCAATTTTTTGATTTCGGTGATGGTTAGGTTCAGATGGGTGAGGTTTGGTAGGATAAGAACTTTTTGTGGATATTTTGGCAATGTCGAATTCTCTGACTTTGGTGATGGTTAGGTTAGGTTGGGTTAGGTATTGTGAGGTAAGCACGTTTTGTGGATATTTTTGCAATGTCCAATTCTTTGATTTCGGTGATGGTTAGGTTCAGATTGGTGAGGTTTGGTAGGATAAGAACTTTTTGTGGATATTTTGGCAATGTCAAATTCTCTGTCTTCGGTGATGGTTAGGTTAGGTTGGGTTAGGTATTGTGAGGTAAGCATGTTTTGTGGATATTTTGGCAATGTCTAATTCTTTAATTTCGGTGATGGTTAGGTTCAGATGGTTAAGGTTTGGTAGGATAAGAACTTCTTGTGGATATTTTGGCAATGTCGAATTCTCTGATTTCGGTGATGGTTAGGTTAGGTTGGGTTAGGTTTTGTGAGGTAAGCACGTTTTGTGGATATTTTCGCAATGACCAATTCTTTGATTTCGGTGATGGTTCGGTTCAGATGGGTGAGGTTTGGTAGGATAAAAACTTTTTGTGGATATTTTGGCAATGTCAAATTCTCTGATTTCGGTGATGGTTAGGTTAGGTTGGGTTAGGTATTGTGAGGTAAGCACGTTTTGTGGATATTTTCGCAATGTCCAATTCTTTGATTTCGGTGATGGTTAGGTTCAGATGGGTGAGGTTTGGTAGGATAAGAACTTTTTGTGGATATTTTGGCAATGTCGAATTCCCTGACTTCGGTGATGGTTAGGTTAGGTTGGGCTAGGTATTGTGAGGTAAGTACGTTTTGTTGATATTTTGGCAATGTCCAATTCTTTGATTTCGGTGATGGTTAGGTTCAGATGGGTGAGGTTTAGTAGGATAAGAACTTCTTGTGGATATTTTGGCAATGTCGAATTCTCTGACTTCGGTGATGGTTAGGTAAGGTTGGGTTAGGTATTGTGAGATAAGCACGTTTTGTGGATATTTACGCAATGTATAATTCTTTGATTTCAGTGATGGTTAGGTTCAGATGGGTGAGGTTTGGTAGGATACGAACTTTTTGTGGATATTTTGGCAATGTCGAATTCTCTGACTTCGGTGATGGTTAGGTTAAGTTGGGTTAGGTATTACGAGGTAAGCACGTTTTGTAAATATTTTCGCAATGTATAAGTCTTTGATTTCGGTGATGGTTCGGTTCAGATGGGTGAGGTTTGGTAGGATAAGAACTTTTTGTGGATATTTTGGCAATGTCGAATTCTCTGACTTCGGTAATGGTAAGGTTAGGTTGGGTTGGGTATTGTGAGGTAAGCACGTTTTGTGGATATTTTCGCAATGTCAAATTCTTTGATTTCGGTGATGGTTAGGTTCAGATGGGTGAGGTTTGGTAGGATAAGAACTTTTTGTGGATATTTTGCAATGTCGAATTCTCTGACTTTGGTGATGGTTAGGTTAGGTTGGGTTAGGTATTGTGAGGTACGCACGTTTTGTGGATATTTTGGCAATGTCTAATTTTTTAATTTCGGTGATGGTTAGGTTCAGATGGTTGAGGTTTGGTAGGATAAGAACTTCTTGTGGATATTTTGGCAATGTCGAATTTTCTGATTTCGGTGATGGTTAGGTTAGGTTGGGTAAGGTATTGTGAGGTAAACCCGTTTTGTGGATATTTTCGCAATGTCCAATTCTTTGATTTCGGTGATGGTTAGGTTCAGATGGGTGAGGTTATGTAAGATAAGAACTTTTTGTGGATATTTTGGCAATGTCGAATTTTCTGACTTCGGTGATGGTAAGGTTAGGTTGGGTTAGGTATTGTGAGGTAAGAACGTTTTATGGATATTTTCGCAATGTCCAATTCTTTGATTTTGGTGATGGTTAGGTTCAGATGGGTGCGGTTTGGTAGGATAAGAACTTTTTGTGGATATTTTGGCAATGTCGAATTCTCTGTCTTCGGTGATGGTTAGGTTAGGTTAGGTTAGGTATTGTGAGGTAAGCATGTTTTGTGGATATTTTGGCATTGTCTAATTCTTGAATTTCGGTGATGGTTAGGTTCAGATGGGTGAGGTTTGGTAGGATAAGAACTTTTTGTGGATATTTTGGCAATTTCGAATTCCCTGACTTCGGTGATGGTTAGGTTAGGTTGGGCTAGGTATTGTGAGGTGAGTACGTTTTTTGGATATTTTGGCAATGTCCAATTCTTTGATTTCGGTGATGGTTAGGTTCAGATGGGTGAGGTTTGGTAGGATAAGAACTTCTTGTGGATATTTTGGCAATGTCGAATTCTCTGATTTCGGTGATGGTTAGGTTAGGTTGGGTTAGGTATTGTGAGGTAAGCACGTTTTGTGGATATTTTCGCAATGTCCAATTCTTTGATTTCGGTGATGGTTAGGTTCAGATGGGTGAGGTTTGGTAGGATAAGAACTTTTTGTGGATATTTTGGCAATGTCGAATTCCCTGACTTCGGTGATGGTTAGGTTAGGTTGGGCTAGGTATTGTGAGGTAAGTACGTTTTGTGGATATTTTAACAATGTCCAATTCTTTGATTTCGGTGATGGTTAGGTTCAGATGGGTGAGGTTTGGTAGGATAAGAACTTCTTGTGGATATTTTGGCAATGTCGAATTCTCTGACTTCGGTGATGGTAAGGTTAAGTTGGGTTAGGTATTACGAGGTAAGCACGTTTTGTGAATATTTTCGCAATGTATAAGTCTTTGATTTCGGTGATGGTTCGGTTCAGATGGGTGAGGTTTGGTAGGATAAGAACTTTTTGTGGATATTTTGGCAATGTCGAATTCTCTGACTACGGTAATGGTTAGGTTAGGTTGGGTTGGGTATTGTTAGGTAAGCACGTTTTGTGGATATTTTCGCAATGTCAAATTCTTTGATTTCGGTGATGGTTAGGTTCAGATGGGTGAGGTTTGGTAGGATAAGAACTTTTTGTGGATATTTTGCAATGTCGAATTCTCTGACTTTGGTGATGGTTAGGTTAGGTTGGGTTAGGTATTGTGAGGTACGCACGTTTTGTGGATATTTTGGCAATGTCTAATTCTTTAATTTCGGTGATGGTTAGGTTCAGATGGGTGAGGTTTGGTAGGATAAGAACTTCTTGTGGATATTTTGGCAATGTCGAATTCTCTGATTTCGGTGATGGTTAGGTTAGGTTGGGTTAGGTATTGTGAAGAAAGCACGTTTTGTGGATATTTTCGCAATGTCCAATTCTTTGATTTCGGTGATGGTTAGGTTCAGATGGGTGAGGTTTGGTAGGATAAGAACTTTTTGTGGATATTTTGGCAATGTCGAATTCCCTGACTTCGGTGATGGTTAGGTTAGGTTGGGCTAGGTATTGTGAGGTAAGTACGTTTTGTGGATATTTTGGCAATGTCCAATTCTTTGATTTCGGTGATGGTTAGGTTCAGATGGTTGAGGTTTAGTAGGATAAGAACTTTTTGTGGATATTTTGGCAATGTCGAATTCTCTGACTTTGGTGATGGTTAGGTTAGGTTGGGTTAGGTATTGTGAAGTAAGCACGTTTTGTGGATATTTTCGCAATGTATAATTCTTTGATTTCGGTGATGGTTAGGTTCAGATGGGTGAGGTTTGGTAGGATAAGAACTTTTTGTGGATATTTTGGCAATGTCGAATTCTCTGACTTCGGTGATGGTTAGGTTAGGTTGGGTTAGGTATTGTGAGGTAAGCACGTTTTGTGGATATTTTGGCAATGTCTAATTCTTTAATTTCGGTGATGGTTAGGTTCAGATGGTTGAGGTTTGGTAGGATAAGAACTTCTTGTGGATATTTTGGCAATGTCGAATTCTCTGATTTCGGTGATGGTTAGGTTAGGTTGGGTAAGGTATTGTGAGGTAAGCCCGTTTTGTGGATATTTTCGCAATGTCCAATTCTTTGATTTTGGTGATGGTTAGGTTCAGATGGGTGCGGTTTGGTAGGATAAGAACTTTTTGTGGATATTTTGGCAATGTCGAATTCTCTGTCTTCGGTGATGGTTAGGTTAGGTTGGGTTAGGTATTGTGAGGTAAGCACGTTTTGTGAATATTTTCGCAATGTATAATTCTTTGATTTCGGTGATGGTTCGGTTCAGATGGGTGAGGTTTGGTAGGATAAGAACTTTTTGTGGATATTTTGGCAATGTCGAATTCTCTGACTTTGGTGATGGTTAGGTTAGGTTGGGTTAGGTATTTTGAGGTAAGCATGTTTTGTGGATATTTTTGCAATGTTCAATTCTTTAATTTCGGTGATAATTAGGTTCAGATGGGTGAGGTTTGGTAGGATAAGAACTCTTTGTGGATATTTTGGCAATGTCGAATTCTCTGACTTCGGTGATGGTTAGGTTAAGTTGGTTTAGGTATTACGAGGTATGCACGTTTTGTGAATATTTTCGCAATGTATAATTCTCTGATTTCGGTGATGGTTCTGTTCAGATGGGTGAGGTTTTGTAGGATAAAAATTTTTTGTGGATATTTTTAAATGTCGAATTCTCTGACTTCGGTGATGGTTAGGTTAGGTTAGGTTAGGTATTGTGAGGTAAGCACGTTTTGTGGATATTAACGCAATGTCCAATTTTTTGATTTCGGTGATGGTTAGGTTCAGATGGGTGAGGTTATGTAAGATAAGAACTTTTTGTGGATATTTTGGCTATGTCGAATTCCCTGACTTCGGTGATGGTTAGGTTAGGTTGGGCTAGGTATTGTGAGGTAAGCACGTTTTGTGGATATTTTTGCAATGTCCAATTCTTTGATTTCGGTGAAGGTTAGGTTCAGATTGGTGAGGTTTGGTAGGATAAGAACTTTTTGTGGATATTTTGGCAATGTCAAATTCTCTGTCTTCGGTGATGGTTAGATTAGGTTGGGTTAGGTATTGTGAGGTAAGCATGTTTTGTGGATATTTTGGCAATGTCTAATTCTTTAATTTCGGTGATGGTTAGGTTCAGATGGTTGAGGTTTGGTAGGATAAGAACTTCTTGTGGATATTTTGGCAATGTCGAATTCTCTGACTTCGGTGATAGTTAGGTTAGGTTGGGTTAGGTATTAGGAGGTAAAAACGTTTTGTGGATATTTTCGCAATGTCCAATTCTTTGATTTCGGTGATGGTTAGGTTCAGATGGGTGAGGTATGGTAGGATAAGAACTTTTTGTGGATATTTTGGCAATGTCGAATTCCCTGACTTCGGTGATGGTTAGGTTAGGTTGGGTTAGGTATTGTGAGGTAAGCACGTTTTGTGGATATTAACGCAATGTCCAATTTTTTGATTTCGGTGATGGTTAGGTTCAGATGGGTGAGGTTTGGTAGGATAAGAAATTTTTGTGGATATTTTGGCAATGTCGAATTCTCTGACTTTGGTGATGGTTAGGTTAGGTTGGGTTAGGTATTGTGAGGTAAGCACGTTTTGTGGATATTTTTGCAATGTCCAATTCTTTGATTTCGGTGATGGTTAGGTTCAGATTGGTGAGGTTTGGTAGGATAAGAACTTTTTGTGGATATTTTGGCAATGTCAAATTCTCTGTCTTCGGTGATGGTTAGGTTAGGTTGGGTTAGGTATTGTGAGGTAAGCATGTTTTGTAGATATTTTGGCAATGTCTAATTCTTTAATTTCGGTGATGGTTAGGTTCAGATGGTTGAGGTTTGGTAGGATAAGAACTTCTTGTGGATATTTTGGCAATGTCGAATTCTCTGATTTCGGTGATGGTTAGGTTAGGTTGGGTTAGGTATTGTGAGGTAAGCATGTTTTGTGGATATTTTGGCATTGTCTTATTCTTGAATTTCGGTGATGGTTAGGTTCAGATGGGTGAGGTTTGGTAGGATAAGAACTTTTTGTGGATATTTTGGCAATGTCGAATTCCCTGACTTCGGTGATGGTTAGGTTAGGTTGGGCTTGGTATTGTGAGGTGAGTACGTTTTTTGGATATTTTGGCAATGTCCAATTCTTTGATTTTGGTGATGGTTTGGTTCAGATGGGTGAGGTTTGGTAGGATAAGAACTTCTTGTGGATATTTTGGCAATGTCGAATTCTCTGATTTCGGTGATGGTTAGGTTAGGTTGGGTTAGGTATTGTGAGGTAAGCACGTTTTGTGGATATTTTCGCAATGTCCAATTCTTTGATTTCGGTGATGGTTAGGTTCAGATGGGTGAGGTTTGGTAGGATAAGAACTTTTTGTGGATATTTTGGCAATGTCGAATTCCGTGACTTCGGTGATGGTTAGGTTAGGTTGGGCTAGGTATTGTGAGGTAAGTACGTTTTGTGGATATTTTGGCAATGTCCAATTCTTTGATTTCGGTGATGGTTAGGTTCAGATGGGTGAGGTTTGGTAGGATAAGAACTTCTTGTGGATATTTTGGCAATGTCGAATTCTCTGACTTCGGTGATGGTTAGGTAAGGTTGGGTTAGGTATTGTGAGATAAGCACGTTTTGTGGATATTTTCGCAATGTATAATTCTTTGATTTCAGTGATGGTTAGGTTCAGATGGGTGAGGTTTGGTAGGATACGAACTTTTTGTGGATATTTTGGCAATGTCGAATTCTCTGACTTCGGTGATGGTAAGGTTAAGTTGGGTTAGGTATTACGAGGTAAGCACGTTTTGTGAATATTTTCGCAATGTATAAGTCTTTGATTTCGGTGATGGTTCGGTTCAGATGGGTGAGGTTTGGTAGGATAAGAACTTTTTGTGGATATTTTGGCAATGTCGAATTCTCTGACTACGGTAATGGTTAGGTAAGGTTGGGTTGGGTATTGTGAGGTAAGCACGTTTTGTGGATATTTTCGCAATGTCAAATTCTTTGATTTCGGTGATGGTTAGGTTCAGATGGGTGAGGTTTGGTAGGATAAGAACTTTTTGTGGATATTTTGCAATGTCGAATTCTCTGACTTTGGTGATGGTTAGGTTAGGTTGGGTTAGGTATTGTGAGGTACGCACGTTTTGTGGATATTTTGGCAATGTCTAATTCTTTAATTTCGGTGATGGTTAGGTTCAGATGGGTGAGGTTTGGTAGGATAAGAACTTCTTGTGGATATTTTGGCAATGTCGAATTCTCTGATTTCGGTGATGGTTAGGTTAGGTTGGGTTAGGTATTGTGAAGAAAGCACGTTTTGTGGATATTTTCGCAATGTCCAATTCTTTGATTTCGGTGATGGTTAGGTTCAGATGGGTGAGGTTTGGTAGGATAAGAACTTTTTGTGGATATTTTGGCAATGTCGAATTCCCTGACTTCGGTGATGGTTAGGTTAGGTTGGGTTAGGTATTGTGAAGTAAGCACGTTTTGTGGATATTTTCGCAATGTATAATTCTTTGATTTCGGTGATGGTTAGGTTCAGATGGGTGAGGTTTGGTAGGATAAGAACTTTTTGTGGATATTTTGGCAATGTCGAATTCTCTGACTTCGGTGATGGTTAGGTTAGGTTGGGTTAGGTATTGTGAGGTAAGCACGTTTTTAGGATATTTTGGCAATGTCTAATTCTTTAATTTCGGTGATGGTTAGGTTCAGATGGTTGAGGTTTGGTAGGATAAGAACTTCTTGTGGATATTTTGGCAATGTCGAATTCTCTGATTTCGGTGATGGTTAGGTTAGGTTGGGTAAGGTATTGTGAGGTAAGCCCGTTTTGTGGATATTTTCGCAATGTCCAATTCTTTGATTTCGGTGATGGTTAGGTTCAGATGGGTGAGGTTATGTAAGATAAGAACTTTTTGTGGATATTTTGGCAATGTCAAATTCTCTGACTTCGGTGATGGTAAGGTTAGGTTAAGTTAGGTATTGTGAGGTAAGAACGTTTTATGGATATTTTCGCAATGTCCAATTCTTTGATTTTGGTGATGGTTAGGTTCAGATGGGTGCGGTTTGGTAGGTTAAGAACTTTTTGTGGATATTTTGGCAATGTCGAATTCCCTGACTTCGGTGATGGTTAGGTTAGGTTGGGCTAGGTATTGTGAGGTGAGTACGTTTTTTGGATATTTTGGCAATGTCCAATTCTTTGATTTCGGTGATGGTGAGGTTCAGATGGGTGAGGTTATGTAAGATAAGAACTTTTTGTGGATATTTTGGCAATGTCGAATTCTCTGTCTTCGGTGATGGTTAGGTTAGGTTGGGTTAGGTATTGTGCGGTAAGCATGTTTTGTCGATATTTTGGCAATGTCTAATTCTTTAATTTCGGTAATGGTTAGGTTCAGATGGGTGAGGTTTGGTAGGATAAGAACTTCTTGTGGATATTTTGGCAATGTCGAATTCTCTGACTTCGGTGATGGTTAGGTAAGGTTGGGTTAGGTATTGTGAGATAAGCACGTTTTGTGGATATTTTCGCAATGTATTATTCTTTGATTTCGGTGATGGTTAGGTTCAGATGGGTGAGGTTTGGTAGGATAAGAACTTTTTGTGGATATTTTGGCAATGTCGAATTCTCTGACTTCGGTGATGGTTAGGTTAGGTTGGGTTAGGTATTGTGAGGTAAGCACGTTTTGTGGATATTTTTGCAATGTATAATTCTTTGATTTCGGTGATGGTTAGGTTCAGATGGGTGAGGTTTGGTAGGATAAGAACTTTTTGTGGATATTTTGGCAATGTCGAATTCTCTGACTTCAGTGATGGTTAGGTTAAGTTGGGTTAGGTATTACGAGGTAAGCACGTTTTGTGAATATTTTCGCAATGTATAATTCTTTGATTTCGGTGATGGTTCGGTTCAGATGGTTGAGGTTTGGTAGGATAAGAACTTCTTGTGGATATTTTGGCAATGTCGAATTCTCTGATTTCGGTGATGGTTAGGTTAGGTTGGGTTAGGTATTGTGAAGAAAGCACGTTTTGTGGATATTTTCGCAATGTCCAATTCTTTGATTTCGGTGATGGTTAGGTTCAGATGGGTGAGGTTTGGTAGGATAAGAACTTTTTGTGGATATTTTGGCAATGTCGAATTCCCTGACTTCGGTGATGGTTAGGTTAGGTTGGGCTAGGTATTGTGAGGTAAGTACGTTTTGTGGATATTTTGGCAATGTCCAATTCTTTGATTTCGGTGATGGTTAGGTTCAGATGGTTGAGGTTTAGTAGGATAAGAACTTTTTGTGGATATTTTGGCAATGTCGAATTCTCTGACTTTGGTGATGGTTAGGTTAGGTTGGGTTAGGTATTGTGAAGTAAGCACGTTTTGTGGATATTTTCGCAATGTATAATTCTTTGATTTCGGTGATGGTTAGGTTCAGATGGGTGAGGTTTGGTAGGATAAGAACTTTTTGTGGATATTTTGGCAATGTCGAATTCTCTGACTTCGGTGATGGTTAGGTTAGGTTGGGTTAGGTATTGTGAGGTAAGCACGTTTTGTGGATATTTTGGCAATGTCTAATTCTTTAATTTCGGTGATGGTTAGGTTCAGATGGTTGAGGTTTGGTAGGATAAGAACTTCTTGTGGATATTTTGGCAATGTCGAATTCTCTGATTTCGGTGATGGTTAGGTTAGGTTGGGTAAGGTATTGTGAGGTAAGCCCGTTTTGTGGATATTTTCGCAATGTCCAATTCTTTGATTTCGGTGATGGTTAGGTTCAGATGGGTGAGGTTATGTAAGATAAGAACTTTTTGTGGATATTTTGGCAATGTCGAATTCTCTGACTTCGGTGATGGTAAGGTTAGGTTAAGTTAGGTATTGTGAGGTAAGAACGTTTTATGGATATTTTCGCAATGTCCAATTCTTTGATTTTGGTGATGGTTAGGTTCAGATGGGTGCGGTTTGGTAGGATAAGAACTTTTTGTGGATATTTTGGCAATGTCGAATTCTCTGTCTTCGGTGATGGTTAGGTTAGGTTGGGTTAGGTATTGTGAGGTAAGCACGTTTTGTGGATATTTTTGCAATGTCCAATTCTTTGATTTCGGTGATGGTTAGGTTCAGATGGGTGAGGTTATGTAAGATAAGAACTTTTTGTGGATATTTTGGCAATGTCGAATTCTCTGACTTCGGTGATGGTAAGGTTAGGTTAAGTTAGGTATTGTGAGGTAAGAACGTTTTATGGATATTTTCGCAATGTCCAATTCTTTGATTTTGGTGATGGTTAGGTTCAGATGGGTGCGGTTTGGTAGGATAAGAACTTTTTGTGGATATTTTGGCAATGTCGAATTCTCTGTCTTCGGTGATGGTTAGGTTAGGTTGGGTTAGGTATTGTGAGGTAAGCACGTTTTGTGAATATTTTCGCAATGTATAATTCTTTGATTTCGGTGATGGTTCGGTTCAGATGGGTGAGGTTTGGTAGGATAAGAACTTTTTGTGGATATTTTGGCAATGTCGAATTCTCTGACTTTGGTGATGGTTAGGTTAGGTTGGGTTAGGTATTTTGAGGTAAGCATGTTTTGTGGATATTTTTGCAATGTTCAATTCTTTAATTTCGGTGATAATTAGGTTCAGATGGGTGAGGTTTGGTAGGATAAGAACTCTTTGTGGATATTTTGGCAATGTCGAATTCTCTGACTTCGGTGATGGTTAGGTTAAGTTGGTTTAGGTATTACGAGGTATGCACGTTTTGTGAATATTTTCGCAATGTATAATTCTCTGATTTCGGTGATGGTTCTGTTCAGATGGGTGAGGTTTTGTAGGATAAAAACTTTTTGTGGATATTTTTAAATGTCGAATTCTCTGACTTCGGTAATGGTTAGGTTAGGTTGGGTAAGGTATTGTGAGGTAAGCACGTTTTGTGGATATTAACGCAATGTCCAATTTTTTGATTTCGGTGATGGTTAGGTTCAGATGGGTGAGGTTATGTAAGATAAGAACTTTTTGTGGATATTTTGGCTATGTCGAATTCCCTGACTTCGGTGATGGTTAGGTTAGGTTGGGCTAGGTATTGTGAGGTGAGTACGTTTTTTGGATATTTTGGCAATGTCCAATTCTTTGATTTCGGTGATGGTTAGGTTCAGATGGGTGAGGTTTGGTAGGATAAGAACTTTTTGTGGATATTTTGGCAATGTCGAATTCTCTGACTTTGGTGATGGTTAGGTTAGGTTGGGTTAGGTATTGTGAGGTAAGCACGTTTTGTGGATATTTTTGCAATGTCCATTTCTTTGATTTCGGTGAAGGTTAGGTTCAGATTGGTGAGGTTTGGTAGGATAAGAACTTTTTGTGGATATTTTGGCAATGTCAAATTCTCTGTCTTCGGTGATGGTTAGATTAGGTTGGGTTAGGTATTGTGAAGTAAGCACGTTTTGTGGATATTTTCGCAATGTCCAATTCTTTGATTTCGGTGATAGTTAGGTTCAGATGGGTGAGGTTATGTAAGATAAGAACTTTTTGTGGATATTTTGGCAATGTCGAATTCTCTGACTTCGGTGATAGTTACGTTAGGTTGGGTTAGGTATTGTGAGGTAAAAACGTTTTGTGGATATTTTCGCAATGTCCAATTCTTTGATTTCGGTGATGGTTAGGTTCAGATGGGTGAGGTATGGTAGGATAAGAACTTTTTGTGGATATTTTGGCAATGTCGAATTCCCTGACTTCGGTGATGGTTAGGTTAGGTTGGGTTAGGTATTGTGAGGTAAGCACGTTTTGTGGATATTAACGCAATGTCCAATTTTTTGATTTCGGTGATGGTTAGGTTCAGATGGGTGAGGTTTGGTAGGATAAGAAATTTTTGTGGATATTTTGGCAATGTCGAATTCTCTGACTTTGGTGATGGTTAGGTTAGGTTGGGTTAGGTATTGTGAGGTAAGCACGTTTTGTGGATATTTTTGCAATGTCCAATTCTTTGATTTCGGTGATGGTTAGGTTCAGATTGGTGAGGTTTGGTAGGATAAGAACTTTTTGTGGATATTTTGGCAATGTCAAATTCTCTGTCTTCGGTGATGGTTAGGTTAGGTTGGGTTAGGTATTGTGAGGTAAGCATGTTTTTTGGATATTTTGGCAATGTCCAATTCTTTGATTTCGGTGATGGTTAGGTTCAGATGGGTGAGGTTTGGTAGGATAAGAACTTTTTGTGGATATTTTGGCAATGTCGAATTCTCTGACTTTGGTGATGGATAGGTTAGGTTGGGTTAGGTATTGTGAGGTAAGCACGTTTTGTGGATATTTTTGCAATGTCCAATTCTTTGATTTCGGTGAAGGTAAGGTTCAGATTGGTGAGGTTTGGTAGGATAAGAACTTTTTGTGGATATTTTGGCAATGTCAAATTCTCTGTCTTCGGTGATGGTTAGATTAGGTTGGGTTAGGTATTGTGAAGTAAGCACGTTTTGTGGATATTTTCGCAATGTCCAATTCTTTGATTTCGGTGATAGTTAGGTTCAGATGGGTGAGGTTATGTAAGATAAGAACTTTTTGTGGATATTTTGGCAATGTCGAATTCTCTGACTTCGGTGATAGTTAGGTTAGGTTGGGTTAGGTATTGTGAGGTAAAAACGTTTTGTGGATATTTTCGCAATGTCCAATTCTTTGATTTCGGTGATGGTTAGGTTCAGATGGGTGAGGTATGGTAGGATAAGAACTTTTTGTGGATATTTTGGCAATGTCGAATTCCCTGACTTCGGTGATGGTAAGGTTAGGTTGGCTTAGGTATTGTGAGGTAAGCACGTTTTGTGGATATTAACGCAATGTCCAATTTTTTGATTTCGGTGATGGTTAGGTTCAGATGGGTGAGGTTTGGTAGGATAAGAAATTTTTGTGGATATTTTGGCAATGTCGAATTCTCTGACTTTGGTGATGGTTAGGTTAGGTTGGGTTAGGTATTGTGAGGTAAGCACGTTTTGTGGATATTTTTGCAATGTCCAATTCTTTGATTTCGGTGATGGTTAGGTTCAGATTGGTGAGGTTTGGTAGGATAAGAACTTTTTGTGGATATTTTGGCAATGTCAAATTCTCTGTCTTCGGTGATGGTAAGGTTAGGTTGGGTTAGGTATTGTGAGGTAAGCATGTTTTGTAGATATTTTGGCAATGTCTAATTCTTTAATTTCGGTGATGGTTAGGTTCAGATGGTTGAGGTTTGGTAGGATAAGAACTTCTTGTGGATATTTTGGCAATGTCAAATTCTCTGATTTCGGTGATGGTTAGGTTAGGTTGGGTTAGGTATTGTGAGGTAAGCATGTTTTGTGGATATTTTGGCATTGTCTAATTCTTGAATTTCGGTGATGGTTAGGTTCAGATGGGTGAGGTTTGGTAGGATAAGAACTTTTTGTGGATATTTTGGCAATGTCGAATTCCCTGACTTCGGTGATGGTTAGGTTAGGTTGGGCTAGGTATTGTGAGGTGAGTACGTTTTTTGGATATTTTGGCAATGTCCAATTCTTTGATTTCGGTGATGGTTAGGTTCAGATGGGTGAGGTTTGGTAGGATAAGAACTTCTTGTGGATATTTTGGCAATGTCGAATTCTCTGATTTCGGTGATGGTTAGGTTAGGTTGGGTTAGGTATTGTGAGGTAAGCACGTTTTGTGGATATTTTCGCAATGTCCAATTCTTTGATTTCGGTGATGGTTAGGTTCAGATGGGTGAGGTTTGGTAGGATAAGAACTTTTTGTGGATATTTTGGCAATGTCGAATTCCGTGACTTCGGTGATGGTTAGGTTAGGTTGGGCTAGGTATTGTGAGGTAAGTACGTTTTGTGGATATTATGGCAATGTCCAATTCTTTGATTTCGGTGATGGTTAGGTTCAGATGGGTGAGGTTTGGTAGGATAAGAACTTCTTGTGGATATTTTGGCAATGTCGAATTCTCTGACTTCGGTGATGGTTAGGTAAGGTTGGGTTAGGTATTGTGAGATAAGCACGTTTTGTGGATATTTTTGCAATGTATAATTCTTTGATTTCAGTGATGGTTAGGTTCAGATGGGTGAGGTTTGGTAGGATACGAACTTTTTGTGGATATTTTGGCAATGTCGAATTCTCTGACTTCGGTGATGGTAAGGTTAAGTTGGGTTAGGTATTACGAGGTGAGCACGTTTTGTGAATATTTTCGCAATGTATAAGTCTTTGATTTCGGTGATGGTTCGGTTCAGATGGGTGAGGTTTGGTAGGATAAGAACTTTTTGTGGATATTTTGGCAATGTCGAATTCTCTGACTACGGTAATGGTTAGGTTAGGTTGGGTTGGGTATTGTGAGGTAAGCACGTTTTGTGGATATTTTCGCAATGTCAAATTCTTTGATTTCGGTGATGGTTAGGTTCAGATGGGTGAGGTTTGGTAGGATAAGAACTTTTTGTGGATATTTTGCAATGTCGAATTCTCTGACTTTGGTGATGGTTAGGTTAGATTGGGTTAGGTATTGTGAGGTACGCACGTTTTGTGGATATTTTGGCAATGTCTAATTCTTTAATTTCGGTGATGGTTAGGTTCAGATGGGTGAGGTTTCGTAGGATAAGAACTTCTTGTGGATATTTTGGCAATGTCGAATTCTCTGATTTCGGTGATGGTTAGGTTAGGTTGGGTTAGGTATTGTGAAGAAAGCACGTTTTGTGGATATTTTCGCAATGTCCAATTCTTTGATTTCGGTGATGGTTAGGTTCAGATGGGTGAGGTTTGGTAGGATAAGAACTTTTTGTGGATATTTTGGCAATGTCGAATTCCCTGACTTCGGTGATGGTTAGGTTAGGTTGGGTTAGGTATTGTGAAGTAAGCACGTTTTGTGGATATTTTCGCAATGTATAATTCTTTGATTTCGGTGATGGTTAGGTTCAGATGGGTGAGGTTTGGTAGGATAAGAACTTTTTGTGGATATTTTGGCAATGTCGAATTCTCTGACTTCGGTGATGGTTAGGTTAGGTTGGGTTAGGTATTGTGAGGTAAGCACGTTTTGTGGATATTTTGGCAATGTCTAATTCTTTAATTTCGGTGATGGTTAGGTTCAGATGGTTGAGGTTTGGTAGGATAAGAACTTCTTGTGGATATTTTGGCAATGTCGAATTCTCTGATTTCGGTGATGGTTAGGTTAGGTTGGGTAAGGTATTGTGAGGTAAGCCCGTTTTGTGGATATTTTCGCAATGTCCAATTCTTTGATTTCGGTGATGGTTAGGTTCAGATGGGTGAGGTTATGTAAGATAAGAACTTTTTGTGGATATTTTGGCAATGTCGAATTCTCTGACTTCGGTGATGGTAAGGTTAGGTTAAGTTAGGTATTGTGAAGTAAGAACGTTTTATGGATATTTTCGCAATGTCCAATTCTTTGATTTTGGTGATGGTTAGGTTCAGATGGGTGCGGTTTGGTAGGATAAGAACTTTTTGTGGATATTTTGGCAATGTCGAATTCCCTGACTTCGGTGATGGTTAGGTTAGGTTGGGCTAGGTATTGTGAGGTGAGTACGTTTTTTGGATATTTTGGCAATGTCCAATTCTTTGATTTCGGTGATGGTTAGGTTCAGATGGGTGAGGTTATGTAAGATAAGAACTTTTTGTGGATATTTTGGCAATGTCGAATTCTCTGTCTTCGGTGATGGTTAGGTTAGGTTGGGTTAGGTATTGTGCGGTAAGCATGTTTTGTCGATATTTTGGCAATGTCTAATTCTTTAATTTCGGTAATGGTTAGGTTCAGATGGGTGAGGTTTGGTAGGATAAGAACTTCTTGTGGATATTTTGGCAATGTCGAATTCTCTGACTTCGGTGATGGTTAGGTAAGGTTGGGTTAGGTATTGTGAGATAAGCACGTTTTGTGGATATTTTCGCAATGTATAATTCTTTGATTTCGGTGATGGTTAGGTTCAGATGGGTGAGGTTTGGTAGGATAAGAACTTTTTGTGGATATTTTGGCAATGTCGAATTCTCTGACTTCGGTGATGGTTAGGTTAGGTTGGGTTAGGTATTGTGAGGTAAGCACGTTTTGTGGATATTTTTGCAATGTATAATTCTTTGATTTCGGTGATGTTTAGGTTCAGATGGGTGAGGTTTGGTAGGATAAGAACTTTTTGTGGATATTTTGGCAATGTCGAATTCTCTGACTTCAGTGATGGTTAGGTTAAGTTGGGTTAGGTATTACGAGGTAAGCACGTTTTGTGAATATTTTCGCAATGTATAATTCTTTGATTTCGGTGATGGTTCGGTTCAGATGGTTGAGGTTTGGTAGGATAAGAACTTCTTGTGGATATTTTGGCAATGTCGAATTCTCTGATTTCGGTGATGGTTAGGTTAGGTTGGGTTAGGTATTGTGAAGAAAGCACGTTTTGTGGATATTTTCGCAATGTCCAATTCTTTGATTTCGGTGATGGTTAGGTTCAGATGGGTGAGGTTTGGTAGGATAAGAACTTTTTGTGGATATTTTGGCAATGTCGAATTCCCTGACTTCGGTGATGGTTAGGTTAGGTTGGGTTAGGTATTGTGAAGTAAGCACGTTTTGTGGATATTTTCGCAATGTATAATTCTTTGATTTCGGTGATGGTTAGGTTCAGATGGGTGAGGTTTGGTAGGATAAGAACTTTTTGTGGATATTTTGGCAATGTCGAATTCTCTGACTTCGGTGATGGTTAGGTTAGGTTGGGTTAGGTATTGTGAGGTAAGCACGTTTTGTGGATATTTTGGCAATGTCTAATTCTTTAATTTCGGTGATGGTTAGGTTCAGATGGTTGAGGTTTCGTAGGATAAGAACTTCTTGTGGATATTTTGGCAATGTCGAATTCTCTGATTTCGCTGATGGTTAGGTTAGGTTGGGTAAGGTATTGTGAGGTAAGCCCGTTTTGTGGATATTTTCGCAATGTCCAATTCTTTGATTTCGGTGATGGTTAGGTTCAGATGGGTGAGGTTATGTAAGATAAGAACTTTTTGTGGATATTTTGGCAATGTCGAATTCTCTGACTTCGGTGATGGTAAGGTTAGGTTAAGTTAGGTATTGTGAGGTAAGAACGTTTTATGGATATTTTCGCAATGTCCAATTCTTTGATTTTGGTGATGGTTAGGTTCAGATGGGTGCGGTTTGGTAGGATAAGAACTTTTTGTGGATATTTTGGCAATGTCGAATTCTCTGTCTTCGGTGATGGTTAGGTTAGGTTGGGTTAGGTATTGTGAGGTAAGCACGTTTTGTGAATATTTTCGCAATGTATAATTCTTTGATTTCGGTGATGGTTCGGTTCAGATGGGTGAGGTTTGGTAGGATAAGAACTTTTTGTGGATATTTTGGCAATGTCGAATTCTCTGACTTTGGTGATGGTTAGGTTAGGTTGGGTTAGGTATTTTGAGGTAAGCATGTTTTGTGGATATTTTTGCAATGTTCAATTCTTTAATTTCGGTGATAATTAGGTTCAGATGGGTGAGGTTTGGTAGGATAAGAACTCTTTGTGGATATTTTGGCAATGTCGAATTCTCTGACTTCGGTGATGGTTAGGTTAAGTTGGTTTAGGTATTACGAGGTATGCACGTTTTGTGAATATTTTTGCAATGTATAATTCTCTGATTTCGGTGATGGTTCTGTTCAGATGGGTGAGGTTTTGTAGGATAAAAACTTTTTGTGGATATTTTTAAATGTCGAATTCTCTGATTTCGGTGATGGTTAGGTTAGGTTGGGTTAGGTATTGTGAGGTAAGCACGTTTTGTGGATATTTTCGCAATGTCCAATTTTTTGATTTCGGTGATGGTTAGGTTCAGATGGGTGAGGTTTGGTAGGATAAGAACTTTTTGTGGATATTTTGGCAATGTCGAATTCCGTGACTTCGGTGATGGTTAGGTTAGGTTGGGCTAGGTATTGTGAGGTAAGTACGATATGTGGATATTTTGGCAATGTCCAATTCTTTGATTTCGGTGATGGTTAGGTTCAGATGGGTGAGGTTTGGTAGGATAAGAACTTTTTGTGGATATTTTGCAATGTCGAATTCTCTGACTTTGGTGATGGTTAGGTTAGGTTGGGTTAGGTATTGTGAGGTACGCACGTTTTGTGGATATTTTGGCAATGTCTAATTCTTTAATTTCGGTGATGGTTAGGTTCAGATGGGTGAGGTTTGGTAGGATAAGAACTTCTTGTGGATATTTTGGCAATGTCGAATTCTCTGATTTCGGTGATGGTTAGGTTAGGTTGGGTTAGGTATTGTGAAGAAAGCACGTTTTGTGGATATTTTCGCAAGGTCTAATTCTTTGATTTCGGTGATGGTTAGGTTCAGATGGGTGAGGTTTGGTAGGATAAGAACTTTTTGTGGATATTTTGGCAATGTCGAATTCCCTGACTTCGGTGATGGTTAGGTTAGGTTGGGTTAGGTATTGTGAAGTAAGCACGTTTTGTGGATATTTTCGCAATGTATAATTCTTTGATTTCGGTGATGGTTAGGTTCAGATGGGTGAGGTTTGGTAGGATAAGAACTTTTTGTGGATATTTTGGCAATGTCGAATTCTCTGACTTCGGTGATGGTTAGGTTAGGTTGGGTTAGGTATTGTGAGGTAAGCACGTTTTGTGGATATTTTGGCAATGTCTAATTCTTTAATTTCGGTGATGGTTAGGTTCAGATGGTTGAGGTTTGGTAGGATAAGAACTTCTTGTGGATATTTTGGCAATGTCGAAGTCTCTGATTTCGGTGATGGTTAGGTTAGGTTGGGTAAGGTATTGTGAGGTAAGCCCGTTTTGTGGATATTTTCGCAATGTCCAATTCTTTGATTTCGGTGATGGTTAGGTTCAGATGGGTGAGGTTATGTAAGATAAGAACTTTTTGTGGATATTTTGGCAATGTCGAATTCTCTGACTTCGGTGATGGTAAGGTTAGGTTAAGTTAGGTATTGTGAGGTAAGAACGTTTTATGGATATTTTCGCAATGTCCAATTCTTTGATTTTGGTGATGGTTAGGTTCAGATGGGTGCGGTTTGGTAGGATAAGAACTTTTTGTGGATATTTTGGCAATGTCGAATTCCCTGACTTCGGTGATGGTTAGGTTAGGTTGGGCTAGGTATTGTGAGGTGAGTACGTTTTTTGGATATTTTGGCAATGTCCAATTCTTTGATTTCGGTGATGGTTAGGTTCAGATGGGTGAGGTTATGTAAGATAAGAACTTTTTGTGGATATTTTGGCAATGTCGAATTCTCTGTCTTCGGTGATGGTTAGGTTAGGTTGGGTTAGGTATTGTGCGGTAAGCATGTTTTGTCGATATTTTGGCAATGTCTAATTCTTTAATTTCGGTAATGGTTAGGTTCAGATGGGTGAGGTTTGGTAGGATAAGAACTTCTTGTGGATATTTTGGCAATGTCGAATTCTCTGACTTCGGTGATGGTTAGGTAAGGTTGGGTTAGGTATTGTGAGATAAGCACGTTTTGTGGATATTTTCGCAATGTATAATTCTTTGATTTCGGTGATGGTTAGGTTCAGATGGGTGAGGTTTGGTAGGATAAGAACTTTTTGTGGATATTTTGGCAATGTCGAATTCTCTGACTTCGGTGATGGTTAGGTTAGGTTGGGTTAGGTATTGTGAGGTAAGCACGTTTTGTGGATATTTTTGCAATGTATAATTCTTTGATTTCGGTGATGGTTAGGTTCAGATGGGTGAGGTTTGGTAGGATAAGAACTTTTTGTGGATATTTTGGCAATGTCGAATTCTCTGACTTCAGTGATGGTTAGGTTAAGTTGGGTTAGGTATTACGAGGTAAGCACGTTTTGTGAATATTTTCGCAATGTATAATTCTTTGATTTCGGTGATGGTTCGGTTCAGATGGTTGAGGTTTGGTAGGATAAGAACTTCTTGTGGATATTTTGGCAATGTCGAATTCTCTGATTTCGGTGATGGTTAGGTTAGGTTGGGTTAGGTATTGTGAAGAAAGCACGTTTTGTGGATATTTTCGCAATGTCCAATTCTTTGATTTCGGTGATGGTTAGGTTCAGATGGGTGAGGTTTGGTAGGATAAGAACTTTTTGTGGATATTTTGGCAATGTCGAATTCCCTGACTTCGGTGATGGTTAGGTTAGGTTGGGCTAGGTATTGTGAGGTAAGTACGTTTTGTGGATATTTTGGCAATGTCCAATTCTTTGATTTCGGTGATGGTTAGGTTCAGATGGTTGAGGTTTAGTAGGATAAGAACTTTTTGTGGATATTTTGGCAATGTCGAATTCTCTGACTTTGGTGATGGTTAGGTTAGGTTGGGTTAGGTATTGTGAAGTAAGCACGTTTTGTGGATATTTTCGCAATGTATAATTCTTTGATTTCGGTGATGGTTAGGTTCAGATGGGTGAGGTTTGGTAGGATAAGAACTTTTTGTGGATATTTTGGCAATGTCGAATTCTCTGACTTCGGTGATGGTTAGGTTAGGTTGGGTTAGGTATTGTGAGGTAAGCACGTTTTGTGGATATTTTGGCAATGTCTAATTCTTTAATTTCGGTGATGGTTAGGTTCAGATGGTTGAGGTTTCGTAGGATAAGAACTTCTTGTGGATATTTTGGCAATGTCGAATTCTCTGATTTCGGTGATGGTTAGGTTAGGTTGGGTAAGGTATTGTGAGGTAAGCCCGTTTTGTGGATATTTTCGCAATGTCCAATTCTTTGATTTCGGTGATGGTTAGGTTCAGATGGGTGAGGTTATGTAAGATAAGAACTTTTTGTGGATATTTTGGCAATGTCGAATTCTCTGACTTCGGTGATGGTTAGGTTAGGTTGGGTTAGGTATTTTGAGGTAAGCATGTTTTGTGGATATTTTTGCAATGTTCAATTCTTTAATTTCGGTGATAATTAGGTTCAGATGGGTGAGGTTTGGTAGGATAAGAACTCTTTGTGGATATTTTGGCAATGTCGAATTCTCTGACTTCGGTGATGGTTAGGTTAAGTTGGTTTAGGTATTACGAGGTATGCACGTTTTGTGAATATTTTTGCAATGTATAATTCTCTGATTTCGGTGATGGTTCTGTTCAGATGGGTGAGGTTTTGTAGGATAAAAACTTTTTGTGGATATTTTTAAATGTCGAATTCTCTGACTTCGGTGATGGTTAGGTTGCGTTGGGTTAGGTATTGTGAGGTAAGCACGTTTTGTGGATATTAACGCAATGTCCAATTTTTTGATTTCGGTGATGGTTAGGTTCAGATGGGTGAGGTTATGTAAGATAAGAACTTTTTGTGGATATTTTGGCTATGTCGAATTCCCTGACTTCGGTGATGGTTAGGTTAGGTTGGGCTAGGTATTGTGAGGTGAGTACGTTTTTTGGATATTTTGGCAATGTCCAATTCTTTGATTTCGGTGATGGTTAGGTTCAGATGGGTGAGGTTTGGTAGGATAAAACTTTTTGTGGATATTTTGGCAATGTCGAATTCTCTGACTTTGGTGATGGTTAGATTAGGTTGGGTTAGGTATTGTGAAGTAAGCACGTTTTGTGGATATTTTCGCAATGTCCAATTCTTTGATTTCGGTGATAGTTAGGTTCAGATGGGTGAGGTTATGTAAGATAAGAACTTTTTGTGGATATTTTGGCAATGTCGAATTCTCTGACTTCGGTGATAGTTAGGTTAGGTTGGGTTAGGTATTGTGAGGTAAAAACGTTTTGTGGATATTTTCGCAATGTCCAATTCTTTGATTTCGGTGATGGTTAGGTTCAGATGGGTGAGGTATGGTAGGATAAGAACTTTTTGTGGATATTTTGGCAATGTCGAATTCCCTGACTTCGGTGATGGTTAGGTTAGGTTGGGTTAGGTATTGTGAGGTAAGCACGTTTTGTGGATATTAACGCAATGTCCAATTTTTTGATTTCGGTGATGGTTAGGTTCAGATGGGTGAGGTTTGGTAGGATAAGAAATTTTTGTGGATATTTTGGCAATGTCGAATTCTCTGACTTTGGTGATGGTTAGGTTAGGTTGGGTTAGGTATTGTGAGGTAAGCACGTTTTGTGGATATTTTTGCAATGTCCAATTCTTTGATTTCGGTGATGGTTAGGTTCAGATTGGTGAGGTTTGGTAGGATAAGAACTTTTTGTGGATATTTTGGCAATGTCAAATTCTCTGTCTTCGGTGATGGTTAGGTTAGGTTGGGTTAGGTATTGTGAGGTAAGCATGTTTTGTAGATATTTTGGCAATGTCTAATTCTTTAATTTCGGTGATGGTTAGATTCAGATGGTTAAGGTTTGGTAGGATAAGAACTTCTTGTGGATATTTTGGCAATGTCGAATTCTCTGATTTCGGTGATGGTTAGGTTAGGTTGGGTTAGGTATTGTGAGGTAAGCATGTTTTTTGGATATTTTGGCAATGTCCAATTCTTTGATTTCGGTGATGGTTAGGTTCAGATGGGTGAGGTTTGGTAGGATAAGAACTTTTTGTGGATATTTTGGCAATGTCGAATTCTCTGACTTTGGTGATGGTTAGGTTAGGTTGGGTTAGGTATTGTGAGGTAAGCACGTTTTGTGGATATTTTTGCAATGTCCAATTCTTTGATTTCGGTGAAGGTTAGGTTCAGATTGGTGAGGTTTGGTAGGATAAGAACTTTTTGTGGATATTTTGGCAATGTCAAATTCTCTGTCTTCGGTGATGGTTAGATTAGGTTGGGTTAGGTATTGTGAAGTAAGCACGTTTTGTGGATATTTTCGCAATGTCCAATTCTTTGATTTCGGTGATAGTTAGGTTCAGATGGGTGAGGTTATGTAAGATAAGAACTTTTTGTGGATATTTTGGCAATGTCGAATTCTCTGACTTCGGTGATAGTTAGGTTAGGTTGGGTTAGGTATTGTGAGGTAAAAACGTTTTGTGGATATTTTCGCAATGTCCAATTCTTTGATTTCGGTGATGGTTAGGTTCAGATGGGTGAGGTATGGTAGGATAAGAACTTTTTGTGGATATTTTGGCAATGTCGAATTCCCTGACTTCGGTGATGGTTAGGTTAGGTTGGGTTAGGTATTGTGAGGTAAGCACGTTTTGTGGATATTAACGCAATGTCCAATTTTTTGATTTCGGTGATGGTTAGGTTCAGATGGGTGAGGTTTGGTAGGATAAGAAATTTTTGTGGATATTTTGGCAATGTCGAATTCTCTGACTTTGGTGATGGTTAGGTTAGGTTGGGTTAGGTATTGTGAGGTAAGCACGTTTTGTGGATATTTTTGCAATGTCCAATTCTTTGATTTCGGTGATGGTTAGGTTCAGATTGGTGAGGTTTGGTAGGATAAGAACTTTTTGTGGATATTTTGGCAATGTCAAATTCTCTTTCTTCGGTGATGGTTAGGTTAGGTTGGGTTAGGTATTGTGAGGTAAGCATGTTTTGTAGATATTTTGGCAATGTCTAATTCTTTAATTTCGGTGATGGTTAGGTTCAGATGGTTGAGGTTTGGTAGGATAAGAACTTCTTGTGGATATTTTGGCAATGTCGAATTCTCTGATTTCGGTGATGGTTAGGTTAGGTTGGGTTAGGTATTGTGAGGTAAGCATGTTTTGTGGATATTTTGGCATTGTCTAATTCTTGAATTTCGGTGATGGTTAGGTTCAGATGGGTGAGGTTTGGTAGGATAAGAACTTTTTGTGGATATTTTGGCAATGTCGAATTCCCTGACTTCGGTGATGGTTAGGTTAGGTTGGGCTAGGTATTGTGAGGTGAGTACGTTTTTTGGATATTTTGGCAATGTCCAATTCTTTGATTTCGGTGATGGTTAGGTTCAGATGGGTGAGGTTTGGTAGGATAAGAACTTCTTGTGGATATTTTGGCAATGTCGAATTCTCTGATTTCGGTGATGGTTAGGTTAGGTTGGGTTAGGTATTGTGAGGTAAGCACGTTTTGTGGATATTTTCGCAATGTCCAATTCTTTGATTTCGGTGATGGTTAGGTTCAGATGGGTGAGGTTTGGTAGGATAAGAACTTTTTGTGGATATTTTGGCAATGTCGAATTCCGTGACTTCGGTGATGGTTAGGTTAGGTTGGGCTAGGTATTGTGAGGTAAGTACGTTTTGTGGATATTTTGGCAATGTCCAATTCTTTGATTTCGGTGATGGTTAGGTTCAGATGGGTGAGGTTTGGTAGGATAAGAACTTTTTGTGGATATTTTGCAATGTCGAATTCTCTGACTTTGGTGATGGTTAGGTTAGGTTGGGTTAGGTATTGTGAGGTACGCACGTTTTGTGGATATTTTGGCAATGTCTAATTCTTTAATTTCGGTGATGGTTAGGTTCAGATGGGTGAGGTTTGGTAGGATAAGAACTTCTTGTGGATATTTTGGCAATGTCGAATTCTCTGATTTCGGTGATGGTTAGGTTAGGTTGGGTTAGGTATTGTGAAGAAAGCACGTTTTGTGGATATTTTCGCAATGTCCAATTCTTTGATTTCGGTGATGGTTAGGTTCAGATGGGTGAGGTTTGGTAGGATAAGAACTTTTTGTGGATATTTTGGCAATGTCGAATTCCCTGACTTCGGTGATGGTTAGGTTAGGTTGGGTTAGGTATTGTGAAGTAAGCACGTTTTGTGGATATTTTCGCAATGTATAATTCTTTGATTTCGGTGATGGTTAGGTTCAGATGGGTGAGGTTTGGTAGGATAAGAACTTTTTGTGGATATTTTGGCAATGTCGAATTCTCTGACTTCGGTGATGGTTAGGTTAGGTTGGGTTAGGTATTGTGAGGTAAGCACGTTTTGTGGATATTTTGGCAATGTCTAATTCTTTAATTTCGGTGATGGTTAGGTTCAGATGGTTGAGGTTTGGTAGGATAAGAACTTCTTGTGGATATTTTGGCAATGTCGAAGTCTCTGATTTCGGTGATGGTTAGGTTAGGTTGGGTAAGGTATTGTGAGGTAAGCCCGTTTTGTGGATATTTTCGCAATGTCCAATTCTTTGATTTCGGTGATGGTTAGGTTCAGATGGGTGAGGTTATGTAAGATAAGAACTTTTTGTGGATATTTTGGCAATGTCGAATTCTCTGACTTCGGTGATGGTAAGGTTAGGTTAAGTTAGGTATTGTGAGGTAAGAACGTTTTATGGATATTTTCGCAATGTCCAATTCTTTGATTTTGGTGATGGTTAGGTTCAGATGGGTGCGGTTTGGTAGGATAAGAACTTTTTGTGGATATTTTGGCAATGTCGAATTCCCTGACTTCGGTGATGGTTAGGTTAGGTTGGGCTAGGTATTGTGAGGTGAGTACGTTTTTTGGATATTTTGGCAATGTCCAATTCTTTGATTTCGGTGATGGTTAGGTTCAGATGGGTGAGGTTATGTAAGATAAGAACTTTTTGTGGATATTTTGGCAATGTCGAATTCTCTGTCTTCGGTGATGGTTAGGTTAGGTTGGGTTAGGTATTGTGCGGTAAGCATGTTTTGTCGATATTTTGGCAATGTCTAATTCTTTAATTTCGGTAATGGTTAGGTTCAGATGGGTGAGGTTTGGTAGGATAAGAACTTCTTGTGGATATTTTGGCAATGTCGAATTCTCTGACTTCGGTGATGGTTAGGTAAGGTTGGGTTAGGTATTGTGAGATAAGCACGTTTTGTGGATATTTTCGCAATGTATAATTCTTTGATTTCGGTGATGGTTAGGTTCAGATGGGTGAGGTTTGGTAGGATAAGAACTTTTTGTGGATATTTTGGCAATGTCGAATTCTCTGACTTCGGTGATGGTTAGGTTAGGTTGGGTTAGGTATTGTGAGGTAAGCACGTTTTGTGGATATTTTTGCAATGTATAATTCTTTGATTTCGGTGATGGTTAGGTTCAGATGGGTGAGGTTTGGTAGGATAAGAACTTTTTGTGGATATTTTGGCAATGTCGAATTCTCTGACTTCAGTGATGGTTAGGTTAAGTTGGGTTAGGTATTACGAGGTAAGCACGTTTTGTGAATATTTTCGCAATGTATAATTCTTTGATTTCGGTGATGGTTCGGTTCAGATGGTTGAGGTTTGGTAGGATAAGAACTTCTTGTGGATATTTTGGCAATGTCGAATTCTCTGATTTCGGTGATGGTTAGGTTAGGTTGGGTTAGGTATTGTGAAGAAAGCACGTTTTGTGGATATTTTCGCAATGTCCAATTCTTTGATTTCGGTGATGGTTAGGTTCAGATGGGTGAGGTTTGGTAGGATAAGAACTTTTTGTGGATATTTTGGCAATGTCGAATTCCCTGACTTCGGTGATGGTTAGGTTAGGTTGGGCTAGGTATTGTGAGGTAAGTACGTTTTGTGGATATTTTGGCAATGTCCAATTCTTTGATTTCGGTGATGGTTAGGTTCAGATGGTTGAGGTTTAGTAGGATAAGAACTTTTTGTGGATATTTTGGCAATGTCGAATTCTCTGACTTTGGTGATGGTTAGGTTAGGTTGGGTTAGGTATTGTGAAGTAAGCACGTTTTGTGGATATTTTCGCAATGTATAATTCTTTGATTTCGGTGATGGTTAGGTTCAGATGGGTGAGGTTTGGTAGGATAAGAACTTTTTGTGGATATTTTGGCAATGTCGAATTCTCTGACTTCGGTGATGGTTAGGTTAGGTTGGGTTAGGTATTGTGAGGTAAGCACGTTTTGTGGATATTTTGGCAATGTCTAATTCTTTAATTTCGGTGATGGTTAGGTTCAGATGGTTGAGGTTTCGTAGGATAAGAACTTCTTGTGGATATTTTGGCAATGTCGAATTCTCTGATTTCGGTGATGGTTAGGTTAGGTTGGGTAAGGTATTGTGAGGTAAGCCCGTTTTGTGGATATTTTCGCAATGTCCAATTCTTTGATTTCGGTGATGGTTAGGTTCAGATGGGTGAGGTTATGTAAGATAAGAACTTTTTGTGGATATTTTGGCAATGTCGAATTCTCTGACTTCGGTGATGGTAAGGTTAGGTTAAGTTAGGTATTGTGAGGTAAGAACGTTTTATGGATATTTTCGCTATGTCCAATTCTTTGATTTTGGTGATGGTTAGGTTCAGATGGGTGCGGTTTGGTAGGATAAGAACTTTTTGTGGATATTTTGGCAATGTCGAATTCTCTGTCTTCGGTGATGGTTAGGTTAGGTTGGGTTAGGTATTGTGAGGTAAGCACGTTTTGTGAATATTTTCGCAATGTATAATTCTTTGATTTCGGTGATGGTTCGGTTCAGATGGGTGAGGTTTGGTAGGATAAGAACTTTTTGTGGATATTTTGGCAATGTCGAATTCTCTGACTTTGGTGATGGTTAGGTTAGGTTGGGTTAGGTATTTTGAGGTAAGCATGTTTTGTGGATATTTTTGCAATGTTCAATTCTTTAATTTCGGTGATAATTAGGTTCAGATGGGTGAGGTTTGGTAGGATAAGAACTCTTTGTGGATATTTTGGCAATGTCGAATTCTCTGACTTCGGTGATGGTTAGGTTAAGTTGGCTTAGGTATTACGAGGTATGCACGTTTTGTGAATATTTTCGCAATGTATAATTCTCTGATTTCGGTGATGGTTCTGTTCAGATGGGTGAGGTTTGGTAGGATAAAAACTTTTTGTGGATATTTTTAAATGTCGAATTCTCTGACTTCGGTGATGGTTAGGTTAGGTTGGGTTAGGTATTGTGAGGTAAGCACGTTTTGTGGATATTAACGCAATGTCCAATTTTTTGATTTCGGTGATGGTTAGGTTCAGATGGGTGAGGTTATGTAAGATAAGAACTTTTTGTGGATATTTTGGCTATGTCGAGTTCCCTGACTTCGGTGATGGTTAGGTTAGGTTGGGCTAGGTATTGTGAGGTGAGTACGTTTTTTGGATATTTTGGCAATGTCCAATTCTTTGATTTCGGTGATGGTTAGGTTCAGATGGGTGAGGTTTGGTAGGATAAGAACTTTTTGTGGATATTTTGGCAATGTCGAATTCTCTGACTTTGGTGATGGTTAGGTTAGGTTGGGTTAGGTATTGTGAGGTAAGCACGTTTTGTGGATATTTTTGCAATGTCCAATTCTTTGATTTCGGTGAAGGTTAGGTTCAGATTGGTGAGGTTTGGTAGGATAAGAACTTTTTGTGGATATTTTGGCAATGTCAAATTCTCTGTCTTCGGTGATGGTTAGATTAGGTTGGGTTAGGTATTGTGAGGTAAGCATGTTTTGTGGATATTTTGGCAATGTCTAATTCTTTAATTTCGGTGATGGTTAGGTTCAGATGGTTGAGGTTTGGTAGGATAAGAACTTCTTGTGGATATTTTGGCAATGTCGAATTCTCTGATTTCGGTGATGGTTAGGTTAGGTTGGGTTAGGTATTGTGAGGTAAGCACGTTTTGTGGATATTTTCGCAATGTCCAATTCTTTGATTTCGGTGATGGTTAGGTTCAGATGGGTGAGGTTTGGTAGGATAAGAACTTTTTGTGGGTATTTTGGCAATGTCGAATTCCCTGACTTCGGTGATGGTTAGGTAAGGTTGGGCTAGGTATTGAGAGGAAAGAACGTTTTGTGGATATTTTGGCAATGTCCAATTCTTTGATTTCGGTGATGGTTAGGTTCAGATGGTTGAGGTTTAGTAGGATAAGAACTTTTTGTGGATATTTTGGCAATGTCGAATTCTCTGACTTTGGTGATGGTTAGGTTAGGTTGGGTTAGGTATTGTGAAGTAAGCACGTTTTGTGAATATTTTCGCAATGTCCAATTCTTTGATTTCGGTGATAGTTAGGTTCAGATGGGTGAGGTTATGTAAGATAAGAACTTTTTGTGGATATTTTGGCAATGTCGAATTCTCTGACTTCGGTGATAGTTAGGTTAGGTTGGGTTAGGTATTGTGAGGTAAAAACGTTTTGTGGATATTTTCGCAATGTCCAATTCTTTGATTTCGGTGATGGTTAGGTTCAGATGGGTGAGGTATGGTAGGATAAGAACTTTTTGTGGATATTTTGGCAATGTCGAATTCTCTGACTTTGGTGATGGTTAGGTTAGGTTGGGTTAGGTATTGTGAGGTAAGCACGTTTTGTGGATATTTTTGCAATGTCCAATTCTTTGATTTCGGTGATGGTTAGGTTCAGATTGGTGAGGTTTGGTAGGATAAGAACTTTTTGTGGATATTTTGGCAATGTCAAATTCTCTGTCTTCGGTGATGGTTAGGTTAGGTTGGGTTAGGTATTGTGAGGTAAGCATGTTTTGTAGATATTTTGGCAATGTCTAATTCTTTAATTTCGGTGATGGTTAGGTTCAGATGGTTGAGGTTTCGTAGGATAAGAAATTTTTGTGGATATTTTGGCAATGTCGAATTCTCTGACTTTGGTGATGGTTAGGTTAGGTTGGGTTAGGTATTGTGAGGTAAGCACGTTTTGTGGATATTTTTGCAATGTCCAATTCTTTGATTTCGGTGATGGTTAGGTTCAGATTGGTGAGGTTTGGTAGGATAAGAACTTTTTGTGGATATTTTGGCAATGTCAAATTCTCTGTCTTCGGTGATGGTAAGGTTAGGTTGGGTTAGGTATTGTGAGGTAAGCATGTTTTGTAGATATTTTGGCAATGTCTAATTCTTTAATTTCGGTGATGGTTAGGTTCAGATGGTTGAGGTTTGGTAGGATAAGAACTTCTTGTGGATATTTTGGCAATGTCAAATTCTCTGATTTCGGTGATGGTTAGGTTAGGTTGGGTTAGGTATTGTGAGGTAAGCATGTTTTGTGGATATTTTGGCATTGTCTAATTCTTGAATTTCGGTGATGGTTAGGTTCAGATGGGTGAGGTTTGGTAGGATAAGAACTTTTTGTGGATATTTTGGCAATGTCGAATTCCCTGACTTCGGTGATGGTTAGGTTAGGTTGGGCTAGGTATTGTGAGGTGAGTACGTTTTTTGGATATTTTGGCAATGTCCAATTCTTTGATTTCGGTGATGGTTAGGTTCAGATGGGTGAGGTTTGGTAGGATAAGAACTTCTTGTGGATATTTTGGCAATGTCGAATTCTCTGATTTCGGTGATGGTTAGGTTAGGTTGGGTTAGGTATTGTGAGGTAAGCACGTTTTGTGGATATTTTCGCAATGTCCAATTCTTTGATTTCGGTGATGGTTAGGTTCAGATGGGTGAGGTTTGGTAGGATAAGAACTTTTTGTGGATATTTTGGCAATGTCGAATTCCGTGACTTCGGTGATGGTTAGGTTAGGTTGGGCTAGGTATTGTGAGGTAAGTACGTTTTGTGGATATTTTGGCAATGTCCAATTCTTTGATTTCGGTGATGGTTAGGTTCAGATGGGTGAGGTTTGGTAGGATAAGAACTTCTTGTGGATATTTTGGCAATGTCGAATTCTCTGACTTCGGTGATGGTTAGGTAAGGTTGGGTTAGGTATTGTGAGATAAGCACGTTTTGTGGATATTTTCGCAATGTATAATTCTTTGATTTCAGTGATGGTTAGGTTCAGATGGGTGAGGTTTGGTAGGATACGAACTTTTTGTGGATATTTTGGCAATGTCGAATTCTCTGACTTCGGTGATGGTAAGGTTAAGTTGGGTTAGGTATTACGAGGTGAGCACGTTTTGTGAATATTTTCGCAATGTATAAGTCTTTGATTTCGGTGATGGTTCGGTTCAGATGGGTGAGGTTTGGTAGGATAAGAACTTTTTGTGGATATTTTGGCAATGTCGAATTCTCTGACTACGGTAATGGTTAGGTTAGGTTGGGTTGGGTATTGTGAGGTAAGCACGTTTTGTGGATATTTTCGCAATGTCAAATTCTTTGATTTCGGTGATAGTTAGGTTCAGATGGGTGAGGTTATGTAAGATAAGAACTTTTTGTGGATATTTTGGCAATGTCGAATTCTCTGACTTCGGTGATAGTTAGGTTAGGTTGGGTTAGGTATTGTGAGGTAAAAACGTTTTGTGGATATTTTCGCAATGTCCAATTCTTTGATTTCGGTGATGGTTAGGTTCAGATGGGTGAGGTATGGTAGGATAAGAACTTTTTGTGGATATTTTGGCAATGTCGAATTCTCTGACTTTGGTGATGGTTAGGTTAGGTTGGGTTAGGTATTGTGAGGTAAGCACGTTTTGTGGATATTTTTGCAATGTCCAATTCTTTGATTTCGGTGATGGTTAGGTTCAGATTGGTGAGGTTTGGTAGGATAAGAACTTTTTGTGGATATTTTGGCAATGTCAAATTCTCTGTCTTCGGTGATGGTTAGGTTAGGTTGGGTTAGGTATTGTGAGGTAAGCATGTTTTGTAGATATTTTGGCAATGTCTAATTCTTTAATTTCGGTGATGGTTAGGTTCAGATGGTTGAGGTTTCGTAGGATAAGAAATTTTTGTGGATATTTTGGCAATGTCGAATTCTCTGACTTTGGTGATGGTTAGGTTAGGTTGGGTTAGGTATTGTGAGGTAAGCACGTTTTGTGGATATTTTTGCAATGTCCAATTCTTTGATTTCGGTGATGGTTAGGTTCAGATTGGTGAGGTTTGGTAGGATAAGAACTTTTTGTGGATATTTTGGCAATGTCAAATTCTCTGTCTTCGGTGATGGTAAGGTTAGGTTGGGTTAGGTATTGTGAGGTAAGCATGTTTTGTAGATATTTTGGCATTGTCTAATTCTTGAATTTCGGTGATGGTTAGGTTCAGATGGGTGAGGTTTGGTAGGATAAGAACTTTTTGTGGATATTTTGGCAATGTCGAATTCCGTGACTTCGGTGATGGTTAGGTTAGGTTGGGCTAGGTATTGTGAGGTGAGTACGTTTTTTGGATATTTTGGCAATGTCCAATTCTTTGATTTCGGTGATGGTTAGGTTCAGATGGGTGAGGTTTGGTAGGATAAGAACTTCTTGTGGATATTTTGGCAATGTCGAATTCTCTGATTTCGGTGATGGTTAGGTTAGGTTGGGTTAGGTATTGTGAGGTAAGCACGTTTTGTGGATATTTTCGCAATGTCCAATTCTTTGATTTCGGTGATGGTTAGGTTCAGATGGGTGAGGTTTGGTAGGATAAGAACTTTTTGTGGATATTTTGGCAATGTCGAATTCCGTGACTTCGGTGATGGTTAGGTTAGGTTGGGCTAGGTATTGTGAGGTAAGTACGTTTTGTGGATATTTTGGCAATGTCCAATTCTTTGATTTCGGTGATGGTTAGGTTCAGATGGGTGAGGTTTGGTAGGATAAGAACTTCTTGTGGATATTTTGGCAATGTCGAATTCTCTGACTTCGGTGATGGTTAGGTAAGGTTGGGTTAGGTATTGTGAGATAAGCACGTTTTGTGGATATTTTCGCAATGTATAATTCTTTGATTTCAGTGATGGTTAGGTTCAGATGGGTGAGGTTTGGTAGGATACGAACTTTTTGTGGATATTTTGGCAATGTCGAATTCTCTGACTTCGGTGATGGTAAGGTTAAGTTGGGTTAGGTATTACGAGGTGAGCACGTTTTGTGAATATTTTCGCAATGTATAAGTCTTTGATTTCGGTGATGGTTCGGTTCAGATGGGTGAGGTTTGGTAGGATAAGAACTTTTTGTGGATATTTTGGCAATGTCGAATTCTCTGACTACGGTAATGGTTAGGTTAGGTTGGGTTGGGTATTGTGAGGTAAGCACGTTTTGTGGATATTTTCGCAATGTCAAATTCTTTGATTTCGGTGATGGTTAGGTTCAGATGGGTGAGGTTTGGTAGGATAAGAACTTTTTGTGGATATTTTGCAATGTCGAATTCTCTGACTTTGGTGATGGTTAGGTTAGATTGGGTTAGGTATTGTGAGGTACGCACGTTTTGTGGATATTTTGGCAATGTCTAATTCTTTAATTTCGGTGATGGTTAGGTTCAGATGGGTGAGGTTTGGTAGGATAAGAACTTCTTGTGGATATTTTGGCAATGTCGAATTCTCTGATTTCGGTGATGGTTAGGTTAGGTTGGGTTAGGTATTGTGAAGAAAGCACGTTTTGTGGATATTTTCGCAATGTCCAATTCTTTGATTTCGGTGATGGTTAGGTTCAGATGGGTGAGGTTTGGTAGGATAAGAACTTTTTGTGGATATTTTGGCAATGTCGAATTCCCTGACTTCGGTGATGGTTAGGTTAGGTTGGGTTAGGTATTGTGAAGTAAGCACGTTTTGTGGATATTTTCGCAATGTATAATTCTTTGATTTCGGTGATGGTTAGGTTCAGATGGGTGAGGTTTGGTAGGATAAGAACTTTTTGTGGATATTTTGGCAATGTCGAATTCTCTGACTTCGGTGATGGTTAGGTTAGGTTGGGTTAGGTATTGTGAGGTAAGCACGTTTTGTGGATATTTTGGCAATGTCTAATTCTTTAATTTCGGTGATGGTTAGGTTCAGATGGTTGAGGTTTGGTAGGATAAGAACTTCTTGTGGATATTTTGGCAATGTCGAATTCTCTGATTTCGGTGATGGTTAGGTTAGGTTGGGTAAGGTATTGTGAGGTAAGCCCGTTTTGTGGATATTTTCGCAATGTCCAATTCTTTGATTTCGGTGATGGTTAGGTTCAGATGGGTGAGGTTATGTAAGATAAGAACTTTTTGTGGATATTTTGGCAATGTCGAATTCTCTGACTTCGGTGATGGTAAGGTTAGGTTAAGTTAGGTATTGTGAGGTAAGAACGTTTTATGGATATTTTCGCAATGTCCAATTCTTTGATTTTGGTGATGGTTAGGTTCAGATGGGTGCGGTTTGGTAGGATAAGAACTTTTTGTGGATATTTTGGCTATGTCGAATTCCCTGACTTCGGTGATGGTTAGGTTAGGTTGGGCTAGGTATTGTGAGGTGAGTACGTTTTTTGGATATTTTGGCAATGTCCAATTCTTTGATTTCGGTGATGGTTAGGTTCAGATGGGTGAGGTTATGTAAGATAAGAACTTTTTGTGGATATTTTGGCAATGTCGAATTCTCTGTCTTCGGTGATGGTTAGGTTAGGTTGGGTTAGGTATTGTGCGGTAAGCATGTTTTGTCGATATTTTGGCAATGTCTAATTCTTTAATTTCGGTAATGGTTAGGTTCAGATGGGTGAGGTTTGGTAGGATAAGAACTTCTTGTGGATATTTTGGCAATGTCGAATTCTCTGACTTCGGTGATAGTTAGGTAAGGTTGGGTTAGGTATTGTGAGATAAGCACGTTTTGTGGATATTTTCGCAATGTATAATTCTTTGATTTCGGTGATGGTTAGGTTCAGATGGGTGAGGTTTGGTAGGATAAGAACTTTTTGTGGATATTTTGGCAATGTCGAATTCTCTGACTTCGGTGATGGTTAGGTTAGGTTGGGTTAGGTATTGTGAGGTAAGCACGTTTTGTGGATATTTTTGCAATGTATAATTCTTTGATTTCGGTGATGTTTAGGTTCAGATGGGTGAGGTTTGGTAGGATAAGAACTTTTTGTGGATATTTTGGCAATGTCGAATTCTCTGACTTCAGTGATGGTTAGGTTAAGTTGGGTTAGGTATTACGAGGTAAGCACGTTTTGTGAATATTTTCGCAATGTATAATTCTTTGATTTCGGTGATGGTTCGGTTCAGATGGTTGAGGTTTGGTAGGATAAGAACTTCTTGTGGATATTTTGGCAATGTCGAATTCTCTGATTTCGGTGATGGTTAGGTTAGGTTGGGTTAGGTATTGTGAAGAGAGCACGTTTTGTGGATATTTTCGCAATGTCCAATTCTTTGATTTCGGTGATGGTTAGGTTCAGATGGGTGAGGTTTGGTAGGATAAGAACTTTTTGTGGATATTTTGGCAATGTCGAATTCCCTGACTTCGGTGATGGTTAGGTTAGGTTGGGTTAGGTATTGTGAAGTAAGCACGTTTTGTGGATATTTTCGCAATGTATAATTCTTTGATTTCGGTGATGGTTAGGTTCAGATGGGTGAGGTTTGGTAGGATAAGAACTTTTTGTGGATATTTTGGCAATGTCGAATTCTCTGACTTCGGTGATGGTTAGGTTAGGTTGGGTTAGGTATTGTGAGGTAAGCACGTTTTGTGGATATTTTGGCAATGTCTAATTCTTTAATTTCGGTGATGGTTAGGTTCAGATGGTTGAGGTTTCGTAGGATAAGAACTTCTTGTGGATATTTTGGCAATGTCGAATTCTCTGATTTCGCTGATGGTTAGGTTAGGTTGGGTAAGGTATTGTGAGGTAAGCCCGTTTTGTGGATATTTTCGCAATGTCCAATTCTTTGATTTCGGTGATGGTTAGGTTCAGATGGGTGAGGTTATGTAAGATAAGAACTTTTTGTGGATATTTTGGCAATGTCGAATTCTCTGACTTCGGTGATGGTAAGGTTAGGTTAAGTTAGGTATTGTGAGGTAAGAACGTTTTATGGATATTTTCGCAATGTCCAATTCTTTGATTTTGGTGATGGTTAGGTTCAGATGGGTGCGGTTTGGTAGGATAAGAACTTTTTGTGGATATTTTGGCAATGTCGAATTCTCTGTCTTCGGTGATGGTTAGGTTAGGTTGGGTTAGGTATTGTGAGGTAAGCACGTTTTGTGAATATTTTCGCAATGTATAATTCTTTCATTTCGGTGATGGTTCGGTTCAGATGGGTGAGGTTTGGTAGGATAAGAACTTTTTGTGGATATTTTGGCAATGTCGAATTCTCTGACTTTGGTGATGGTTAGGTTAGGTTGGGTTAGGTATTTTGAGGTAAACATGTTTTGTGGATATTTTTGCAATGTTCAATTCTTTAATTTCGGTGATAATTAGGTTCAGATGGGTGAGGTTTGGTAGGATAAGAACTCTTTGTGGATATTTTGGCAATGTCGAATTCTCTGACTTCGGTGATGGTTAGGTTAAGTTGGTTTAGGTATTACGAGGTATGCACGTTTTGTGAATATTTTTGCAATGTATAATTCTCTGATTTCGGTGATGGTTCTGTTCAGATGGGTGAGGTTTTGTAGGATAAAAACTTTTTGTGGATATTTTTAAATGTCGAATTCTCTGACTTCGGTGATGGTTAGGTTAGGTTGGGTTAGGTATTGTGAGGTAAGCACGTTTTGTGGATATTTTCGCAATGTCCAATTCTTTGATTTCGGTGATGGTTAGGTTCAGATGGGTGAGGTTTGGTAGGATAAGAACTTTTTGTGGATATTTTGGCAATGTCGAATTCCGTGACTTCGGTGATGGTTAGGTTAGGTTGGGCTAGGTATTGTGAGGTAAGTACGTTTTGTGGATATTTTGGCAATGTCCAATTCTTTGATTTCGGTGATGGTTAGGTTCAGATGGGTGAGGTTTGGTAGGATAAGAACTTTTTGTGGATATTTTGCAATGTTGAATTCTCTGACTTTGGTGATGGTTAGGTTAGGTTGGGTTAGGTATTGTGAGGTACGCACGTTTTGTGGATATTTTGGCAATGTCTAATTCTTTAATTTCGGTGATGGTTAGGTTCAGATGGGTGAGGTTTGGTAGGATAAGAACTTCTTGTGGATATTTTGGCAATGTCGAATTCTCTGATTTCGGTGATGGTTAGGTTAGGTTGGGTTAGGTATTGTGAAGAAAGCACGTTTTGTGGATATTTTCGCAATGTCCAATTCTTTGATTTCGGTGATGGTTAGGTTCAGATGGGTGAGGTTTGGTAGGATAAGAACTTTTTGTGGATATTTTGGCAATGTCGAATTCCCTGACTTCGGTGATGGTTAGGTTAGGTTGGGTTAGGTATTGTGAAGTAAGCACGTTTTGTGGATATTTTCGCAATGTATAATTCTTTGATTTCGGTGATGGTTAGGTTCAGATGGGTGAGGTTTGGTAGGATAAGAACTTTTTGTGGATATTTTGGCAATGTCGAATTCTCTGACTTCGGTGATGGTTAGGTTAGGTTGGGTTAGGTATTGTGAGGTAAGCACGTTTTGTGGATATTTTGGCAATGTCTAATTCTTTAATTTCGGTGATGGTTAGGTTCAGATGGTTGAGGTTTGGTAGGATAAGAACTTCTTGTGGATATTTTGGCAATGTCGAAGTCTCTGATTTCGGTGATGGTTAGGTTAGGTTGGGTAAGGTATTGTGAGGTAAGCCCGTTTTGTGGATATTTTCGCAATGTCCAATTCTTTGATTTCGGTGATGGTTAGGTTCAGATGGGTGAGGTTATGTAAGATAAGAACTTTTTGTGGATATTTTGGCAATGTCGAATTCTCTGACTTCGGTGATGGTAAGGTTAGGTTAAGTTAGGTATTGTGAGGTAAGAACGTTTTATGGATATTTTCGCAATGTCCAATTCTTTGATTTTGGTGATGGTTAGGTTCAGATGGGTGCGGTTTGGTAGGATAAGAACTTTTTGTGGATATTTTGGCAATGTCGAATTCCCTGACTTCGGTGATGGTTAGGTTAGGTTGGGCTAGGTATTGTGAGGTGAGTACGTTTTTTGGATATTTTGGCAATGTCCAATTCTTTGATTTCGGTGATGGTTAGGTTCAGATGGGTGAGGTTATGTAAGATAAGAACTTTTTGTGGATATTTTGGCAATGTCGAATTCTCTGTCTTCGGTGATGGTTAGGTTAGGTTGGGTTAGGTATTGTGCGGTAAGCATGTTTTGTCGATATTTTGGCAATGTCTAATTCTTTAATTTCGGTAATGGTTAGGTTCAGATGGGTGAGGTTTGGTAGGATAAGAACTTCTTGTGGATATTTTGGCAATGTCGAATTCTCTGACTTCGGTGATGGTTAGGTAAGGTTGGGTTAGGTATTGTGAGATAAGCACGTTTTGTGGATATTTTCGCAATGTATAATTCTTTGATTTCGGTGATGGTTAGGTTCAGATGGGTGAGGTTTGGTAGGATAAGAACTTTTTGTGGATATTTTGGCAATGTCGAATTCTCTGACTTCGGTGATGGTTAGGTTAGGTTGGGTTAGGTATTGTGAGGTAAGCACGTTTTGTGGATATTTTTGCAATGTATAATTCTTTGATTTCGGTGATGGTTAGGTTCAGATGGGTGAGGTTTGGTAGGATAAGAACTTTTTGTGGATATTTTGGCAATGTCGAATTCTCTGACTTCAGTGATGGTTAGGTTAAGTTGGGTTAGGTATTACGAGGTAAGCACGTTTTGTGAATATTTTCGCAATGTATAATTCTTTGATTTCGGTGATGGTTCGGTTCAGATGGTTGAGGTTTGGTAGGATAAGAACTTCTTGTGGATATTTTGGCAATGTCGAATTCTCTGATTTCGGTGATGGTTAGGTTAGGTTGGGTTAGGTATTGTGAAGAAAGCACGTTTTGTGGATATTTTCGCAATGTCCAATTCTTTGATTTCGGTGATGGTTAGGTTCAGATGGGTGAGGTTTGGTAGGATAAGAACTTTTTGTGGATATTTTGGCAATGTCGAATTCCCTGACTTCGGTGATGGTTAGGTTAGGTTGGGCTAGGTATTGTGAGGAAAGTACGTTTTGTGGATATTTTGGCAATGTCCAATTCTTTGATTTCGGTGATGGTTAGGTTCAGATGGTTGAGGTTTAGTAGGATAAGAACTTTTTGTGGATATTTTGGCAATGTCGAATTCTCTGACTTTGGTGATGGTTAGGTTAGGTTGGGTTAGGTATTGTGAAGTAAGCACGTTTTGTGGATATTTTCGCAATGTATAATTCTTTGATTTCGGTGATGGTTAGGTTCAGATGGGTGAGGTTTGGTAGGATAAGAACTTTTTGTGGATATTTTGGCAATGTCGAATTCTCTGACTTCGGTGATGGTTAGGTTAGGTTGGGTTAGGTATTGTGAGGTAAGCACGTTTTGTGGATATTTTGGCAATGTCTAATTCTTTAATTTCGGTGATGGTTAGGTTCAGATGGTTGAGGTTTCGTAGGATAAGAACTTCTTGTGGATATTTTGGCAATGTCGAATTCTCTGATTTCGGTGATGGTTAGGTTAGGTTGGGTAAGGTATTGTGAGGTAAGCCCGTTTTGTGGATATTTTCGCAATGTCCAATTCTTTGATTTCGGTGATGGTTAGGTTCAGATGGGTGAGGTTATGTAAGATAAGAACTTTTTGTGGATATTTTGGCAATGTCGAATTCTCTGACTTCGGTGATGGTTAGGTTAGGTTGGGTTAGGTATTTTGAGGTAAGCATGTTTTGTGGATATTTTTGCAATGTTCAATTCTTTAATTTCGGTGATAATTAGGTTCAGATGGGTGAGGTTTGGTAGGATAAGAACTCTTTGTGGATATTTTGGCAATGTCGAATTCTCTGACTTCGGTGATGGTTAGGTTAAGTTGGTTTAGGTATTACGAGGTATGCACGTTTTGTGAATATTTTTGCAATGTATAATTCTCTGATTTCGGTGATGGTTCTGTTCAGATGGGTGAGGTTTTGTAGGATAAAAACTTTTTGTGGATATTTTTAAATGTCGAATTCTCTGACTTCGGTGATGGTTAGGTTAGGTTGGGTTAGGTATTGTGAGGTAAGCACGTTTTGTGGATATTAACGCAATGTCCAATTTTTTGATTTCGGTGATGGTTAGGTTCAGATGGGTGAGGTTATGTAAGATAAGAACTTTTTGTGGATATTTTGGCTATGTCGAATTCCCTGACTTCGGTGATGGTTAGGTTAGGTTGGGCTAGGTATTGTGAGGTGAGTACGTTTTTTGGATATTTTGGCAATGTCCAATTCTTTGATTTCGGTGATGGTTAGGTTCAGATGGGTGAGGTTTGGTAGGATAAAACTTTTTGTGGATATTTTGGCAATGTCGAATTCTCTGACTTTGGTGATGGTTAGGTTAGGTTTGGTTAGGTATTGTGAGGTAAGCACGTTTTGTGGATATTTTTGCAATGTCCATTTCTTTGATTTCGGTGAAGGTTAGGTTCAGATTGGTGAGGTTTGGTAGGATAAGAACTTTTTGTGGATATTTTGGCAATGTAAAATTCTCTGTCTTCGGTGATGGTTAGATTAGGTTGGGTTAGGTATTGTGAAGTAAGCACGTTTTGTGGATATTTTCGCAATGTCCAATTCTTTGATTTCGGTGATAGTTAGGTTCAGATGGGTGAGGTTATGTAAGATAAGAACTTTTTGTGGATATTTTGGCAATGTCGAATTCTCTGACTTCGGTGATAGTTAGGTTAGGTTGGGTTAGGTATTGTGAGGTAAAAACGTTTTGTGGATATTTTCGCAATGTCCAATTCTTTGATTTCGGTGATGGTTAGGTTCAGATGGGTGAGGTATGGTAGGATAAGAACTTTTTGTGGATATTTTGGCAATGTCGAATTCCCTGACTTCGGTGATGGTTAGGTTAGGTTGGGTTAGGTATTGTGAGGTAAGCACGTTTTGTGGATATTAACGCAATGTCCAATTTTTTGATTTCGGTGATGGTTAGGTTCAGATGGGTGAGGTTTGGTAGGATAAGAAATTTTTGTGGATATTTTGGCAATGTCGAATTCTCTGACTTTGGTGATGGTTAGGTTAGGTTGGGTTAGGTATTGTGAGGTAAGCACGTTTTGTGGATATTTTTGCAATGTCCAATTCTTTGATTTCGGTGATGGTTAGGTTCAGATTGGTGAGGTTTGGTAGGATAAGAACTTTTTGTGGATATTTTGGCAATGTCAAATTCTCTGTCTTCGGTGATGGTTAGGTTAGGTTGGGTTAGGTATTGTGAGGTAAGCATGTTTTGTAGATATTTTGGCAATGTCTAATTCTTTAATTTCGGTGATGGTTAGATTCAGATGGTTGAGGTTTGGTAGGATAAGAACTTCTTGTGGATATTTTGGCAATGTCGAATTCTCTGATTTCGGTGATGGTTAGGTTAGGTTGGGTTAGGTATTGTGAGGTAAGCATGTTTTTTGGATATTTTGGCAATGTCCAATTCTTTGATTTCGGTGATGGTTAGGTTCAGATGGGTGAGGTTTGGTAGGATAAGAACTTTTTGTGGATATTTTGGCAATGTCGAATTCTCTGACTTTGGTGATGGTTAGGTTAGGTTGGGTTAGGTATTGTGAGGTAAGCACGTTTTGTGGATATTTTTGCAATGTCCAATTCTTTGATTTCGGTGAAGGTTAGGTTCAGATTGGTGAGGTTTGGTAGGATAAGAACTTTTTGTGGATATTTTGGCAATGTCAAATTCTCTGTCTTCGGTGATGGTTAGATTAGGTTGGGTTAGGTATTGTGAAGTAAGCACGTTTTGTGGATATTTTCGCAATGTCCAATTCTTTGATTTCGGTGATAGTTAGGTTCAGATGGGTGAGGTTATGTAAGATAAGAACTTTTTGTGGATATTTTGGCAATGTCGAATTCTCTGACTTCGGTGATAGTTAGGTTAGGTTGGGTTAGGTATTGTGAGGTAAAAACGTTTTGTGGATATTTTCGCAATGTCCAATTCTTTGATTTCGGTGATGGTTAGGTTCAGATGGGTGAGGTTTGGTAGGATAAGAACTTTTTGTGGATATTTTGGCAATGTCGAATTCTCTGACTTCGGTGATGGTTAGGTTAGGTTGGGTTAGGTATTGTGAGGTAAGCACGTTTTGTGGATATTTTTGCAATGTATAATTCTTTGATTTCGGTGATGGTTAGGTTCAGATGGGTGAGGTTTGGTAGGATAAGAACTTTTTGTGGATATTTTGGCAATGTCGAATTCTCTGACTTCAGTGATGGTTAGGTTAAGTTGGGTTAGGTATTACGAGGTAAGCACGTTTTGTGAATATTTTCGCAATGTATAATTCTTTGATTTCGGTGATGGTTCGGTTCAGATGGTTGAGGTTTGGTAGGATAAGAACTTCTTGTGGATATTTTGGCAATGTCGAATTCTCTGATTTCGGTGATGGTTAGGTTAGGTTGGGTTAGGTATTGTGAAGAAAGCACGTTTTGTGGATATTTTCGCAATGTCCAATTCTTTGATTTCGGTGATGGTTAGGTTCAGATGGGTGAGGTTTGGTAGGATAAGAACTTTTTGTGGATATTTTGGCAATGTCGAATTCCCTGACTTCGGTGATGGTTAGGTTAGGTTGGGCTAGGTATTGTGAGGTAAGTACGTTTTGTGGATATTTTGGCAATGTCCAATTCTTTGATTTCGGTGATGGTTAGGTTCAGATGGTTGAGGTTTAGTAGGATAAGAACTTTTTGTGGATATTTTGGCAATGTCGAATTCTCTGACTTTGGTGATGGTTAGGTTAGGTTGGGTTAGGTATTGTGAAGTAAGCACGTTTTGTGGATATTTTCGCAATGTATAATTCTTTGATTTCGGTGATGGTTAGGTTCAGATGGGTGAGGTTTGGTAGGATAAGAACTTTTTGTGGATATTTTGGCAATGTCGAATTCTCTGACTTCGGTGATGGTTAGGTTAGGTTGGGTTAGGTATTGTGAGGTAAGCACGTTTTGTGGATATTTTGGCAATGTCTAATTCTTTAATTTCGGTGATGGTTAGGTTCAGATGGTTGAGGTTTCGTAGGATAAGAACTTCTTGTGGATATTTTGGCAATGTCGAATTCTCTGATTTCGGTGATGGTTAGGTTAGGTTGGGTAAGGTATTGTGAGGTAAGCCCGTTTTGTGGATATTTTCGCAATGTCCAATTCTTTGATTTCGGTGATGGTTAGGTTCAGATGGGTGAGGTTATGTAAGATAAGAACTTTTTGTGGATATTTTGGCAATGTCGAATTCTCTGACTTCGGTGATGGTTAGGTTAGGTTGGGTTAGGTATTTTGAGGTAAGCATGTTTTGTGGATATTTTTGCAATGTTCAATTCTTTAATTTCGGTGATAATTAGGTTCAGATGGGTGAGGTTTGGTAGGATAAGAACTCTTTGTGGATATTTTGGCAATGTCGAATTCTCTGACTTCGGTGATGGTTAGGTTAAGTTGGTTTAGGTATTACGAGGTATGCACGTTTTGTGAATATTTTTGCAATGTATAATTCTCTGATTTCGGTGATGGTTCTGTTCAGATGGGTGAGGTTTTGTAGGATAAAAACTTTTTGTGGATATTTTTAAATGTCGAATTCTCTGACTTCGGTGATGGTTAGGTTAGGTTGGGTTAGGTATTGTGAGGTAAGCACGTTTTGTGGATATTAACGCAATGTCCAATTTTTTGATTTCGGTGATGGTTAGGTTCAGATGGGTGAGGTTATGTAAGATAAGAACTTTTTGTGGATATTTTGGCTATGTCGAATTCCCTGACTTCGGTGATGGTTAGGTTAGGTTGGGCTAGGTATTGTGAGGTGAGTACGTTTTTTGGATATTTTGGCAATGTCCAATTCTTTGATTTCGGTGATGGTTAGGTTCAGATGGGTGAGGTTTGGTAGGATAAAACTTTTTGTGGATATTTTGGCAATGTCGAATTCTCTGACTTTGGTGATGGTTAGGTTAGGTTTGGTTAGGTATTGTGAGGTAAGCACGTTTTGTGGATATTTTTGCAATGTCCATTTCTTTGATTTCGGTGAAGGTTAGGTTCAGATTGGTGAGGTTTGGTAGGATAAGAACTTTTTGTGGATATTTTGGCAATGTAAAATTCTCTGTCTTCGGTGATGGTTAGATTAGGTTGGGTTAGGTATTGTGAAGTAAGCACGTTTTGTGGATATTTTCGCAATGTCCAATTCTTTGATTTCGGTGATAGTTAGGTTCAGATGGGTGAGGTTATGTAAGATAAGAACTTTTTGTGGATATTTTGGCAATGTCGAATTCTCTGACTTCGGTGATAGTTAGGTTAGGTTGGGTTAGGTATTGTGAGGTAAAAACGTTTTGTGGATATTTTCGCAATGTCCAATTCTTTGATTTCGGTGATGGTTAGGTTCAGATGGGTGAGGTATGGTAGGATAAGAACTTTTTGTGGATATTTTGGCAATGTCGAATTCCCTGACTTCGGTGATGGTTAGGTTAGGTTGGGTTAGGTATTGTGAGGTAAGCACGTTTTGTGGATATTAACGCAATGTCCAATTTTTTGATTTCGGTGATGGTTAGGTTCAGATGGGTGAGGTTTGGTAGGATAAGAAATTTTTGTGGATATTTTGGCAATGTCGAATTCTCTGACTTTGGTGATGGTTAGGTTAGGTTGGGTTAGGTATTGTGAGGTAAGCACGTTTTGTGGATATTTTTGCAATGTCCAATTCTTTGATTTCGGTGATGGTTAGGTTCAGATTGGTGAGGTTTGGTAGGATAAGAACTTTTTGTGGATATTTTGGCAATGTCAAATTCTCTGTCTTCGGTGATGGTTAGGTTAGGTTGGGTTAGGTATTGTGAGGTAAGCATGTTTTGTAGATATTTTGGCAATGTCTATTTCTTTAATTTCGGTGATGGTTAGATTCAGATGGTTGAGGTTTGGTAGGATAAGAACTTCTTGTGGATATTTTGGCAATGTCGAATTCTCTGATTTCGGTGATGGTTAGGTTAGGTTGGGTTAGGTATTGTGAGGTAAGCATGTTTTTTGGATATTTTGGCAATGTCCAATTCTTTGATTTCGGTGATGGTTAGGTTCAGATGGGTGAGGTTTGGTAGGATAAGAACTTTTTGTGGATATTTTGGCAATGTCGAATTCTCTGACTTTGGTGATGGTTAGGTTAGGTTGGGTTAGGTATTGTGAGGTAAGCACGTTTTGTGGATATTTTTGCAATGTCCAATTCTTTGATTTCGGTGAAGGTTAGGTTCAGATTGGTGAGGTTTGGTAGGATAAGAACTTTTTGTGGATATTTTGGCAATGTCAAATTCTCTGTCTTCGGTGATGGTTAGATTAGGTTGGGTTAGGTATTGTGAAGTAAGCACGTTTTGTGGATATTTTCGCAATGTCCAATTCTTTGATTTCGGTGATAGTTAGGTTCAGATGGGTGAGGTTATGTAAGATAAGAACTTTTTGTGGATATTTTGGCAATGTCGAATTCTCTGACTTCGGTGATAGTTAGGTTAGGTTGGGTTAGGTATTGTGAGGTAAAAACGTTTTGTGGATATTTTCGCAATGTCCAATTCTTTGATTTCGGTGATGGTTAGGTTCAGATGGGTGAGGTATGGTAGGATAAGAACTTTTTGTGGATATTTTGGCAATGTCGAATTCCCTGACTTCGGTGATGGTTAGGTTAGGTTGGGTTAGGTATTGTGAGGTAAGCACGTTTTGTGGATATTAACGCAATGTCCAATTTTTTGATTTCGGTGATGGTTAGGTTCAGATGGGTGAGGTTTGGTAGGATAAGAAATTTTTGTGGATATTTTGGCAATGTCGAATTCTCTGACTTTGGTGATGGTTAGGTTAGGTTGGGTTAGGTATTGTGAGGTAAGCACGTTTTGTGGATATTTTTGCAATGTCCAATTCTTTGATTTCGGTGATGGTTAGGTTCAGATTGGTGAGGTTTGGTAGGATAAGAACTTTTTGTGGATATTTTGGCAATGTCAAATTCTCTGTCTTCGGTGATGGTTAGGTTAGGTTGGGTTAGGTATTGTGAGGTAAGCATGTTTTGTAGATATTTTGGCAATGTCTAATTCTTTAATTTCGGTGATGGTTAGGTTCAGATGGTTGAGGTTTGGTAGGATAAGAACTTCTTGTGGATATTTTGGCAATGTCGAATTCTCTGATTTCGGTGATGGTTAGGTTAGGTTGGGTTAGGTATTGTGAGGTAAGCATGTTTTGTGGATATTTTGGCATTGTCTAATTCTTGAATTTCGGTGATGGTTAGGTTCAGATGGGTGAGGTTTGGTAGGATAAGAACTTTTTGTGGATATTTTGGCAATGTCGAATTCCCTGACTTCGGTGATGGTTAGGTTAGGTTGGGCTAGGTATTGTAAGGTGAGTACGTTTTTTGGATATTTTGGCAATGTCCAATTCTTTGATTTCGGTGATGGTTAGGTTCAGATGGGTGAGGTTTGGTAGGATAAGAACTTTTTGTGGATATTTTGGCAATGTCAAATTCTCTGTCTTCGGTGATGGTTAGATTAGGTTGGGTTAGGTATTGTGAAGTAAGCACGTTTTGTGGATATTTTCGCAATGTCCAATTCTTTGATTTCGGTGATGGTTAGGTTCAGATGGGTGAGGTTTGGTAGGATAAGAACTTTTTGTGGATATTTTGGCAATGTCGAATTCCCTGACTTCGGTGATGGTTAGGTTAGGTTGGGCTAGGTATTGTGAGGTGAGTACGTTTTTTGGATATTTTGGCAATGTCCAATTCTTTGATTTCGGTGATGGTTAGGTTCAGATGGGTGAGGTTTGGTAGGATAAGAACTTTTTGTGGATATTTTGGCAATGTCAAATTCTCTGTCTTCGGTGATGGTTAGATTAGGTTGGGTTAGGTATTGTGAAGTAAGCACGTTTTGTGGATATTTTCGCAATGTCCAATTCTTTGATTTCGGTGATAGTTAGGTTCAGATGGGTGAGGTTATGTAAGATAAGAACTTTTTGTGGATATTTTGGCAATGTCGAATTCTCTGACTTCGGTGATAGTTAGGTTAGGTTGGGTTAGGTATTGTGAGGTAAAAACGTTTTGTGGATATTTTCGCAATGTCCAATTCTTTGATTTCGGTGATGGTTAGGTTCAGATGGGTGAGGTATGGTAGGATAAGAACTTTTTGTGGATATTTTGGCAATGTCGAATTCCCTGACTTCGGTGATGGTTAGGTTAGGTTGGGTTAGGTATTGTGAGGTAAGCACGTTTTGTGGATATTAACGCAATGTCCAATTTTTTGATTTCGGTGATGGTTAGGTTCAGATGGGTGAGGTTTGGTAGGATAAGAAATTTTTGTGGATATTTTGGCAATGTCGAATTCTCTGACTTTGGTGATGGTTAGGTTAGGTTGGGTTAGGTATTGTGAGGTAAGCACGTTTTGTGGATATTTTTGCAATGTCCAATTCTTTGATTTCGGTGATGGTTAGGTTCAGATTGGTGAGGTTTGGTAGGATAAGAACTTTTTGTGGATATTTTGGCAATGTCAAATTCTCTGTCTTCGGTGATGGTTAGGTTAGGTTGGGTTAGGTATTGTGAGGTAAGCATGTTTTGTAGATATTTTGGCAATGTCTAATTCTTTAATTTCGGTGATGGTTAGGTTCAGATGGTTGAGGTTTGGTAGGATAAGAACTTCTTGTGGATATTTTGGCAATGTCGAATTCTCTGATTTCGGTGATGGTTAGGTTAGGTTGGGTTAGGTATTGTGAGGTAAGCATGTTTTGTGGATATTTTGCAATTGTCTAATTCTTGAATTTCGGTGATGGTTAGGTTCAGATGGGTGAGGTTTGGTAGGATAAGAACTTTTTGTGGATATTTTGGCAATGTCGAATTCCCTGACTTCGGTGATGGTTAGGTTAGGTTGGGCTAGGTATTGTGAGGTGAGTACGTTTTTTGGATATTTTGGCAATGTCCAATTCTTTGATTTCGGTGATGGTTAGGTTCAGATGGGTGAGGTTTGGTAGGATAAGAACTTCTTGTGGATATTTTGGCAATGTCGAATTCTCTGATTTCGGTGATGGTTAGGTTAGGTTGGGTTAGGTATTGTGAGGTAAGCACGTTTTGTGGATATTTTCGCAATGTCCAATTCTTTGATTTCGGTGATGGTTAGGTTCAGATGGGTGAGGTTTGGTAGGATAAGAACTTTTTGTGGATATTTTGGCAATGTCGAATTCCGTGACTTCGGTGATGGTTAGGTTAGGTTGGGCTAGGTATTGTGAGGTAAGTACGTTTTGTGGATATTTTGGCAATGTCCAATTCTTTGATTTCGGTGATGGTTAGGTTCAGATGGGTGAGGTTTGGTAGGATAAGAACTTTTTGTGGATATTTTGCAATGTCGAATTCTCTGACTTTGGTGATGGTTAGGTTAGGTTGGGTTAGGTATTGTGAGGTACGCACGTTTTGTGGATATTTTGGCAATGTCTAATTCTTTAATTTCGGTGATGGTTAGGTTCAGATGGGTGAGGTTTGGTAGGATAAGAACTTCTTGTGGATATTTTGGCAATGTCGAATTCTCTGATTTCGGTGATGGTTAGGTTAGGTTGGGTTAGGTATTGTGAAGAAAGCACGTTTTGTGGATATTTTCGCAATGTCCAATTCTTTGATTTCGGTGATGGTTAGGTTCAGATGGGTGAGGTTTGGTAGGATAAGAACTTCTTGTGGATATTTTGGCAATGTCGAATTCTCTGATTTCGGTGATGGTTAGGTTAGGTTGGGTTAGGTATTGTGAGGTAAGCACGTTTTGTGGATATTTTCGCAATGTCCAATTCTTTGATTTCGGTGATGGTTAGGTTCAGATGGGTGAGGTTTGGTAGGATAAGAACTTTTTGTGGATATTTTGGCATTGTCGAATTCCGTGACTTCGGTGATGGTTAGGTTAGGTTGGGCTAGGTATTGTGAGGTAAGTACGTTTTGTGGATATTTTGGCAATGTCCAATTCTTTGATTTCGGTGATGGTTAGGTTCAGATGGGTGAGGTTTGGTAGGATAAGAAATTTTTGTGGATATTTTGGCAATGTCGAATTCTCTGACTTTGGTGATGGTTAGGTTAGGTTGGGTTAGGTATTGTGAGGTAAGCACGTTTTGTGGATATTTTTGCAATGTCCAATTCTTTGATTTCGGTGATGGTTAGGTTCAGATTGGTGAGGTTTGGTAGGATAAGAACTTTTTGTGGATATTTTGGCAATGTCAAATTCTCTGTCTTCGGTGATGGTTAGGTTAGGTTGGGTTAGGTATTGTGAGGTAAGCATGTTTTGTAGATATTTTGGCAATGTCTAATTCTTTAATTTCGGTGATGGTTAGGTTCAGATGGTTGAGGTTTGGTAGGATAAGAACTTCTTGTGGATATTTTGGCAATGTCGAATTCTCTGATTTCGGTGATGGTTAGGTTAGGTTGGGTTAGGTATTGTGAGGTAAGCATGTTTTGTGGATATTTTGCAATTGTCTAATTCTTGAATTTCGGTGATGGTTAGGTTCAGATGGGTGAGGTTTGGTAGGATAAGAACTTTTTGTGGATATTTTGGCAATGTCGAATTCCCTGACTTCGGTGATGGTTAGGTTAGGTTGGGCTAGGTATTGTGAGGTGAGTACGTTTTTTGGATATTTTGGCAATGTCCAATTCTTTGATTTCGGTGATGGTTAGGTTCAGATGGGTGAGGTTTGGTAGGATAAGAACTTCTTGTGGATATTTTGGCAATGTCGAATTCTCTGATTTCGGTGATGGTTAGGTTAGGTTGGGTTAGGTATTGTGAGGTAAGCACGTTTTGTGGATATTTTCGCAATGTCCAATTCTTTGATTTCGGTGATGGTTAGGTTCAGATGGGTGAGGTTTGGTAGGATAAGAACTTTTTGTGGATATTTTGGCAATGTCGAATTCCGTGACTTCGGTGATGGTTAGGTTAGGTTGGGCTAGGTATTGTGAGGTAAGTACGTTTTGTGGATATTTTGGCAATGTCCAATTCTTTGATTTCGGTGATGGTTAGGTTCAGATGGGTGAGGTTTGGTAGGATAAGAACTTTTTGTGGATATTTTGCAATGTCGAATTCTCTGACTTTGGTGATGGTTAGGTTAGGTTGGGTTAGGTATTGTGAGGTACGCACGTTTTGTGGATATTTTGGCAATGTCTAATTCTTTAATTTCGGTGATGGTTAGGTTCAGATGGGTGAGGTTTGGTAGGATAAGAACTTCTTGTGGATATTTTGGCAATGTCGAATTCTCTGATTTCGGTGATGGTTAGGTTAGGTTGGGTTAGGTATTGTGAAGAAAGCACGTTTTGTGGATATTTTCGCAATGTCCAATTCTTTGATTTCGGTGATGGTTAGGTTCAGATGGGTGAGGTTTGGTAGGATAAGAACTTCTTGTGGATATTTTGGCAATGTCGAATTCTCTGATTTCGGTGATGGTTAGGTTAGGTTGGGTTAGGTATTGTGAGGTAAGCACGTTTTGTGGATATTTTCGCAATGTCCAATTCTTTGATTTCGGTGATGGTTAGGTTCAGATGGGTGAGGTTTGGTAGGATAAGAACTTTTTGTGGATATTTTGGCAATGTCGAATTCCGTGACTTCGGTGATGGTTAGGTTAGGTTGGGCTAGGTATTGTGAGGTAAGTACGTTTTGTGGATATTTTGGCAATGTCCAATTCTTTGATTTCGGTGATGGTTAGGTTCAGATGGGTGAGGTTTGGTAGGATAAGAACTTCTTGTGGATATTTTGGCAATGTCGAAGTCTCTGATTTCGGTGATGGTTAGGTTAGGTTGGGTAAGGTATTGTGAGGTAAGCCCGTTTTGTGGATATTTTCGCAATGTCCAATTCTTTGATTTCGGTGATGGTTAGGTTCAGATGGGTGAGGTTATGTAAGATAAGAACTTTTTGTGGATATTTTGGCAATGTCGAATTCTCTGACTTCGGTGATGGTAAGGTTAGGTTAAGTTAGGTATTGTGAGGTAAGAACGTTTTATGGATATTTTCGCAATGTCCAATTCTTTGATTTTGGTGATGGTTAGGTTCAGATGGGTGCGGTTTGGTAGGATAAGAACTTTTTGTGGATATTTTGGCAATGTCGAATTCCCTGACTTCGGTGATGGTTAGGTTAGGTTGGGCTAGGTATTGTGAGGTGAGTACGTTTTTTGGATATTTTGGCAATGTCCAATTCTTTGATTTCGGTGATGGTTAGGTTCAGATGGGTGAGGTTATGTAAGATAAGAACTTTTTGTGGATATTTTGGCAATGTCGAATTCTCTGTCTTCGGTGATGGTTAGGTTAGGTTGGGTTAGGTATTGTGCGGTAAGCATGTTTTGTCGATATTTTGGCAATGTCTAATTCTTTAATTTCGGTAATGGTTAGGTTCAGATGGGTGAGGTTTGGTAGGATAAGAACTTCTTGTGGATATTTTGGCAATGTCGAATTCTCTGACTTCGGTGATGGTTAGGTAAGGTTGGGTTAGGTATTGTGAGATAAGCACGTTTTGTGGATATTTTCGCAATGTATAATTCTTTGATTTCGGTGATGGTTAGGTTCAGATGGGTGAGGTTTGGTAGGATAAGAACTTTTTGTGGATATTTTGGCAATGTCGAATTCTCTGACTTCGGTGATGGTTAGGTTAGGTTGGGTTAGGTATTGTGAGGTAAGCACGTTTTGTGGATATTTTTGCAATGTATAATTCTTTGATTTCGGTGATGGTTAGGTTCAGATGGGTGAGGTTTGGTAGGATAAGAACTTTTTGTGGATATTTTGGCAATGTCGAATTCTCTGACTTCAGTGATGGTTAGGTTAAGTTGGGTTAGGTATTACGAGGTAAGCACGTTTTGTGAATATTTTCGCAATGTATAATTCTTTGATTTCGGTGATGGTTCGGTTCAGATGGTTGAGGTTTGGTAGGATAAGAACTTCTTGTGGATATTTTGGCAATGTCGAATTCTCTGATTTCGGTGATGGTTAGGTTAGGTTGGGTTAGGTATTGTGAAGAAAGCACGTTTTGTGGATATTTTCGCAATGTCCAATTCTTTGATTTCGGTGATGGTTAGGTTCAGATGGGTGAGGTTTGGTAGGATAAGAACTTTTTGTGGATATTTTGGCAATGTCGAATTCCCTGACTTCGGTGATGGTTAGGTTAGGTTGGGCTAGGTATTGTGAGGTAAGTACGTTTTGTGGATATTTTGGCAATGTCCAATTCTTTGATTTCGGTGATGGTTAGGTTCAGATGGTTGAGGTTTAGTAGGATAAGAACTTTTTGTGGATATTTTGGCAATGTCGAATTCTCTGACTTTGGTGATGGTTAGGTTAGGTTGGGTTAGGTATTGTGAAGTAAGCACGTTTTGTGGATATTTTCGCAATGTATAATTCTTTGATTTCGGTGATGGTTAGGTTCAGATGGGTGAGGTTTGGTAGGATAAGAACTTTTTGTGGATATTTTGGCAATGTCGAATTCTCTGACTTCGGTGATGGTTAGGTTAGGTTGGGTTAGGTATTGTGAGGTAAGCACGTTTTGTGGATATTTTGGCAATGTCTAATTCTTTAATTTCGGTGATGGTTAGGTTCAGATGGTTGAGGTTTCGTAGGATAAGAACTTCTTGTGGATATTTTGGCAATGTCGAATTCTCTGATTTCGGTGATGGTTAGGTTAGGTTGGGTAAGGTATTGTGAGGTAAGCCCGTTTTGTGGATATTTTCGCAATGTCCAATTCTTTGATTTCGGTGATGGTTAGGTTCAGATGGGTGAGGTTATGTAAGATAAGAACTTTTTGTGGATATTTTGGCAATGTCGAATTCTCTGACTTCGGTGATGGTAAGGTTAGGTTAAGTTAGGTATTGTGAGGTAAGAACGTTTTATGGATATTTTCGCTATGTCCAATTCTTTGATTTTGGTGATGGTTAGGTTCAGATGGGTGCGGTTTGGTAGGATAAGAACTTTTTGTGGATATTTTGGCAATGTCGAATTCTCTGTCTTCGGTGATGGTTAGGTTAGGTTGGGTTAGGTATTGTGAGGTAAGCACGTTTTGTGAATATTTTCGCAATGTATAATTCTTTGATTTCGGTGATGGTTCGGTTCAGATGGGTGAGGTTTGGTAGGATAAGAACTTTTTGTGGATATTTTGGCAATGTCGAATTCTCTGACTTTGGTGATGGTTAGGTTAGGTTGGGTTAGGTATTTTGAGGTAAGCATGTTTTGTGGATATTTTTGCAATGTTCAATTCTTTAATTTCGGTGATAATTAGGTTCAGATGGGTGAGGTTTGGTAGGATAAGAACTCTTTGTGGATATTTTGGCAATGTCGAATTCTCTGACTTCGGTGATGGTTAGGTTAAGTTGGTTTAGGTATTACGAGGTATGCACGTTTTGTGAATATTTTCGCAATGTATAATTCTCTGATTTCGGTGATGGTTCTGTTCAGATGGGTGAGGTTTGGTAGGATAAAAACTTTTTGTGGATATTTTTAAATGTCGAATTCTCTGACTTCGGTGATGGTTAGGTTAGGTTGGGTTAGGTATTGTGAGGTAAGCACGTTTTGTGGATATTAACGCAATGTCCAATTTTTTGATTTCGGTGATGGTTAGGTTCAGATGGGTGAGGTTATGTAAGATAAGAACTTTTTGTGGATATTTTGGCTATGTCGAATTCCCTGACTTCGGTGATGGTTAGGTTAGGTTGGGCTAGGTATTGTGAGGTGAGTACGTTTTTTGGATATTTTGGCAATGTCCAATTCTTTGATTTCGGTGATGGTTAGGTTCAGATGGGTGAGGTTTGGTAGGATAAGAACTTTTTGTGGATATTTTGGCAATGTCGAATTCTCTGACTTTGGTGATGGTTAGGTTAGGTTGGGTTAGGTATTGTGAGGTAAGCACGTTTTGTGGATATTTTTGCAATGTCCAATTCTTTGATTTCGGTGAAGGTTAGGTTCAGATTGGTGAGGTTTGGTAGGATAAGAACTTTTTGTGGATATTTTGGCAATGTCAAATTCTCTGTCTTCGGTGATGGTTAGATTAGGTTGGGTTAGGTATTGTGAGGTAAGCATGTTTTGTGGATATTTTGGCAATGTCTAATTCTTTAATTTCGGTGATGGTTAGGTTCAGATGGTTGAGGTTTGGTAGGATAAGAACTTCTTGTGGATATTTTGGCAATGTCGAATTCTCTGATTTCGGTGATGGTTAGGTTAGGTTGGGTTAGGTATTGTGAGGTAAGCACGTTTTGTGGATATTTTCGCAATGTCCAATTCTTTGATTTCGGTGATGGTTAGGTTCAGATGGGTGAGGTTTGGTAGGATAAGAACTTTTTGTGGATATTTTGGCAATGTCGAATTCCCTGACTTCGGTGATGGTTAGGTAAGGTTGGGCTAGGTATTGAGAGGAAAGAACGTTTTGTGGATATTTTGGCAATGTCCAATTCTTTGATTTCGGTGATGGTTAGGTTCAGATGGTTGAGGTTTAGTAGGATAAGAACTTTTTGTGGATATTTTGGCAATGTCGAATTCTCTGACTTTGGTGATGGTTAGGTTAGGTTGGGTTAGGTATTGTGAAGTAAGCACGTTTTGTGAATATTTTCGCAATGTCCAATTCTTTGATTTCGGTGATAGTTAGGTTCAGATGGGTGAGGTTATGTAAGATAAGAACTTTTTGTGGATATTTTGGCAATGTCGAATTCTCTGACTTCGGTGATAGTTAGGTTAGGTTGGGTTAGGTATTGTGAGGTAAAAACGTTTTGTGGATATTTTCGCAATGTCCAATTCTTTGATTTCGGTGATGGTTAGGTTCAGATGGGTGAGGTATGGTAGGATAAGAACTTTTTGTGGATATTTTGGCAATGTCGAATTCTCTGACTTTGGTGATGGTTAGGTTAGGTTGGGTTAGGTATTGTGAGGTAAGCACGTTTGGTGGATATTTTTGCAATGTCCAATTCTTTGATTTCGGTGATGGTTAGGTTCAGATTGGTGAGGTTTGGTAGGATAAGAACTTTTTGTGGATATTTTGGCAATGTCAAATTCTCTGTCTTCGGTGATGGTTAGGTTAGGTTGGGTTAGGTATTGTGAGGTAAGCATGTTTTGTAGATATTTTGGCAATGTCTAATTCTTTAATTTCGGTGATGGTTAGGTTCAGATGGTTGAGGTTTCGTAGGATAAGAACTTCTTGTGGATATTTTGGCAATGTCGAATTCTCTGATTTCGGTGATGGTTAGGTTAGGTTGGGTAAGGTATTGTGAGGTAAGCCCGTTTTGTGGATATTTTCGCAATGTCCAATTCTTTGATTTCGGTGATGGTTAGGTTCAGATGGGTGAGGTTATGTAAGATAAGAACTTTTTGTGGATATTTTGGCAATGTCGAATTCTCTGACTTCGGTGATGGTAAGGTTAGGTTAAGTTAGGTATTGTGAGGTAAGAACGTTTTATGGATATTTTCGCTATGTCCAATTCTTTGATTTTGGTGATGGTTAGGTTCAGATGGGTGCGGTTTGGTAGGATAAGAACTTTTTGTGGATATTTTGGCAATGTCGAATTCTCTGTCTTCGGTGATGGTTAGGTTAGGTTGGGTTAGGTATTGTGAGGTAAGCACGTTTTGTGAATATTTTCGCAATGTATAATTCTTTGATTTCGGTGATGGTTCGGTTCAGATGGGTGAGGTTTGGTAGGATAAGAACTTTTTGTGGATATTTTGGCAATGTCGAATTCTCTGACTTTGGTGATGGTTAGGTTAGGTTGGGTTAGGTATTTTGAGGTAAGCATGTTTTGTGGATATTTTTGCAATGTTCAATTCTTTAATTTCGGTGATAATTAGGTTCAGATGGGTGAGGTTTGGTAGGATAAGAACTCTTTGTGGATATTTTGGCAATGTCGAATTCTCTGACTTCGGTGATGGTTAGGTTAAGTTGGTTTAGGTATTACGAGGTATGCACGTTTTGTGAATATTTTCGCAATGTATAATTCTCTGATTTCGGTGATGGTTCTGTTCAGATGGGTGAGGTTTGGTAGGATAAAAACTTTTTGTGGATATTTTTAAATGTCGAATTCTCTGACTTCGGTGATGGTTAGGTTAGGTTGGGTTAGGTATTGTGAGGTAAGCACGTTTTGTGGATATTAACGCAATGTCCAATTTTTTGATTTCGGTGATGGTTAGGTTCAGATGGGTGAGGTTATGTAAGATAAGAACTTTTTGTGGATATTTTGGCTATGTCGAATTCCCTGACTTCGGTGATGGTTAGGTTAGGTTGGGCTAGGTATTGTGAGGTGAGTACGTTTTTTGGATATTTTGGCAATGTCCAATTCTTTGATTTCGGTGATGGTTAGGTTCAGATGGGTGAGGTTTGGTAGGATAAGAACTTTTTGTGGATATTTTGGCAATGTCGAATTCTCTGACTTTGGTGATGGTTAGGTTAGGTTGGGTTAGGTATTGTGAGGTAAGCACGTTTTGTGGATATTTTTGCAATGTCCAATTCTTTGATTTCGGTGAAGGTTAGGTTCAGATTGGTGAGGTTTGGTAGGATAAGAACTTTTTGTGGATATTTTGGCAATGTCAAATTCTCTGTCTTCGGTGATGGTTAGATTAGGTTGGGTTAGGTATTGTGAGGTAAGCATGTTTTGTGGATATTTTGGCAATGTCTAATTCTTTAATTTCGGTGATGGTTAGGTTCAGATGGTTGAGGTTTGGTAGGATAAGAACTTCTTGTGGATATTTTGGCAATGTCGAATTCTCTGATTTCGGTGATGGTTAGGTTAGGTTGGGTTAGGTATTGTGAGGTAAGCACGTTTTGTGGATATTTTCGCAATGTCCAATTCTTTGATTTCGGTGATGGTTAGGTTCAGATGGGTGAGGTTTGGTAGGATAAGAACTTTTTGTGGATATTTTGGCAATGTCGAATTCCCTGACTTCGGTGATGGTTAGGTTAGGTTGGGCTAGGTATTGTGAGGAAAGAACGTTTTGTGGATATTTTGGCAATGTCCAATTCTTTGATTTCGGTGATGGTTAGGTTCAGATGGTTGAGGTTTAGTAGGATAAGAACTTTTTGTGGATATTTTGGCAATGTCGAATTCTCTGACTTTGGTGATGGTTAGGTTAGGTTGGGTTAGGTATTGTGAAGTAAGCACGTTTTGTGGATATTTTCGCAATGTCCAATTCTTTGATTTCGGTGATAGTTAGGTTCAGATGGGTGAGGTTATGTAAGATAAGAACTTTTTGTGGATATTTTGGCAATGTCGAATTCTCTGACTTCGGTGATAGTTAGGTTAGGTTGGGTTAGGTATTGTGAGGTAAAAACGTTTTGTGGATATTTTCGCAATGTCCAATTCTTTGATTTCGGTGATGGTTAGGTTCAGATTGGTGAGGTATGGTAGGATAAGAACTTTTTGTGGATATTTTGGCAATGTCGAATTCCCTGACTTCGGTGATGGTTAGGTTAGGTTGGGTTAGGTATTGTGAGGTAAGCACGTTTTGTGGATATTAACGCAATGTCCAATTTTTTGATTTCGGTGATGGTTAGGTTCAGATGGGTGAGGTTTGGTAGGATAAGAAATTTTTGTGGATATTTTGGCAATGTCGAATTCTCTGACTTTTGTGATGGTTAGGTTAGGTTGGGTTAGGTATTGTGAGGTAAGCACGTTTTGTGGATATTTTTGCAATGTCCAATTCTTTGATTTCGGTGATGGTTAGGTTCAGATTGGTGAGGTTTGGTAGGATAAGAACTTTTTGTGGATATTTTGGCAATGTCAAATTCTCTGTCTTCGGTGATGGTTAGGTTAGGTTGGGTTAGGTATTGTGAGGTAAGCATGTTTTGTAGATATTTTGGCAATGTCTAATTCTTTAATTTCGGTGATGGTTAGGTTCAGATGGTTGAGGTTTGGTAGGATAAGAACTTCTTGTGGATATTTTGGCAATGTCGAATTCTCTGATTTCGGTGATGGTTAGGTTAGGTTGGGTTAGGTATTGTGAGGTAAGCACGTTTTGTGGATATTTTCGCAATGTCCAATTCTTTGATTTCGGTGATGGTTAGGTTCAGATGGGTGAGGTTTGGTAGGATAAGAACTTTTTGTGGATATTTTGGCAATGTCGAATTCCCTGACTTCGGTGATGGTTAGGTTAGGTTGGGCTAGGTATTATGAGGTAAGTACGTTTTGTGGATATTTTGGCAATGTCCAATTCTTTGATTTCGGTGATGGTTAGGTTCAGATGGGTGAGGTATGGTAGGATAAGAACTTTTTGTGGATATTTTGGCAATGTCGAATTCCCTGACTTCGGTGATGGTTAGGTTAGGTTTGGCTAGGTATTGTGAGGTGAGTACGTTTTTTGGATATTTTGGCAATGTCCAATTCTTTGATTTCGGTGATGGTTAGGTTCAGATGGGTGAGGTTATGTAAGATAAGAACTTTTTGTGGATATTTTGGCAATGTCGAATTCTCTGTCTTCGGTGATGGTTAGGTTAGGTTGGGTTAGGTATTGTGCGGTAAGCATGTTTTGTCGATATTTTGGCAATGTCTAATTCTTTAATTTCGGTAATGGTTAGGTTCAGATGGGTGAGGTTTGGTAGGATAAGAACTTCTTGTGGATATTTTGGCAATGTCGAATTCTCTGACTTCGGTGATGGTTAGGTAAGGTTGGGTTAGGTATTGTGAGATAAGCACGTTTTGTGGATATTTTCGCAATGTATAATTCTTTGATTTCGGTGATGGTTAGGTTCAGATGGGTGAGGTTTGGTAGGATAAGAACTTTTTGTGGATATTTTGGCAATGTCGAATTCTCTGACTTCGGTGATGGTTAGGTTAGGTTGGGTTAGGTATTGTGAGGTAAGCACGTTTTGTGGATATTTTTGCAATGTATAATTCTTTGATTTCGGTGATGGTTAGGTTCAGATGGGTGAGGTTTGGTAGGATAAGAACTTTTTGTGGATATTTTGGCAATGTCGAATTCTCTGACTTCAGTGATGGTTAGGTTAAGTTGGGTTAGGTATTACGAGGTAAGCACGTTTTGTGAATATTTTCGCAATGTATAATTCTTTGATTTCGGTGATGGTTCGGTTCAGATGGTTGAGGTTTGGTAGGATAAGAACTTCTTGTGGATATTTTGGCAATGTCGAATTCTCTGATTTCGGTGATGGTTAGGTTAGGTTGGGTTAGGTATTGTGAAGTAAGCACGTTTTGTGGATATTTTCGCAATGTCCAATTCTTTGATTTCGGTGATGGTTAGGTTCAGATGGGTGAGGTTTGGTAGGATAAGAACTTTTTGTGGATATTTTGGCAATGTCGAATTCCCTGACTTCGGTGATGGTTAGGTTAGGTTGGGCTAGGTATTGTGAGGAAAGAACGTTTTGTGGATATTTTGGCAATGTCCAATTCTTTGATTTCGGTGATGGTTAGGTTCAGATGGTTGAGGTTTAGTAGGATAAGAACTTTTTGTGGATATTTTGGCAATGTCGAATTCTCTGACTTTGGTGATGGTTAGGTTAGGTTGGGTTAGGTATTGTGAAGTAAGCACGTTTTGTGGATATTTTCGCAATGTCCAATTCTTTGATTTCGGTGATAGTTAGGTTCAGATGGGTGAGGTTATGTAAGATAAGAACTTTTTGTGGATATTTTGGCAATGTCGAATTCTCTGACTTCGGTGATAGTTAGGTTAGGTTGGGTTAGGTATTGTGAGGTAAAAACGTTTTGTGGATATTTTCGCAATGTCCAATTCTTTGATTTCGGTGATGGTTAGGTTCAGATGGGTGAGGTATGGTAGGATAAGAACTTTTTGTGGATATTTTGGCAATGTCGAATTCCCTGACTTCGGTGATGGTTAGGTTAGGTTGGGTTAGGTATTGTGAGGTAAGCACGTTTTGTGGATATTAACGCAATGTCCAATTTTTTGATTTCGGTGATGGTTAGGTTCAGATGGGTGAGGTTTGGTAGGATAAGAAATTTTTGTGGATATTTTGGCAATGTCGAATTCTCTGACTTTGGTGATGGTTAGGTTAGGTTGGGTTAGGTATTGTGAGGTAAGCACGTTTTGTGGATATTTTTGCAATGTCCAATTCTTTGATTTCGGTGATGGTTAGGTTCAGATTGGTGAGGTTTGGTAGGATAAGAACTTTTTGTGGATATTTTGGCAATGTCAAATTCTCTGTCTTCGGTGATGGTTAGGTTAGGTTGGGTTAGGTATTGTGAGGTAAGCATGTTTTGTAGATATTTTGGCAATGTCTAATTCTTTAATTTCGGTGATGGTTAGGTTCAGATGGTTGAGGTTTGGTAGGATAAGAACTTCTTGTGGATATTTTGGCAATGTCGAATTCTCTGATTTCGGTGATGGTTAGGTTAGGTTGGGTTAGGTATTGTGAGGTAAGCACGTTTTGTGGATATTTTCGCAATGTCAAATTCTTTGATTTCGGTGATGGTTAGGTTCAGATGGGTGAGGTTTGGTAGGATAAGAACTTTTTGTGGATATTTTGGCAATGTCGAATTCCCTGACTTCGGTGATGGTTAGGTTAGGTTGGGCTAGGTATTATGAGGTAAGTACGTTTTGTGGATATTTTGGCAATGTCCAATTCTTTGATTTCGGTGATGGTTAGGTTCAGATGGGTGAGGTATGGTAGGATAAGAACTTTTTGTGGATATTTTGGCAATGTCGAATTCCCTGACTTCGGTGATGGTTAGGTTAGGTTTGGCTAGGTATTGTGAGGTGAGTACGTTTTTTGGATATTTTGGCAATGTCCAATTCTTTGATTTCGGTGATGGTTAGGTTCAGATGGGTGAGGTTATGTAAGATAAGAACTTTTTGTGGATATTTTGGCAATGTCGAATTCTCTGTCTTCGGTGATGGTTAGGTTAGGTTGGGTTAGGTATTGTGCGGTAAGCATGTTTTGTCGATATTTTGGCAATGTCTAATTCTTTAATTTCGGTAATGGTTAGGTTCAGATGGGTGAGGTTTGGTAGGATAAGAACTTCTTGTGGATATTTTGGCAATGTCGAATTCTCTGACTTCGGTGATGGTTAGGTAAGGTTGGGTTAGGTATTGTGAGATAAGCACGTTTTGTGGATATTTTCGCAATGTATAATTCTTTGATTTCGGTGATGGTTAGGTTCAGATGGGTGAGGTTTGGTAGGATAAGAACTTTTTGTGGATATTTTGGCAATGTCGAATTCTCTGACTTCGGTGATGGTTAGGTTAGGTTGGGTTAGGTATTGTGAGGTAAGCACGTTTTGTGGATATTTTTGCAATGTATAATTCTTTGATTTCGGTGATGGTTAGGTTCAGATGGGTGAGGTTTGGTAGGATAAGAACTTTTTGTGGATATTTTGGCAATGTCGAATTCTCTGACTTCAGTGATGGTTAGGTTAAGTTGGGTTAGGTATTACGAGGTAAGCACGTTTTGTGAATATTTTCGCAATGTATTATTCTTTGATTTCGGTGATGGTTCGGTTCAGATGGTTGAGGTTTGGTAGGATAAGAACTTCTTGTGGATATTTTGGCAATGTCGAATTCTCTGATTTCGGTGATGGTTAGGTTAGGTTGGGTTAGGTATTGTGAAGTAAGCACGTTTTGTGGATATTTTCGCAATGTCCAATTCTTTGATTTCGGTGATGGTTAGGTTCAGATGGGTGAGGTTTGGTAGGATAAGAACTTTTTGTGGATATTTTGGCAATGTCGAATTCCCTGACTTCGGTGAGGGTTAGGTTAGGTTGGGCTAGGTATTGTGAGGTAAGTACGTTTTGTGGATATTTTGGCAATGTCCAATTCTTTGATTTCGGTGATGGTTAGGTTCAGATGGTTGAGGTTTAGTAGGATAAGAACTTTTTGTGGATATTTTGGCAATGTCGAATTCTCTGACTTTGGTGATGGTTAGGTTAGGTTGGGTTAGGTATTGTGAAGTAAGCACGTTTTGTGGATATTTTCGCAATGTATAATTCTTTGATTTCGGTGATGGTTAGGTTCAGATGGGTGAGGTTTGGTAGGATAAGAACTTTTTGTGGATATTTTGGCAATGTCGAATTCTCTGACTTCGGTGATGGTTAGGTTAGGTTGGGTTAGGTATTGTGAGGTAAGCACGTTTTGTGGATATTTTGGCAATGTCTAATTCTTTAATTTCGGTGATGGTTAGGTTCAGATGGTTGAGGTTTGGCAGGATAAGAACTTCTTGTGGATATTTTGGCAATGTCGAATTCTCTGATTTCGGTGATGGTTAGGTTAGGTTGGGTAAGGTATTGTGAGGTAAGCCCGTTTTGTGGATATTTTCGCAATGTCCAATTCTTTGATTTCGGTGATGGTTAGGTTCAGATGGGTGAGGTTATGTAAGATAAGAACTTTTTGTGGATATTTTGGCAATGTCGAATTCTCTGACTTCGGTGATGGTAAGGTTAGGTTAAGTTAGGTATTGTGAGGTAAGAACGTTTTATGGATATTTTCGCAATGTCCAATTCTTTGATTTTGGTGATGGTTAGGTTCAGATGGGTGCGGTTTGGTAGGATAAGAACTTTTTGTGGATATTTTGGCAATGTCGAATTCTCTGTCTTCGGTGATGGTAAGGTTAGGTTGGGTTAGGTATTGTGAGGTAAGCACGTTTTGTGAATATTTTCGCAATGTATAATTCTTTGATTTCGGTGATGGTTCGGTTCAGATGGGTGAGGTTTGGTAGGATAAGAACTTTTTGTGGATATTTTGGCAATGTCGAATTCTCTGACTTTGGTGATGGTTAGGTTAGGTTGGGTTAGGTATTTTGAGGTAAGCATGTTTTGTGGATATTTTTGCAATGTTCAATTCTTTAATTTCGGTGATAATTAGGTTCAGATGGGTGAGGTTTGGTAGGATAAGAACTCTTTGTGGATATTTTGGCAATGTCGAATTCTCTGACTTCGGTGATGGTTAGGTTAGGTTGGGTTAGGAATTGTGAGGTAAGCACGTTTTGTGGATATTTTCGCAATGTCCAATTCTTTGATTTCGGTGATGGTAAGGTTCAGATGGGTGAGGTTTGGTAGGATAAGAACTTTTTGTGGATATTTTGGCAATGTCGAATTCTCTGGTTTCGGTGATGGTTAGGTTAAGTTGGTTTAGGTATTACGAGGTATGCACGTTTTGTGAATATTTTCGCAATGTATAATTCTCTGATTTCGGTGATGGTTCTGTTCAGATGGGTGAGGTTTGGTAGGATAAAAACTTTTTGTGGATATTTTGGCAATGTCGAATTCTCTGACTTCGGTGATGGTTAGGTTAGGTTGGGTTAGGTATTGTGAGGTAAGCACGTTTTGTGGATATTAACGCAATGTCCAATTTTTTGATTTCGGTGATGGTTAGGTTCAGATGGGTGAGGTTATGTAAGATAAGAACTTTTTGTGGATATTTTGGCAATGTCGAATTCTCTGTCTTCGGTGATGGTTAGGTTAGGTTGGGTTAGGTATTGTGCGGTAAGCATGTTTTGTCGATATTTTGGCAATGTCTAATTCTTTAATTTCGGTAATGGTTAGGTTCAGATGGGTGAGGTTTGGTAGGATAAGAACTTCTTGTGGATATTTTGGCAATGTCGAATTCTCTGACTTCGGTGATGGTTAGGTAAGGTTGGGTTAGGTATTGTGAGATAAGCACGTTTTGTGGATATTTTCGCAATGTATAATTCTTTGATTTCGGTGATGGTTAGGTTCAGATGGGTGAGGTTTCGTAGGATAAGAACTTTTTGTGGATATTTTGGCAATGTCGAATTCTCTGACTTCGGTGATGGTTAGGTTAGGTTGGGTTAGGTATTGTGAGGTAAGCACGTTTTGTGGATATTTTCGCAATGTATAATTCTTTGATTTCGGTGATGGTTCGGTTCAGATGGTTGAGGTTTGGTAGGATAAGAACTTCTTGTGGATATTTTGGCAATGTCGAATTCTCTGATTTCGGTGATGGTTAGGTTAGGTTGGGTTAGGTATTGTGAAGTAAGCACGTTTTGTGGATATTTTCGCAATGTCCAATTCTTTGATTTCGGTGATGGTTAGGTTCAGATGGGTGAGGTTTGGTAGGATAAGAACTTTTTGTGGATATTTTGGCAATGTCGAATTCCCTGACTTCGGTGATGGTTAGGTTAGGTTGGGCTAGGTATTGTGAGGTAAGTACGTTTTGTGGATATTTTGGCAATGTCCAATTCTTTGATTTCGGTGATGGTTAGGTTCAGATGGTTGAGGTTTAGTAGGATAAGAACTTTTTGTGGATATTTTGGCAATGTCGAATTCTCTGACTTTGGTGATGGTTAGGTTAGGTTGGGTTAGGTATTGTGAAGTAAGCACGTTTTGTGGATATTTTGGCAATGTCTAATTCTTTAATTTCGGTGATGGTTAGGTTCAGATGGTTGAGGTTTGGTAGGATAAGAACTTCTTGTGGATATTTTGGCAATGTCGAATTCTCTGATTTCGGTGATGGTTAGGTTAGGTTGGGTAAGGTATTGTGAGGTAAGCCCGTTTTGTGGATATTTTCGCAATGTCCAATTCTTTGATTTCGGTGATGGTTAGGTTCAGATGGGTGAGGTTATGTAAGATAAGAACTTTTTGTGGATATTTTGGCAATGTCGAATTCTCTGACTTCGGTGATGGTAAGGTTAGGTTAAGTTAGGTATTGTGAGGTAAGAACGTTTTATGGATATTTTCGCAATGTCCAATTCTTTGATTTTGGTGATGGTTAGGTTCAGATGGGTGCGGTTTGGTAGGATAAGAACTTTTTGTGGATATTTTGGCAATGTCGAATTCTCTGTCTTCGGTGATGGTTAGGTTAGGTTGGGTTAGGTATTGTGAGGTAAACACGTTTTGTGAATATTTTCGCAATGTATAATTCTTTGATTTCGGTGATGGTTCGGTTCAGATGGGTGAGGTTTGGTAGGATAAGAACTTTTTGTGGATATTTTGGCAATGTCGAATTCTCTGACTTTGGTGATGGTTAGGTTAGGTTGGGTTAGGTATTTTGAGGTAAGCATGTTTTGTGGATATTTTTGCAATGTTCAATTCTTTAATTTCGGTGATAATTAGGTTCAGATGGGTGAGGTTTGGTAGGATAAGAACTCTTTGTGGATATTTTGGCAATGTCGAATTCTCTGACTTCGGTGATGGTAAGGTTAGGTTGGGTTAGGAATTGTGAGGTAAGCACGTTTTGTGGATATTTTCGCAATGTCCAATTCTTTGATTTCGGTGATGGTAAGGTTCAGATGGGTGAGGTTTGGTAGGATAAGAACTTTTTGTGGATATTTTGGCAATGTCGAATTCTCTGGTTTCGGTGATGGTTAGGTTAAGTTGGTTTAGGTATTACGAGGAATGCACGTTTTGTGAATATTTTCGCAATGTATAATTCTCTGATTTCGGTGATGGTTCTGTTCAGATGGGTGAGGTTTGGTAGGATAAAAACTTTTTGTGGATATTTTGGCAATGTCGAATTCTCTGACTTCGGTGATGGTTAGGTTAGGTTGGGTAAGGTATTGTGAGGTAAGCACGTTTTGTGGATATTAACGCAATGTCCAATTTTTTGATTTCGGTGATGGTTAGGTTCAGATGGGTGAGGTTATGTAAGATAAGAACTTTTTGTGGATATTTTGGCAATGTCGAATTCTCTGACTTCGGTGATAGTTAGGTTAGGTTGGGTTAGGTATTGTGAGGTAAAAACGTTTTGTGGATATTTTCGCAATGTCCAATTCTTTGATTTCGGTGATGGTTAGGTTCAGATGGGTGAGGTATGGTAGGATAAGAACTTTTTGTGGATATTTTGGCTATGTCGAATTCCCTGACTTCGGTGATGGTTAGGTTAGGTTGGGCTAGGTATTGTGAGGTGAGTACGTTTTTTGGATATTTTGGCAATGTCCAATTCTTTGATTTCGGTGATGGTTAGGTTCAGATGGGTGAGGTTATGTAAGATAAGAACTTTTTGTGGATATTTTGGCAATGTCGAATTCTCTGTCTTCGGTGATGGTAAGGTTAGGTTGGGTTAGGTATTGTGCGGTAAGCATGTTTTGTCGATATTTTGGCAATGTCTAATTCTTTAATTTCGGTAATGGTTAGGTTCAGATGGGTGAGGTTTGGTAGGATAAGAACTTCTTGTGGATATTTTGGCAATGTCGAATTCTCTGACTTCGGTGATGGTTAGGTAAGGTTGGGTTAGGTATTGTGAGATAAGCACGTTTTGTGGATATTTTCGCAATGTATAATTCTTTGATTTCGGTGATGGTTAGGTTCAGATGGGTGAGGTTTGGTAGGATAAGAACTTTTTGTGGATATTTTGGCAATGTCGAATTCTCTGACTTCGGTGATGGTTAGGTTAGGTTGGGTTAGGTATTGTGAGGTAAGCACGTTTTGTGGATATTTTTGCAATGTATAATTCTTTGATTTCGGTGATGGTTAGGTTCAGATGGGTGAGGTTTGGTAGGATAAGAACTTTTTGTGGATATTTTGGCAATGTCGAATTCTCTGACTTCGGTGATAGTTAGGTTAAGTTGGGTTAGGTATTACGAGGTAAGCACGTTTTGGTAATATTTTCGCAATGTATAATTCTTTGATTTCGGTGATGGTTCGGTTCAGATGGTTGAGGTTTGGTAGGATAAGAACTTCTTGTGGATATTTTGGCAATGTCGAATTCTCTGACTTTGGTGATGGTTAGGTTAGGTTGGGTTAGGTATTTTGAGGTAAGCATGTTTTGTGGATATTTTTGCAATGTTCAATTCTTTAATTTCGGTGATAATTAGGTTCAGATGGGTGAGGTTTGGAAGGATAAGAACTCTTTGTGGATATTTTGGCAATGTCGAATTCTCTGACTTCGGTGATGGTTAGGTTAGGTTGGGCTAGGAATTGTGAGGTAAGCACGTTTTGTGGATATTTTCGCAATGTCCAATTCTTTGATTTCGGTGATGGTAAGGTTCAGATGGGTGAGGTTTGGTAGGATAAGAACTTTTTGTGGATATTTTGGCAATGTCGAATTCTCTGGTTTTGGTGATGGTTAGGTTAAGTTGGTTTAGGTATTACGAGGTATGCACGTTTTGTGAATATTTTCGCAATGTATAATTCTCTGATTTCGGTGATGGTTCTGTTCAGATGGGTGAGGTTTGGTAGGATAAAAACTTTTTGTGGATATTTTGGCAATGTCGAATTCTCTGACTTCGGTGATGGTAAGGTTAGGTTGGGTTAGGTATTGTGAGGTAAGCACGTTTTGTGGATATTAACGCAATGTCCAATTTTTTGATTTCGGTGATGGTTAGGTTCAGATGGGTGAGGTTATGTAAGATAAGAACTTTTTGTGGATATTTTGGCAATGTCGAATTCTCTGACTTCGGTGATAGTTAGGTTAGGTTGGGTTAGGTATTGTGAGGTAAAAACGTTTTGTGGATATTTTCGCAATGTCCAATTCTTTGATTTCGGTGATGGTTAGGTTCAGATGGGTGAGGTATGGTAGGATAAGAACTTTTTGTGGATATTTTGGCTATGTCGAATTCCCTGACTTCGGTGATGGTTAGGTTAGGTTGGGCTAGGTATTGTTAGGTGAGTACGTTTTTTGGATATTTTGGCAATGTCCAATTCTTTGATTTCGGTGATGGTTAGGTTCAGATGGGTGAGGTTATGTAAGATAAGAACTTTTTGTGGATATTTTGGCAATGTCGAATTCTCTGTCTTCGGTGATGGTAAGGTTAGGTTGGGTTAGGTATTGTGCGGTAAGCATGTTTTGTCGATATTTTGGCAATGTCTAATTCTTTAATTTCGGTAATGGTTAGGTTCAGATGGGTGAGGTTTGGTAGGATAAGAACTTCTTGTGGATATTTTGGCAATGTCGAATTCTCTGACTTCGGTGATGGTTAGGTAAGGTTGGGTTAGGTATTGTGAGATAAGCACGTTTTGTGGATATTTTCGCAATGTATAATTCTTTGATTTCGGTGATGGTTAGGTTCAGATGGGTGAGGTTTGGTAGGATAAGAACTTTTTGTGGATATTTTGGCAATGTCGAATTCTCTGACTTCGGTGATGGTTAGGTTAGGTTGGGTTAGGTATTGTGAGGTAAGCACGTTTTGTGGATATTTTTGCAATGTATAATTCTTTGATTTCGGTGATGGTTAGGTTCAGATGGGTGAGGTTTGGTAGGATAAGAACTTTTTGTGGATATTTTGGCAATGTCGAATTCTCTGACTTCGGTGATAGTTAGGTTAAGTTGGGTTAGGTATTACGAGGTAAGCACGTCTTGGTAATATTTTCGCAATGTATAATTCTTTGATTTCGGTGATGGTTCGGTTCAGATGGTTGAGGTTTGGTAGGATAAGAACTTCTTGTGGATATTTTGGCAATGTCGAATTCTCTGATTTCGGTGATGGTTAGGTTAGGTTGGGTTAGGTATTGTGAGGTAAGCACGTTTTGTGGATATTTTCGCAATGTCCAATTCTTTGATTTCGGTGATGGTTAGGTTCAGATGGGTGAGGTTTGGTAGGATAAGAACTTTTTGTGGATATTTTGGCAATGTCGAATTCCCTGACTTCGGTGATGGTTAGGTTAGGTTGGGCTAGGTATTGTGAGGTAAGTACGTTTTGTAGATATTTTGGCGATGTCCAATTCTTTGATTTCGGTGATGGTTAGGTTCAGATGGTTGAGGTTTAGTAGGATAAGAACTTTTTGTGGATATTTTGGCAATGTCGAATTCTCTGACTTTGGTGATGGTTAGGTAAGGTTGGGTTAGGTATTGTGAAGTAAGCACGTTTTGTGGATATTTTCGCAATGTATAATTCTTTGATTTCGGTGATGGTTAGGTTCAGATGGGTGAGGTTTGGTAGGATAAGAACTTTTTGTGGATATTTTGGCAATGTCGAATTCTCTGACTTCGGTGATGGTTAGGTTAGGTTGGGTTAGGTATTGTGAGGTAAGCACGTTTTGTGGATATTTTGGCAATGTCTAATTCTTTAATTTCGGTGATGGTTAGGTTCAGATGGTTGAGGTTTGGTAGGATAAGAACTTCTTGTGGATATTTTGGCAATGTCGAATTCTCTGATTTCGGTGATGGTTAGGTTAGGTTGGGTAAGGTATTGTGAGGTAAGCTCGTTTTGTGGATATTTTCGCAATGTCCAATTCTTTGATTTCGGTGATGGTTAGGTTCAGATGGGTGAGGTTATGTAAGATAAGAACTTTTTGTGGATATTTTGGCAATGTCGAATTCTCTGACTTCGGTGATGGTAAAGTTAGGTAAAGTTAGGTATTGTGAGGTAAGAACGTTTTATGGATATTTTCGCAATGTCCAATTCTTTGATTTTGGTGATGGTTAGGTTCAGATGGGTGAGGTTTGGTAGGATAAGAACTTTTTGTGGATATTTTGGCAATGTCGAATTCTCTGGTTTCGGTGATGGTTAGGTTAAGTTGGGTTAGGTATTACGAGGTATGCACGTTTTGTGGATATTTTCGCAATGTATAATTCTTTGATTTCGGTGATGGTAAGGTTCAGATGGGTGAAGATAGGTAGGATAAGAACTTTTTGTGAATATTTTGGCAATGTCGAATTCTCTGACTTCAGTGATGGTAAGGTTAGGTTGAGTTAGGCATTGTGAGGTAAGCACGTTTTGTGGATATTTAATTAATGTCCAATTCTTTGATTTCGGTGATGGTTAGGTTCAGATGGGTAAAGTTTGGTACGATAAGAACTTTTTGTGGATATTTTGGCAATGTCGAATTCTCTGACTTCGGTGATGGTTAGGTTAGGTTGGGTTAGGTATTGTGAGGTAAGCACGTTTTGTGGATATTTTGGCAATGTCCAATTCTTTGATTTCGGTGATTGTTAGGTTCAGATGGGTGAGGTTTGGTAGGATAAGAACTTTTTGTGGATATTTTGGCAATGTCGAATTCTCTGACTTCGGTGATGGTTAGGTTAGGTTGGGTTAGGTATTGTGAGGAAAGAACGTTTTATGGATATTTTCGCAATGTCCAATTCTTTGATTTTGGTGATGGTTAGGTTCAGATGGGTGCGGTTTGGTAGGATAAGAACTTTTTGTGGATATTTTGGCAATGTCGAATTCTCTGTCTTCGGTGATGGTTTGGTTAGGTTGGGTTAGGTATTGTGAGGTAAGCATGTTTTGTGGATATTTTGGCAATGTCCAATTCTTTAATTTCGGTGATGGTTAGGTTCAGATGGGTGAGGTTTGGTAGGATAAGAACTCTTTGTGGATATTTTGGCAATGTCGAATTCTCTGACTTCGGTGATGGTTAGGTTAGGTTGGGTTAGGTATTGTGAGGAAAGAACGTTTTATGGATATTTTCGCAATGTCCAATTCTTTGATTTTGGTGATGGTTAGGTTCAGATGGGTGCGGTTTGGTAGGATAAGAACTTTTTGTGGATATTTTGGCAATGTCGAATTCTCTGTCTTCGGTGATGGTAAGGTTAGGTTGGGTTAGGTATTGTGAGGTAAGCATGTTTTGTGGATATTTTGGCATTGTCTAATTCTTTAATTTCGGTGATGGTTAGGTTCAGATGGGTGAGGTTTGGTAGGATAAGAACTTCTTGTGGATATTTTGGCAATGTCGAATTCTCTGACTTCGGTGATGGTTAGGTTAGGTTGGGTTAGGTATTGTGAGGTAAGCACGTTTTGTGGATATTTTGGCAATGTCCAATTCTTTGATTTCGGTGATTGTTAGGTTCAGATGGGTGAGGTTTGGTAGGATAAGAACTTTTTATGGATATTTTGGCAATGTCGAATTCTCTGACTTCGGTGATGGTTAGGTTAGGTTGGGTTAGGTATTGTGAGGTAAGCACGTTTAGTGGATATTTTATCAATGTCCAATTCTTTGATTTCGGTGATGGTTAGGTTCAGATGGGTGAGGTTTGGTAGGATAAGAACTTTTTGTGGATATTTTGGCAATGTCGAATTCTCTGACTTCGGTGATGGTTTGGTTAGGTTGGGTTAGGTATTGTGAGGTAAGCATGTTTTGTGGATATTTTGGCAATGTCCAATTCTTTAATTTCGGTGATGGTTAGGTTCAGATGGGTGAGGTTTGGTAGGATAAGAACTCTTTGTGGATATTTTGGCAATGTCGAATTCTCTGACTTCGGTGATGGTTAGGTTAGGTTGGGTTAGGTATTGTGAGGTAAGAACGTTTTATGGATATTTTCGCAATGTCCAATTCTTTGATTTTGGTGATGGTTAGGTTCAGATGGGTGCGGTTTGGTAGGATAAGAACTTTTTGTGGATATTTTGGCAATGTCAGATTCTCTGTATTCGGTGATGGTTAGGTTAGGTTTGGTTAGGTATTTTGAGGTAAGCATGTTTTGTGGATATTTTGGCATTGTCTAATTCTTTAATTTCGGTGATGGTTAGGTTCAGATGGGTGAGGTTTGGTAGGATAAGAACTTCTTGTGGATATTTTGGCAATGTCGATTTCTCTGACTTCGGTGATGGTTAGGTTAGGTTGGGTTAGGTATTGTGAGGTAAGCACGTTTTGTGGATATTTTGGCAATGTCCAATTCTTTGATTTCGGTGATTGTTAGGTTCAGATGGGTGAGGTTTGGTAGGATAAGAACTTTTTATGGATATTTTGGCAATGTCGAATTCTCTGACTTCGGTGATGGTTAGGTTAGGTTGGGTTAGGTATTGTGAGGTAAGCACGTTTAGTGGATATTTTATCAATGTCCAATTCTTTGATTTCGGTGATGGTTAGGTTCAGATGGGTGAGGTTTGGTAGGATAAGAACTTTTTGTGGATATTTTGGCAATGTCGAATTCTCTGACTTCGGTGATGGTTTGGTTAGGTTGGGTTAGGTATTGTGAGGTAAGCATGTTTTGTGGATATTTTGGCAATGTCCAATTCTTTAATTTCGGTGATGGTTAGGTTCAGATGGGTGAGGTTTGGTAGGATAAGAACTCTTTGTGGATATTTTGGCAATGTCGAATTCTCTGACTTCGGTGATGGTAAGGTTAGGTTGGGTTAGGTATTGTGAGATAAGCACGTTTTGTGGATATTTTCGCAATGTATAATTCTTTGATTTCGGTGATGGTAAGGTTCAGATGGGTGAAGATAGGTAGGATAAGAACTTTTTGTGAAAATTTTGGCAATGTCGAATTCTCTGACTTCAGTGATGGTAAGGTTAGGTTGAGTTAGGCATTGTGAGGTAAGCACGTTTTGTGGATATTTAATTAATGTCCAATTCTTTGATTTCGGTGATGGTTAGGTTCAGATGGGTAAAGTTTGGTACGATAAGAACTTTTTGTGGATATTTTGGCAATGTCGAATTCTCTGACTTCGGTGATGGTTAGGTAAGGTTGGGTTAGGTATTGTGAGGTAAGCACGTTTTGTGGATATTTTGGCAATGTCCAATTCTTTGATTTCGGTGATTGTTAGGTTCAGATGGGTGAGGTTTGGTAGGATAAGAACTTTTTGTGGATATTTTGGCAATGTCGAATTCTCTGACTTCGGTGATGGTTAGGTTAGGTTGGGTTAGGTATTGTGAGGAAAGAACGTTTTATGGATATTTTCGAAATGTGCAATTCTTTGATTTTGGTGATGGTTAGGTTCAGATGGGTGCGGTTTGGTAGGATAAGAACTTTTTGTGGATATTTTGGCAATGTCGAATTCTCTGTCTTCGGTGATGGTTTGGTTAGGTTGGGTTAGGTATTGTGAGGTAAGCATGTTTTGTGGATATTTTGGCAATGTCCAATTCTTTAATTTCGGTGATGGTTAGGTTCAGATGGGTGAGGTTTGGTAGGATAAGAACTCTTTGTGGATATTTTGGCAATGTCGAATTCTCTGACTTCGGTGATGGTTAGGTTAGGTTGGGTTAGGTATTGTGAGGAAAGAACGTTTTATGGATATTTTCGCAATGTCCAATTCTTTGATTTTGGTGATGGTTAGGTTCAGATGGGTGCGGTTTGGTAGGATAAGAACTTTTTGTGGATATTTTGGCAATGTCGAATTCTCTGTCTTCGGTGATGGTAAGGTTAGGTTGGGTTAGGTATTGTGAGGTAAGCATGTTTTGTGGATATTTTGGCATTGTCTAATTCTTTAATTTCGGTGATGGTTAGGTTCAGATGGGTGAGGTTTGGTAGGATAAGAACTTCTTGTGGATATTTTGGCAATGTCGAATTCTCTGACTTCGGTGATGGTTAGGTTAGGTTGGGTTAGGTATTGTGAGGTAAGCACGTTTTGTGGATATTTTGGCAATGTCCAATTCTTTGATTTCGGTGATTGTTAGGTTCAGATGGGTGAGGTTTGGTAGGATAAGAACTTTTTATGGATATTTTGGCAATGTCGAATTCTCTGACTTCGGTGATGGTTAGGTTAGGTTGGGTTAGGTATTGTGAGGTAAGCACGTTTAGTGGATATTTTATCAATGTCCAATTCTTTGATTTCGGTGATGGTTAGGTTCAGATGGGTGAGGTTTGGTAGGATAAGAACTTTTTGTGGATATTTTGGCAATGTCGAATTCTCTGACTTCGGTGATGGTTTGGTTAGGTTGGGTTAGGTATTGTGAGGTAAGCATGTTTTGTGGATATTTTGGCAATGTCCAATTCTTTAATTTCGGTGATGGTTAGGTTCAGATGGGTGAGGTTTGGTAGGATAAGAACTCTTTGTGGATATTTTGGCAATGTCGAATTCTCTGACTTCGGTGATGGTTAGGTTAGGTTGGGTTAGGTATTGTGAGGTAAGAACGTTTTATGGATATTTTCGCAATGTCCAATTCTTTGATTTTGGTGATGGTTAGGTTCAGATGGGTGCGGTTTGGTAGGATAAGAACTTTTTGTGGATATTTTGGCAATGTCAAATTCTCTGTATTCGGTGATGGTTAGGTTAGGTTTGGTTAGGTATTTTGAGGTAAGCATGTTTTGTGGATATTTTGGCATTGTCTAATTCTTTAATTTCGGTGATGGTTAGGTTCAGATGGGTGAGGTTTGGTAGGATAAGAACTTCTTGTGGATAATTTGGCAATGTCGAATTCTCTGACTTCGGTGATGGTAAGGTTAGGTTGGGTTAGGTATTGTGAGATAAGCACGTTTTGTGGATATTTTCGCAATGTATAATTCTTTGATTTCGGTGATGGTAAGGTTCAGATGGGTGAAGATAGGTAGGATAAGAACTTTATGTGAATATTTTGGCAATGTCGAATTCTCTGACTTCGGTGATGGTTAGGTTAGGTTGAGTTAGGCATTGTGAGGTAAGCACGTTTTGTGGATATTTAATTAATGTCCAATTCTTTGATTTCGGTGATGGTTAGGTTCAGATGGGTAAAGTTTGGTACGATAAGAACTTTTTGTGGATATTTTGGCAATGTCGAATTCTCTGACTTCGGTGATGGTTTGGTTAGGTTGGGTTAGGTATTGGGAGGTAAGCATGTTTTGTGGATATTTTGGCAATGTCCAATTCTTTAATTTCGGTGATGGTTAGGTTCAGATGGGTGAGGTTTGGTAGGATAAGAACTCTTTGTGGATATTTTGGCAATGTCGAATTCTCTGACTTCGGTGATGGTTAGGTTAGGTTGGGTTAGGTATTGTGAGATAAGCACGTTTTGTGGATATTTTCGCAATGTATAATTCTTTGATTTCGGTGATGGTAAGGTTCAGATGGGTGAAGTTTGGTAGGATAAGAACTTTTTGTGAATATTTTGGCAATGTCGAATTCTCTGACTTCGGTGATGGTTAGGTTAGGTTGAGTTAGGCATTGTGAGGTAAGCACGTTTTGTGGATATTTAATTAATGTCCAATTCTTTGATTTCGGTGATGGTTAGGTTCAGATGGGTAAAGTTTGGTACGATAAGAACTTTTTGTGGATATTTTGGCAATGTCGATTTCTCTGACTTCGGTGATGGTTAGGTTAGGTTGGGTTAGGTATTGTGAGGTAAGCACGTTTTGTGGATATTTTATTAATGTCCAATTCTTTGATTTCGGTGATGGTAAGGTTCAGATGGGTGAGGTTTGGTAGGATAAGAACTTTTTGTGGATATTTTGGCAATGTCGAATTCTTTGACTTCGGTGATGGTTAGGTTAGGTTGGGTTAGGTATTGTGAGGAAACCACGTTTTGTGGATATTTTGGCAATGTCTAATTCTTTGATTTCGGTGATGGTTAGGTTAAGATGGGTGAGGTTTGGTAGGATAAGAACTTTTTGTGGATATTTTGGCAATGTCGAATTCTCTGACTTTGGTGATGGTAATGTTAGGTTGGGTTAGGTATTGTGAGGTAAGCACGTTTTGTGGATATTTTATTAATGTCCAATTCTCTGATTTCGGTGATGGTTAGGTTCAGATGGGTGAGGTTTGGTAGGATAAGAACTTTTTGTGGATATTTTGGCAATGTCGAATTCTCTGACTTCGGTGATGGTTAGGTTAGGTTGGGTTAGGTATTGTGAGGTAAGCACGTTTTGTGGATTTTTTCGCAATGTATAATTCTTTGATTTTGGTGACGGTTAGGTTCAGATGGGTGAGGTTTGGTAGGATAAGAACTTTTTGTGGATATTTTGGCAATGTCGAATTCTCTGACTTCGGTGATAGTTAGGTTAAGTTGGGTTAGGTATTACGAGGTAAGCACGTTTTGTGAATATTTTTGCAATGTATAATTCTTTGATTTCGGTGATGGTAAGGTTCAGATGGGTGAGGTTTGGTAGGATAAGAACTTTTTGTGGATATTTTGGCAATGTCGAATTCTCTGACTTCGGTGATGGTTAGGTTAGGTTAGGTTAGGTATTGTGAGGTAAGAACGTTTTATGGATATTTTCGCAATGTCCAATTCTTTGATTTTGGTGATGGTTAGGTTCAGATGGGTGCGGTTTGGTAGGATAAGAACTTTTTGTGGATATTTTGGCAATGTCGAATTCTCTGTATTCGGTGATGGTTAGGTTAGGTTTGGTTAGGTATTGTGAGGTAAGCATGTTTTGTGGAAATTTTGGCATTGTCTAATTCTTTAATTTCGGTGATGTTTAGGTTCAGATGGGTGAGGTTTGGTAGGATAAGAACTTCTTGTGGATATTTTGGCAATGTCGAATTCTCTGACTTCGGTGATGGTTAGGTTAGGTTGGGTTAGGTATTGTGAAGTAAGCACGTTTTGTGGATATTTTGGCAATGTCCAATTCTTTGATTTCGGTGATTGTTAGGTTCAGATGGGTGAGGTTTGGTAGGATAAGAACTTTTTATGGATATTTTGGCAATGTCGAATTCTCTGACTTCAGTGATGGTTAGGTTAGGTTGGGTTAGGTATTGTGAGGTAAGCACGTTTAGTGGATATTTTATCAATGTCCAATTCTTTGATTTCGGTGATGGTTAGGTTCAGATGGGTGAGGTTTGGTAGGATAAGAACTTTTTGTGGATATTTTGGCAATGTCGAATTCTCTGACTTCGGTGATGGTTTGGTTAGGTTGGGTTAGGTATTGTGAGGTAAGCATGTTTTGTGGATATTTTGGCAATGTCCAATTCTTTAATTTCGGTGATGGTTAGGTTCATATGGGTGAGGTTTGGTAGGATAAGAACTCTTTGTGGATATTTTGGCAATGTCGAATACTCTGACTTCGGTGATGGTAAGGTTAGGTTGGGTTAGGTATTGTGAGATAAGCACGTTTTGTGGATATTTTCGCAATGTATAATTCTTTGATTTCGGTGATGGTAAGGTTCAGATGGGTGAAGATAGGTAGGATAAGAACTTTTTGTGAATATTTTGGCAATGTCGAATTCTCTGACTTCGGTGATGGTTAGGTTAGGTTGAGTTAGGCATTGTGAGGTAAGCACGTTTTGTGGATATTTAATTAATGTCCAATTCTTTGATTTCGGTGATGGTTAGGTTCAGATGGGTAAAGTTTGGTACGATAAGAACTTTTTGTGGATATTTTGGCAATGTCGAATTCTCTGACTTCGGTGATGGTTTGGTTAGGTTGGGTTAGGTATTGGGAGGTAAGCATGTTTTGTGGATATTTTGGCAATGTCCAATTCTTTAATTTCGGTGATGGTTAGGTTCAGATGGGTGAGGTTTGGTAGGATAAGAACTCTTTGTGGATATTTTGGCAATGTCGAATTCTCTGACTTCGGTGATGGTTAGGTTAGGTTGGGTTAGGTATTGTGAGATAAGCACGTTTTGTGGATATTTTCGCAATGTATAATTCTTTGATTTCGGTGATGGTAAGGTTCAGATGGGTGAAGTTTGGTAGGATAAGAACTTTTTGTGAATATTTTGGCAATGTCGAATTCTCTGACTTCGGTGATGGTTAGGTTAGGTTGAGTTAGGCATTGTGAGGTAAGCACGTTTTGTGGATATTTAATTAATGTCCAATTCTTTGATTTCGGTGATGGTTAGGTTCAGATGGGTAAAGTTTGGTACGATAAGAACTTTTTGTGGATATTTTGGCAATGTCGATTTCTCTGACTTCGGTGATGGTTAGGTTAGGTTGGGTTAGGTATTGTGAGGTAAGCACGTTTTGTGGATATTTTATTAATGTCCAATTCTTTGATTTCGGTGATGGTTAGGTTCAGATGGGTGAGGTTTGGTAGGATAAGAACTTTTTGTGGATATTTTGGCAATGTCGAATTCTTTGACTTCGGTGATGGTTAGGTTAGGTTGGGTTAGGTATTGTGAGGAAACCACGTTTTGTGGATATTTTGGCAATGTCTAATTCTTTGATTTCGGTGATGGTTAGGTTAAGATGGGTGAGGTTTGGTAGGATAAGAACTTTTTGTGGATATTTTGGCAATGTCGAATTCTCTGACTTTGGTGATGGTAATGTTAGGTTGGGTTAGGTATTGTGAGGTAAGCACGTTTTGTGGATATTTTATTAATGTCCAATTCTCTGATTTCGGTGATGGTTAGGTTCAGATGGGTGAGGTTTGGTAGGATAAGAAATTTTTGTGGATATTTTGGCAATGTCGAATTCTCTGACTTCGGTGATGGTTAGGTTAGGTTGGGTTAGGTATTGTGAGGTAAGCACGTTTAGTGGATATTTTATCAATGTCCAATTCTTTGATTTCGGTGATGGTTGGGTTCAGATGGGTGAGGTTTGGTAGGATAAGAACTTTTTGTGGATATTTTGGCAATGTCGAATTCTCTGACTTCGGTGATGGTTTGGTTAGGTTGGGTTAGGTATTGTGAGGTAAGCATGTTTTGTGGATATTTTGGCAATGTCCAATTCTTTAATTTCGGTGATGGTTAGGTTCAGATGGGTGAGGTTTGGTAGGATAAGAACTCTTTGTGGATATTTTGGCAATGTCGAATTCTCTGACTTCGGTGATGGTAAGGTTAGGTTGGGTTAGGTATTGTGAGATAAGCACGTTTTGTGGATATTTTCGCAATGTATAATTCTTTGATTTCGGTGATGGTAAGGTTCAGATGGGTGAAGATAGGTAGGATAAGAACTTTTTGTGAATATTTTGGCAATGTCGAATTCTCTGACTTCGGTGATGGTTAGGTTAGGTTGAGTTAGGCATTGTGAGGTAAGCACGTTTTGTGGATATTTAATTAATGTCCAATTCTTTGATTTCGGTGATGGTTAGGTTCAGATGGGTAAAGTTTGGTACGATAAGAACTTTTTGTGGATATTTTGGCAATGTCGAATTCTCTGACTTCGGTGATGGTTAGGTTAGGTTGGGTTAGGTATTGTGAGGTAAGCACGTTTTGTGGATATTTTATTAATGTCCAATTCTTTGATTTCGGTGATGGTTAGGTTCAGATGGGTGAGGTTTGGTAGGATAAGAACTTTTTGTGGATATTTTGGCAATGTCGAATTCTTTGACTTCGGTGATGGTTAGGTTAGGTTGGGTTAGGTATTGTGAGGAAACCACGTTTTGTGGATATTTTGGCAATGTCTAATTCTTTGATTTCGGTGATGGTTAGGTTAAGATGGGTGAGGTTTGGTAGGATAAGAACTTTTTGTGGATATTTTGGCAATGTCGAATTCTCTGACTTTGGTGATGGTAATGTTAGGTTGGGTTAGGTATTGTGAGGTAAGCACGTTTTGTGGATATTTTATTAATGTCCAATTCTCTGATTTCGGTGATGGTTAGGTTCAGATGGGTGAGGTTTGGTAGGATAAGAACTTTTTGTGGATATTTTGGCAATGTCGAATTCTCTGACTTCGGTGATGGTTAGGTTAGGTTGGGTTAGGTATTGTGAGGTAAGCACGTTTTGTGGATTTTTTCGCAATGTATAATTCTTTGATTTTGGTGACGGTTAGGTTCAGATGGGTGAGGTTTGGTAGGATAAGAACTTTTTGTGGATATTTTGGCAATGTCGAATTCTCTGACTTCGGTGATAGTTAGGTTAAGTTGGGTTAGGTATTACGAGGTAAGCACGTTTTGTGAATATTTTTGCAATGTATAATTCTTTGATTTCGGTGATGGTAAGGTTCAGATGGGTGAGGTTTGGTAGGATAAGAACTTTTTGTGGATATTTTGGCAATGTCGAATTCTCTGACTTCGGTGATGGTTAGGTTAGGTTGGGTTAGGTATTGTGAGGTAAGAACGTTTTATGGATATTTTCGCAATGTCCAATTCTTTGATTTTGGTGATGGTTAGGTTCAGATGGGTGCGGTTTGGTAGGATAAGAACTTTTTGTGGATATTTTGGCAATGTCGAATTCTCTGTATTCGGTGATGGTTAGGTTAGGTTTGGTTAGGTATTGTGAGGTAAGCATGTTTTGTGGAAATTTTGGCATTGTCTAATTCTTTAATTTCGGTGATGTTTAGGTTCAGATGGGTGAGGTTTGGTAGGATAAGAACTTCTTGTGGATATTTTGGCAATGTCGAATTCTCTGACTTCGGTGATGGTTAGGTTAGGTTGGGTTAGGTATTGTGAAGTAAGCACGTTTTGTGGATATTTTGGCAATGTCCAATTCTTTGATTTCGGTGATTGTTAGGTTCAGATGGGTGAGGTTTGGTAGGATAAGAACTTTTTATGGATATTTTGGCAATGTCGAATTCTCTGACTTCAGTGATGGTTAGGTTAGGTTGGGTTAGGTATTGTGAGGTTAGCACGTTTAGTGGATATTTTATCAATGTCCAATTCTTTGATTTCGGTGATGGTTAGGTTCAGATGGGTGAGGTTTGGTAGGATAAGAACTTTTTGTGGATATTTTGGCAATGTCGAATTCTCTGACTTCGGTGATGGTTTGGTTAGGTTGGGTTAGGTATTGTGAGGTAAGCATGTTTTGTGGATATTTTGGCAATGTCCAATTCTTTAATTTCGGTGATGGTTAGGTTCATATGGGTGAGGTTTGGTAGGATAAGAACTCTTTGTGGATATTTTGGCAATGTCGAATTCTCTGACTTCGGTGATGGTAAGGTTAGGTTGGGTTAGGTATTGTGGGATAAGCACGTTTTGTGGATATTTTCGCAATGTATAATTCTTTGATTTCGGTGATGGTAAGGTTCAGATGGGTGAAGATAGGTAGGATAAGAACTTTTTGTGAATATTTTGGAAATGTCGAATTCTCTGACTTCGGTGATGGTTAGGTTAGGTTGAGTTAGGCATTGTGAGGTAACACGTTTTGTGGATATTTAATTAATGTCCAATTCTTTGATTTCGGTGATGGTTAGGTTCAGATGGGTAAAGTTTGGTACGATAAGAACTTTTTGTGGATATTTTGGCAATGTCGAATTCTCTGACTTCGGTGATGGTTTGGTTAGGTTGGGTTAGGTATTGGGAGGTAAGCATGTTTTGTGGATATTTTGGCAATGTCCAATTCTTTAATTTCGGTGATGTTTAGGTTCAGATGGGTGAGGTTTGGTAGGATAAGAACTCTTTGTGGATATTTTGGCAATGTCGAATTCTCTGACTTCGGTGATGGTTAGGTTAGGTTGGGTTAGGTATTGTGAGATAAGCACGTTTTGTGGATATTTTCGCAATGTATAATTCTTTGATTTCGGTGATGGTAAGGTTCAGATGGGTGAAGTTTGGTAGGATAAGAACTTTTTGTGAATATTTTGGCAATGTCGAATTCTCTGACTTCGGTGATGGTTAGGTTAGGTTGAGTTAGGCATTGTGAGGTAAGCACGTTTTGTGGATATTTAATTAATGTCCAATTCTTTGATTTCGGTGATGGTTAGGTTCAGATGGGTAAAGTTTGGTACGATAAGAACTTTTTGTGGATATTTTGGCAATGTCGATTTCTCTGACTTCGGTGATGGTTAGGTTAGGTTGGGTTAGGTATTGTGAGGTAAGCACGTTTTGTGGATATTTTATTAATGTCCAATTCTTTGATTTCGGTGATGGTTAGGTTCAGATGGGTGAGGTTTGGTAGGATAAGAACTTTTTGTGGATATTTTGGCAATGTCGAATTCTTTGACTTCGGTGATGGTTAGGTTAGGTTGGGTTAGGTATTGTGAGGAAACCACGTTTTGTGGATATTTTGGCAATGTCTAATTCTTTGATTTCGGTGATGGTTAGGTTAAGATGGGTGAGGTTTGGTAGGATAAGAACTTTTTGTGGATATTTTGGCAATGTCGAATTCTCTGACTTTGGTGATGGTAATGTTAGGTTGGGTTAGGTATTGTGAGGTAAGCACGTTTTGTGGATATTTTATTAATGTCCAATTCTCTGATTTCGGTGATGGTTAGGTTCAGATGGGTGAGGTTTGGTAGGATAAGAACTTTTTGTGGATATTTTGGCAATGTCGAATTCTCTGACTTCGGTGATGGTTAGGTTAGGTTGGGTTAGGTATTGTGAGGTAAGCACGTTTTGTGGATTTTTTCGCAATGTATAATTCTTTGATTTTGGTGACGGTTAGGTTCAGATGGGTGAGGTTTGGTAGGATAAGAACTTTTTGTGGATATTTTGGCAATGTCGAATTCTCTGACTTCGGTGATAGTTAGGTTAAGTTGGGTTAGGTATTACGAGGTAAGCACGTTTTGTGAATATTTTTGCAATGTATAATTCTTTGATTTCGGTGATGGTAAGGTTCAGATGGGTGAGGTTTGGTAGGATAAGAACTTTTTGTGGATATTTTGGCAATGTCGAATTCTCTGACTTCGGTGATGATGAGGTTAGGTTAGGTTAGGTATTGTGAGGTAAGAACGTTTTATGGATATTTTCGCAATGTCCAATTCTTTGATTTTGGTGATGGTTAGGTTCAGATGGGTGCGGTTTGGTAGGATAAGAACTTTTTGTGGATATTTTGGCAATGTCGAATTCTCTGTATTCGGTGATGGTTAGGTTAGGTTTGGTTAGGTATTGTGAGGTAAGCATGTTTTGTGGAAATTTTGGCATTGTCTAATTCTTTAATTTCGGTGATGTTTAGGTTCAGATGGGTGAGGTTTGGTAGGATAAGAACTTCTTGTGGATATTTTGGCAATGTCGAATTCTCTGACTTCGGTGATGGTTAGGTTAGGTTGGGTTAGGTATTGTGAAGTAAGCACGTTTTGTGGATATTTTGGCAATGTCCAATTCTTTGATTTCGGTGATTGTTAGGTTCAGATGGGTGAGGTTTGGTAGGATAAGAACTTTTTATGGATATTTTGGCAATGTCGAATTCTCTGACTTCAGTGATGGTTAGGTTAGGTTGGGTTAGGTATTGTGAGGTAAGCACGTTTAGTGGATATTTTATCAATGTCCAATTCTTTGATTTCGGTGATGGTTAGGTTCAGATGGGTGAGGTTTGGTAGGATAAGAACTTTTTGTGGATATTTTGGCAATGTCGAATTCTCTGACTTCGGTGATGGTTTGGTTAGGTTGGGTTAGGTATTGTGAGGTAAGCATGTTTTGTGGATATTTTGGCAATGTCCAATTCTTTAATTTCGGTGATGGTTAGGTTCATATGGGTGAGGTTTGGTAGGATAAGAACTCTTTGTGGATATTTTGGCAATGTCGAATACTCTGACTTCGGTGATGGTAAGGTTAGGTTGGGTTAGGTATTGTGAGATAAGCACGTTTTGTGGATATTTTCGCAATGTATAATTCTTTGATTTCGGTGATGGTAAGGTTCAGATGGGTGAAGATAGGTAGGATAAGAACTTTTTGTGAATATTTTGGCAATGTCGAATTCTCTGACTTCGGTGATGGTTAGGTTAGGTTGAGTTAGGCATTGTGAGGTAAGCACGTTTTGTGGATATTTAATTAATGTCCAATTCTTTGATTTCGGTGATGGTTAGGTTCAGATGGGTAAAGTTTGGTACGATAAGAACTTTTTGTGGATATTTTGGCAATGTCGAATTCTCTGACTTCGGTGATGGTTTGGTTAGGTTGGGTTAGGTATTGGGAGGTAAGCATGTTTTGTGGATATTTTGGCAATGTCCAATTCTTTAATTTCGGTGATGGTTAGGTTCAGATGGGTGAGGTTTGGTAGGATAAGAACTCTTTGTGGATATTTTGGCAATGTCGAATTCTCTGACTTCGGTGATGGTTAGGTTAGGTTGGGTTAGGTATTGTGAGATAAGCACGTTTTGTGGATATTTTCGCAATGTATAATTCTTTGATTTCGGTGATGGTAAGGTTCAGATGGGTGAAGTTTGGTAGGATAAGAACTTTTTGTGAATATTTTGGCAATGTCGAATTCTCTGACTTCGGTGATGGTTAGGTTAGGTTGAGTTAGGCATTGTGAGGTAAGCACGTTTTGTGGATATTTAATTAATGTCCAATTCTTTGATTTCGGTGATGGTTAGGTTTAGATGGGTAAAGTTTGGTACGATAAGAACTTTTTGTGGATATTTTGGCAATGTCGATTTCTCTGACTTCGGTGATGGTTAGGTTAGGTTGGGTTAGGTATTGTGAGGTAAGCACGTTTTGTGGATATTTTATTAATGTCCAATTCTTTGATTTCGGTGATGGTTAGGTTCAGATGGGTGAGGTTTGGTAGGATAAGAACTTTTTGTGGATATTTTGGCAATGTCGAATTCTTTGACTTCGGTGATGGTTAGGTTAGGTTGGGTTAGGTATTGTGAGGAAACCACGTTTTGTGGATATTTTGGCAATGTCTAATTCTTTGATTTCGGTGATGGTTAGGTTAAGATGGGTGAGGTTTGGTAGGATAAGAACTTTTTGTGGATATTTTGGCAATGTCGAATTCTCTGACTTTGGTGATGGTAATGTTAGGTTGGGTTAGGTATTGTGAGGTAAGCACGTTTTGTGGATATTTTATTAATGTCCAATTCTCTGATTTCGGTGATGGTTAGGTTCAGATGGGTGAGGTTTGGTAGGATAAGAAATTTTTGTGGATATTTTGGCAATGTCGAATTCTCTGACTTCGGTGATGGTTAGTGTTCCGACTTTTGTAATGACGTGTGGCAAACAGTCTTATTAACTGATTGTCGATTGGCATTATTGACGAGTTGGCATTAGTGTCGGCCCAAGCGGAAATACGCGACGGTCGACAGAGTTCGAGCAGACGGCGTACGGACAACTTGTGTTCCGTACGCTCCGCTGAACCACCACGTGCAAATTTTACATTTCAATAAACTACATCAAACCATTATCGAAGTCTTTTCCATGATGGTCACTTCGAACCGGACACCAGTAACCTAGGCCACAACACCAAACGGACAAACCAATAGGAAAAAACGTGGTCGAGAAAAAATGGATGTCAATTAAGAAATCGGTATCGTTCCTTTGTTACTATCCATACCTTTCCAATACTAATAACATGTTTGCTTCTATTTCAGCAATATATTGATTGATGTACAGAGGTACATGACCGCGTGATTGACGCAGAAAATATATAAATAAAAACATAACCTACAAAGACGCATGGGACACAGAGGTAATCCAAAATTATCGGAACGATCACATAAACATCGTAAAGGATATTCAAGTAAGTGAATGTATTCAATCTCAGGCAATCTGTTCAAAAGGCAATCATGTGGGTAGGTCAGTTTTAAAATATGTTTTAAAGTATAACAATTAATTAACGCGATTGTATAAAATAATATCGCGCTACGAAGGAATGTTTCATCGGTCGCATCGAATTTCGTATTAAAAGTGTAAAATCAGATGTAGTGTAAAATTAGCAAAGCACGTGGAGAATTATACTTGTAGCCCCAAAGTGGATTAAATCAAGTACATACCGGTATATTCATATCGGTAGATCTTTGTTTCTTAATGTGTGTAGAAACACCCTCCCCCCCCCCCCTTCCACGATAAATGTGGAATTATACTTGTAGCCCCAAAGTGGCTTAAACCAAGTACATACCGGTATATTCATAGCGGTAGATCTTTGTTTCTTAATGTGTGTAGAAACACCCTCCCCCCCCCCCCTTCCACGATAAATGTGGAATTATACTTGTAGCCCCAAAGTGGCTTAAACCAAGTACATACCGGTATATTCATATCGGTAGATCTTTGTTTCTTAATGTGTGTAGAAACACCCTCCCCCCCCCCCCCTTCCACGATAAATGTGGAATTACACTTGTAGCCCCAAAGTGGATTAAATCAAGTACATACCGGCATATTCATACATCGGTAGATCTCTTTGTTTCATAATGTGTGATGAAACAGTGGTGATTTAAAATAAATCACAAGACTTGTAGCCCCAAAGTGGTTTAAATCAAGCACCCACCAATTTAGGGTTGTAATTTCTTCCAAAATATGTTGGATAGATTCTGGTGATAATAGTTAAAGTAGAATATTAAGATTCACGGTTAATCATTGAATATTATTACCTTATCTCTACGAATAGTTCAATTGACAGCTATAGTAGAGAACAACTGTATTTATGAGACGAAATAGTGCAACTTTCTGAAACAAATGTCAAGTGCTGAAAACGAGGAAATAGAAGCTTCGACTTCCAAGTCGCATAAAGGTCGAAATCCAACTAGGGACGTAGAACCTATTAGAGACAGGTCAAGCTCTAGAATACATCAGACTCGAAGTCAGACTCAATCGATAGAAATATTAGCGAAGGAAAATAAAGTAGAAGTTATAATGACGTCAATAGAATTAAGGTATTCAGGCGCGGTACAAAGACTAAAAGGAAAAATAGATAAATCCTCCGAATTAGATGAAGGACAGTATCAAACCATTAAAGAAGCATACGATTATGTCCGAAAACTCCATTACGAATATTTAGATAACCTTACAGACATACCGAAAGCGGCCAAAATAGACGAAGAGTACGATGCAATTACAATAACAGTTAAAAATCTTAAAGCAGCATTAGATTGCCAATCCTTTCAAGATAGTAAACTAAAGGTAGAGCAAGCAACAATTAAATTTGCTAGAGATAAGTTACCGACGTTAACCATTCCCACATTTCAGGGAGATCCATCTGAATGGCAATCGTTTCAACAAGCTTTTAAGAATATAATAGGAAACAAAACGGAATATTCGAATGTCACGAAATTGCAATATTTGCATCAATCCTTAATCGGTCCCGCTTTGGCAGCTGTATCAGGTTTAGATATTAGCTCAGACAATTACGAAATAGCTTGGAGTATTTTAGACAAGCAATATAATTTACCAAGACTTAATCTCAAAACTAGGATTAATTCACTTTGTGACTTAAAATTAATCACAAGAGAATCACATATCGAATTGAGAAATCTATTGAATCAGGTAACAGTGTGTATTAAAAACATTGAATCGTTGGGTTACGCGAGAGAAATTTTAGATCCATGGGTAACATGTTTAGTTCTAAGGAAATTACCTTTTAATATAGTAAGAGACTGGGAAATATCGCTGGTTAGCAGAGAAATGCCACCATATGAAAGTTTAGAGACATTCTTGCAGAATAGATGTAATGTATTACAATCTACTGCATCTGTAACTACGGTGAAGGAATTCCCTCATAGTCGTCAAAGAATCATGAGAACTCATGTCGCGAACAAAAACCCATCAAGTAAGGTAAACGCATGCGCATTCTGTCGAAATAATCATTTCATAGGCAAATGTGATAAATTCAAAGCAAAATCCAGTATGGAAAGAAATGAATTCGTTAAATCTAATAACATGTGTTTTAAATGTTTAAATTCATCGCATAAGATAACAAATTGCAAGTCTAACTATAATTGCTTAAGGTGCAAACAAAACCATCACACTTTGTTGCATCAGGACGATACATTTAGTTCCAATAATACGGGAAGGAAGTCAATTAATGCTCATTCTACTCATTTCTCTCAAAGGGAGATAATTTTACCGACGGTACAAGTAGACATTATAACGTCCAATGGAACGGTCGTTAAGGGTCGCACATTATTAGATTCCGGCTCACAAGTCAACTATGTTACCACATCTTTCGCTAAGAAGAATAACTTCAAGTTAGAGAAAATCTCTCAAAAAATTGTAGGTATCGCTAATCAAGAAAGTAGCATTCGTCACATCACCAAGGTGACCATAAGGTCTTCAACCACTAATTACTCAACCAAAGTGTTGTGTTTGGTATTACCAGAAATTACTGGCGAAATTCCAACTGTGAAACTGGATCAACAGTTAATTTCAATACCAGCGGGAATCAAGTTATCAGATCCCCTTTGGAATAAACCGACGCCAATCGATTTCTTGCTCGGCGCCGAGATTTGCGTTCATGCTATGAAAGCAGGAACCATCCAGTTAGGAAAAGGTATGCCTATCTTAAAGGATACCGAATTCGGATGGACAATAGTTGGTCCATATCCCGAAGTAAATAATGCTCCAGGGAAGAGCCACATAGGCTTAAGTCAATTAGACAGTCACATTCAAAACTTTTGGATGATCGACCAGGTTCCTATGGTAAAACATCAATCTCTTGAGGAGAAAAGATGTGAGGAACATTTCCAAGCACACACATCACGAGATAAAAACGGTAGATTTTGTGTAGCTTTACCATATAAAAATTCCCCGGTAGTATTAGGAAGTTCATTACACATTGCGGAGAAAAGACACAAAACTTTGGAAAGACGTTTTTTAGCCAATAATAATTTAAAAATGGAATACAATAAAGTTTTAGAAGAGTACATAAATTTAGGACATATGTCAGAGTGTGAACCTCCGGAGGCACATGAGGTTCATTGTTATTTACCTCATCACGTCGTGGTTAAGGAGTCTAGCCTTACCACTAAATATCGTGTAGTTTTTGATGCGTCCGCAAAGACAACGTCTAATATCTCACTAAATAATATTTTGATGGTGGGACCTAATGTCCAATCAGATTTGTTAAGTTTACTACTCAACTTTCGACTCCATAAATACGTGATTACTGCGGATATTAAGCAGATGTACCGACAGATTCAAATAGCAGAGAAAAATAAAAATGTACAACGAATCATTTGGCGAACAGATCCCCAGAGTAAATTCAAGCATTACAAGCTTAATACAGTAACATTCGGAACTGCTTCAGCCCCATTTTTAGCTACTAGATGTCTAAATCAGTTAGCAGAGGAGAATAGAAACAAATATCCCATCGCTAGTAAAGTGATCGAACGTGATTTTTATGTTGATGATTTGCTCACGGGAACTAATACTATTGAAGCTGGTCAATTATTAAAGGTTCAACTGGAAACCATATTATTATCAGCCGGTATGCCCTTAAGCAAATGGACATCGAACAACTCCGATATAATCACGGATGTTAAAGCTGACGATTGTTCAGATTTTAACTTCTCTAACGAATCACACAAAACTTTAGGTTTATTTTGGAAACCGCGGGAAGACGTTTTTGTATTTAAGGTTCAAACCGAAGTCGAGACTGAAAATATAACAAAAAGAAACTTTTTATCAGTAATTAGTCAGATCTTCGACCCATTAGGACTATTATCTCCATTGTTAATTAATTATAAGATATTAATGCAATCTGTCTGGCAACAAACCATTGGTTGGGATGAATTCATTCCTCAGACAATCTTCAAAAAATGGAAAGATTGTCAATTATCCAATACAGTCATGAAACTTTATAAAATTCCTAGATTGATAATACCAAATAATGTCATTAATATACAGGCACACGGATTTTGTGACGCATCCGAGAAAGCTTATGGTGCTTGTATTTATGTAAAATGTACTGATCAATTGGGAAATTCCAAATGTCATCTTGTGTGTTCTCGTTCGAGAGTCGCTCCGCTCAGTTTTGTAACTATTCCGCGTTTAGAGCTGTGCTCCGCTATGTTATTATCAAAGTTAATGAAGTCAACAATAGACCAATTAACAATTCATATTAATGAAAAATATTATTGGACGGATTCAACCGTCGCATTGCATTGGATTAGAGGAGAGTCATGTAAATGGACCACCTTCGTTGCCAATCGAGTGGCCGAAATCCAATCAATATCTCAACCCATTGAGTGGTACCATGTCTCCTCTACAGACAATCCAGCAGATTTAATTTCTCGAGGGACTCAACCATCAGAATTAAATCATAATTCGTTATGGTGGGACGGCCCTAGTTGGTTGAAATTAGACGAATCACGATGGCCTCGAAGACCTCCTGAGATCACAATAGATCTTCCAGAGAGAAGGGTAGTCACTAACGCTACCCTTGTGAGGGAAAATAATTGGATAGATAAACATTCTCATCTTCCAAGACTCCTTCGAGTTTTATCATATGTTCGTCGGCCACTAAGGAATAAACAATTAAACGTTAAAGAAAATAACGAACCGTCCGCTTTAGAATTAAAAGATGCTTTAAATAATTTGATAAGGTTATCGCAAATGGAATCATTTCCATTGGAATATCGTTTGCTGAGCAAGGGACATCCAATTCCCAGTAGCAGTAAATTAGCTAAATTGTCCCCTCTATTCCACGAGAATTTAATTTGTGTTGGAAGTAGACTTCCTCTGGGAACAACTCTATCAACGTCACCCATTATCTTGTCAAATAAGCATAAACTTACACACATGATTGTCCGAGATGCGCACTTGAAATATATTCACTTGGGTACTCAAGCCTTACTGTCGTTATTGCGGCAGACCTATTGGCCATTGGCCGGACATAATACTGTCAAAGGAGTGGTGCGTTCATGTGTCATTTGTTTCAGAAATAAACCACTGTCACACAATAGATTAATGGGATTACTCCCGCTTGAACGTACCACTGCGAATTTTCCTTTCAGTCATGTGGGGATAGATTTCGCAGGACCTTTTCCTGTGAAGAGTGGTTGCAATAAGAATTCTAAGATAATTAAGGGTTACGTTTGTGTCTTTGTGTGTTTTTCCAGTAAGGCAGTTCACTTGGAACTTGTCGGAGACTTAACGAGTTCAAATTTCTTAAATTGTTTAAGAAGATTCGTAGCCAGACGTGGCAGGCCCAATACGATATATTCCGACAATGCTACTAATTTTGTCGGTGCAAGTCGTGAACTCGTTAATTTAGTAAAATTAATTTACGAACGTCCTCATGAGGAGAAGCTACTACGGTATGTAGCCTCCGAAGGGATTCGTTGGAAGTTTAACCCGCCAAGGGCGCCTCACATGGGAGGGCTGTGGGAAGCAGCGGTTAAATCCATGAAGATTCATTTAAACAAGGTGTTAAAGGCCACCACCTTAAATTTCGAATCATTTTGTACGGTATTGACTCAAATAGAAGCTTGCATGAATTCCCGTCCTCTTAGTCCCTTGTCTTCGGATCCACTAGACCTTTTACCCCTCACACCTGGACATTTCTTAATTGGCAGATCCTTACTCGCTCTTCCAATGGAGGTTAAATATAACACTAATGTCCATGCCAATCTGCTTCAGATACAATTGACCACAGCAGCATTTTGGAAACGTTGGTCGGCGGAATATTTACATTCTTTGCAGTTACGACACAAATGGAAGAAGGACTCGAGCAACAATCTGAGTGTGGGTCAAATGGTCCTGTTAAAGGAGGAACACATGCTGCCAACCCGATGGGTCTTGGGTCGAGTCACTAAATTGTATCCCGGACCAGATGGCAGAGTTCGAGTCGTCGACGTCTTTACTGCCAGCGGAGAGTTTCGTCGGTCCAGTCATCTAGTGGCGCCATTGCCGATTCTACCACAAGGACCACTTGACAGGAAGGAAGATCAGCAAGAGGGAGGAGAAACAGCAGCTTCAATTCCGTCAACTTCGGTAGCTTAGTTTAACCCGAAGACACTACCCCCAACTCATATTACTTATTAGATGTAATCATGAGTTTAAATCAGTCAATGTTAATAGTAGTACTCCGTAATTCACTTTAATTGTGTTGTGTGTATAATTTAAGCTATTTTCATTTTAACATTCGGCAGTATATATCTCCGAATTTAATCTAATCATTTTGTCTTTATAATATAAGACTTGTCTCATGTCATCACTCGGAAGGATTATATCCGAGTTTAAAATAAACTGTTCAAATTTGACAGTTAAAATTAGATTCATGATTTGTTAATGTTAGTCTCCAAGCCACACTTAATGGAGCATCTTAAATTATTTCATGTCTACTTAATTATAACCTGCCGGGAGTCATCCGCAGGTCTTATGTTTCTTGTTATGAAAACATAAGTTAACTCTTACTGTTTATAGTATTTATGTGAATCATAGAATAAGTAAATATTATAATACTGAACATTTCGATGTAACGTAGAGACATCTATAATCATAGTTCGCCTTCATTTCCTGCTTGTAGGAATGAATGAATGACTTTCCAATTTACTTTTAATTTAGCAATGTTTGTGCTACTTGTTGATGAAATCAAGTTAACTTAGGAGCATTACACTCACTAATCAAGTTTAGTTGATCGGTAATAGCTGATCTGTCTTGACAACTGTAACAGTGTCAACATTGTATTGTCTAAGTTAACATCAAGATGAGGAATGCTTAAGTTTTAAACCATATACAGTCCACTCTCTCTTCTTTAAAGTAAACTTATCTTGTAATGCTTATTCACAGCTTCAAAGGAGATTTCAAAAATTTTAATGTAAAGAGAAACAACATTCACCAGAGGTATACCTATAAGTTGAAATATTACTGAACCAATAAATTGATTTTATCCTCACACTGGATGAGGCAAAGGTTTCATTATTCACCCTCTATTTAATTATTTTAAGAGCTATGATTTATTGTAAACGACTCGTCAGTAATGCTGTAACTCTGTAGAATAACTGTATTGTTCAACAGTTTTCCTATGTGGGACTATGTTCCGACTTTTGTAATGACGTGTGGCAAACAGTCTTATTAACTGATTGTCGATTGGCATTATTGACGAGTTGGCATTAGTGTCGGCCCAAGCGGAAATACGCGACGGTCGACAGAGTTCGAGCAGACGGCGTACGGACAACTTGTGTTCCGTACGCTCCGCTGAACCACCACGTGCAAATTTTACATTTCAATAAACTACATCAAACCATTATCGAAGTCTTTTCCAGTTAGGTTAGGTTGGGTTAGGTATTGTGAGGTAAGCACGTTTAGTGGATATTTTATCAATGTCCAATTCTTTGATTTCGGTGATGGTTGGGTTCAGATGGGTGAGGTTTGGTAGGATAAGAACTTTTTGTGGATATTTTGGCAATGTCGAATTCTCTGACTTCGGTGATGGTTTGGTTAGGTTGGGTTAGGTATTGTGAGGTAAGCATGTTTTGTGGATATTTTGGCAATGTCCAATTCTTTAATTTCGGTGATGGTTAGGTTCAGATGGGTGAGGTTTGGTAGGATAAGAACTCTTTGTGGATATTTTGGCAATGTCGAATTCTCTGACTTCGGTGATGGTAAGGTTAGGTTGGGTTAGGTATTGTGAGATAAGCACGTTTTGTGGATATTTTCGCAATGTATAATTCTTTGATTTCGGTGATGGTAAGGTTCAGATGGGTGAAGATAGGTAGGATAAGAACTTTTTGTGAATATTTTGGCAATGTCGAATTCTCTGACTTCGGTGATGGTTAGGTTAGGTTGAGTTAGGCATTGTGAGGTAAGCACGTTTTGTGGATATTTAATTAATGTCCAATTCTTTGATTTCGGTGATGGTTAGGTTCAGATGGGTAAAGTTTGGTACGATAAGAACTTTTTGTGGATATTTTGGCAATGTCGAATTCTCTGACTTCGGTGATGGTTAGGTTAGGTTGGGTTAGGTATTGTGAGGTAAGCACGTTTTGTGGATATTTTGGCAATGTCCAATTTTTTGATTTCGGTGATTGTTAGGTTCAGATGGATGAGGTTTGGTAGGATAAGAACTTTTTGTGGATATTTTGGCAATGTCGAATTCTCTGACTTCGGTGATGGTTTGGTTAGGTTGGGTTAGGTATTGTGAGGTAAGCATGTTTTGTGGATATTTTGGCAATGTCCAATTCTTTAATTTCGGTGATGGTTAGGTTCAGATGGGTGAGGTTTGGTAGGATAAGAACTCTTTGTGGATATTTTGGCAATGTCGAATTCTCTAACTTCGGTGATGGTTAGGTTAGGTTGGGTTAGGTATTGTGAGGAAAGAACGTTTTATGGATATTTTCGCAATGTCCAATTCTTTGATTTTGGTGATGGTTAGGTTCAGATGGGTGCGGTTTGGTAGGATAAGAACTTTTTGTGGATATTTTGGCAATGTCGAATTCTCTGTCTTCGGTGATGGTAAGGTTAGGTTGGGTTAGGTATTGTGAGGTAAGCATGTTTTGTGGATATTTTGGCATTGTCTTATTCTTAATTTCGGTGATGGTTAGGTTCAGATGGGTGAGGTTTGGTAGGATAAGAACTTCTTGTGGATATTTTGGCAATGTCGAATTCTCTGACTTCGGTGATGGTTAGGTTAGGTTGGGTTAGGTATTGTGAGGTAAGCACGTTTTGTGGATATTTTGGCAATGTCCAATTCTTTGATTTCGGTGATTGTTAGGTTCAGATGGGTGAGGTTTGGTAGGATTAGAACTTTTTATGGATATTTTGGCAATGTCGAATTCTCTGACTTCGGTGATGGTTAGTTTAGGTTGGGTTAGGTATTGTGAGGTAAGCACGTTTAGTGGATATTTTATCAATGTCCAATTCTTCAATTTCGGTGATGGTTAGGTTCAGATGGGTGAGGTTTGGTAGGATAAGAACTTTTTGTGGATATTTTGGCAATGTCGAATTCTCTGACTTCGGTGATGGTTTGGTTAGGTTGGGTTAGGTATTGTGAGGTAAGCATGTTTTGTGGATATTTTGGCAATGTCCAATTCTTTAATTTCGGTGATGGTTAGGTTCAGATGGGTGAGGTTTGGTAGGATAAGAACTCTTTGTGGATATTTTGGCAATGTCGAATTCTCTGACTTCGGTGATGGTTAGGTTAGGTTGGGTTAGGTATTGTGAGGAAAGAACGTTTTATGGATATTTTCGCAATGTCCAATTCTTTGATTTTGGTGATGGTTAGGTTCAGATGGGTGCGGTTTGGTAGGATAAGAACTTTTTGTGGATATTTTGGCAATGTCGAATTCTCTGTATTCGGTGATGGTTAGGTTAGGTTTGGTTAGGTATTGTGAGGTAAGCATGTTTTGTGGAAATTTTGGCATTGTCTAATTCTTTAATTTCGGTGATGTTTAGGTTCAGATGGGTGAGGTTTGGTAGGATAAGAACTTCTTGTGGATATTTTGGCAATGTCGAATTCTCTGACTTCGGTGATGGTTAGGTTAGGTTGGGTTAGGTATTGTGAAGTAAGCACGTTTTGTGAATATTTTGGCAATGTCTAATTCTTTGATTTCGGTGATTGTTAGGTTCAGATGGGTGAGGTTTGGTAGGATAAGAACTTTTTATGGATATTTTGGCAATGTCGAATTCTCTGACTTCAGTGATGGTTAGGTTAGGTTGGGTTAGGTATTGTGAGGTAAGCACGTTTAGTGGATATTTTATCAATGTCCAATTCTTTGATTTCGGTGATGGTTAGGTTCAGATGGGTGAGGTTTGGTAGGATAAGAACTTTTTGTGGATATTTTGGCAATGTCGAATTCTCTGACTTCGGTGATGGTTTGGTTAGGTTGGGTTAGGTATTGTGAGGTAAGCATGTTTTGTGGATATTTTGGCAATGTCCAATTCTTTAATTTCGGTGATGGTTAGGTTCAGATGGGTGAGGTTTGGTAGGATAAGAACTCTTTGTGGATATTTTGGCAATGTCGAATTCTCTGACTTCGGTGATGGTAAGGTTAGGTTGGGTTAGGTATTGTGAGATAAGCACGTTTTGTGGATATTTTCGCAATGTATAATTCTTTGATTTCGGTGATGGTAAGGTTCAGATGGGTGAAGATAGGTAGGATAAGAACTTTTTGTGAATATTTTGGCAATGTCGAATTCTCTGACTTCGGTGATGGTTAGGTTAGGTTGAGTTAGGCATTGTGAGGTAAGCACGTTTTGTGGATATTTAATTAATGTCCAATTCTTTGATTTTGGTGATGGTTAGGTTCAGATGGGTAAAGTTTGGTACGATAAGAACTTTTTGTGGATATTTTGGCAATGTCGATTTCTCTGACTTCGGTGATGGTTAGGTTAGGTTGGGTTAGGTATTGTGAGGTAAGCACGTTTTGTGGATATTTTATTAATGTCCAATTCTTTGATTTCGGTGATGGTTAGGTTCAGATGGGTGAGGTTTGGTAGGATAAGAACTTTTTGTGGATATTTTGGCAATGTCGAATTCTTTGACTTCGGTGATGGTTAGGTTAGGTTGGGTTAGGTATTGTGAGGAAACCACGTTTTGTGGATATTTTGGCAATGTCTTATTCTTTGATTTCGGTGATGGTTAGGTTAAGATGGGTGAGGTTTGGTAGGATAAGAACTTTTTGTGGATATTTTGGCAATGTCGAATTCTCTGACTTTGGTGATGGTAATGTTAGGTTGGGTTAGGTATTGTGAGGTAAGCACGTTTTGTGGATATTTTATTAATGTCCAATTCTCTGATTTCGGTGATGGTTAGGTTCAGATGGGTGAGGTTTGGTAGGATAAGAACTTTTTGTGGATATTTTGGCAATGTCGAATTCTCTGACTTCGGTGATGGTTAGGTTAGGTTGGGTTAGGTATTGTGAGGTAAACACGTTTTGTGGATTTTTTCGCAATGTATAATTCTTTGATTTTGGTGACGGTTAGGTTCAGATGGGTGAGGTTTGGAAGGATAAGAACTTTTTGTGGATATTTTGGCAATGTCGAATTCTCTGACTTCGGTGATAGTTAGGTTAAGTTGGGTTAGGTATTACGAGGTAAGCACGTTTTGTGAATATTTTTGCAATGTATAATTCTTTGATTTCGGTGATGGTAAGGTTCAGATGGGTGAGGTTTGGTAGGATAAGAACTTTTTGTGGATATTTTGGCAATGTCGAATTCTCTGACTTCGGTGATGGTTAGGTTAGGTTGGGTTAGGTATTGTGAGGTAAGAACGTTTTATGGATATTTTTGCAATGTCCAATTCTTTGATTTTGGTGATGGTTAGGTTCAGATGGGTGCGGTTTGGTAGGATAAGAACTTTTTGTGGATATTTTGGCAATGTCGAATTCTCTGTATTCGGTGATGGTTAGGTTAGGTTTGGTTAGGTATTGTGAGGTAAGCATGTTTTGTGGAAATTTTGGCATTGTCTAATTCTTTAATTTCGGTGATGTTTAGGTTCAGATGGGTGAGGTTTGGTAGGATAAGAACTTCTTGTGGATATTTTGGCAATGTCGAATTCTCTGACTTCGGTGATGGTTAGGTTAGGTTGGGTTAGGTATTGTGAAGTAAGCACGTTTTGTGGATATTTTGGCAATGTCCAATTCTTTGATTTCGGTGATTGTTAGGTTCAGATGGGTGAGGTTTGGTAGGATAAGAACTTTTTATGGATATTTTGGCAATGTCGAATTCTCTGACTTCAGTGATGGTTAGGTTAGGTTGGGTTAGGTATTGTGAGGTAAGCACGTTTAGTGGATATTTTATCAATGTCCAATTCTTTGATTTCGGTGATGGTTAGGTTCAGATGGGTGAGGTTTGGTAGGATAAGAACTTTTTGTGGATATTTTGGCAATGTCGAATTCTCTGACTTCGGTGATGGTTTGGTTAGGTTGGGTTAGGTATTGTGAGGTAAGCATGTTTTGTGGATATTTTGGCAATGTCCAATTCTTTAATTTCGGTGATGGTTAGGTTCAGATGGGTGAGGTTTGGTAGGATAAGAACTCTTTGTGGATATTTTGGCAATGTCGAATTCTCTGACTTCGGTGATGGTAAGGTTAGGTTGGGTTAGGTATTGTGAGATAAGCACGTTTTGTGGATATTTTCGCAATGTATAATTCTTTGATTTCGGTGATGGTAAGGTTCAGATGGGTGAAGATAGGTAGGATAAGAACTTTTTGTGAATATTTTGGCAATGTCGAATTCTCTGACTTCGGTGATGGTTAGGTTAGGTTGAGTTAGGCATTGTGAGGTAAGCACGTTTTGTGGATATTTAATTAATGTCCAATTCTTTGATTTCGGTGATGGTTAGGTTCAGATGGGTAAAGTTTGGTACGATAAGAACTTTTTGTGGATATTTTGGCAATGTCGAATTCTCTGACTTCGGTGATGGTTTGGTTAGGTTGGGTTAGGTATTGGGAGGTAAGCATGTTTTGTGGATATTTTGGCAATGTCCAATTCTTTAATTTCGGTGATGGTTAGGTTCAGATGGGTGAGGTTTGGTAGGATAAGAACTCTTTGTGGATATTTTGGCAATGTCGAATTCTCTGACTTCGGTGATGGTTAGGTTAGGTTGGGTTAGGTATTGTGAGATAAGCACGTTTTGTGGATATTTTCGCAATGTATAATTCTTTGATTTCGGTGATGGTAAGGTTCAGATGGGTGAAGTTTGGTAGGATAAGAACTTTTTGTGAATATTTTGGCAATGTCGAATTCTCTGACTTCGGTGATGGTTAGGTTAGGTTGAGTTAGGCATTGTGAGGTAAGCACGTTTTCTGGATATTTAATTAATGTCCAATTCTTTGATTTCGGTGATGGTTAGGTTCAGATGGGTAAAGTTTGGTACGATAAGAACTTTTTGTGGATATTTTGGCAATGTCGATTTCTCTGACTTCGGTGATGGTTAGGTTAGGTTGGGTTAGGTATTGTGAGGGAAGCACGTTTTGTGGATATTTTATTAATGTCCAATTCTTTGATTTCGGTGATGGTTAGGTTCAGATGGGTGAGGTTTGGTAGGATAAGAACTTTTTGTGGATATTTTGGCAATGTCGAATTCTTTGACTTCAGTGATGGTTAGGTTAGGTTGGGTTAGGTATTGTGAGGAAACCACGTTTTGTGGATATTTTGGCAATGTCTAATTCTTTGATTTCGGTGATGGTTAGGTTAAGATGGGTGAGGTTTGGTAGGATAAGAACTTTTTGTGGATATTTTGGCAATGTCGAATTCTCTGACTTTGGTGATGGTAATGTTAGGTTGGGTTAGGTATTGTGAGGTAAGCACGTTTTGTGGATATTTTATTAATGTCCAATTCTCTGATTTCGGTGATGGTTAGGTTCAGATGGGTGAGGTTTGGTAGGATAAGAACTTTTTGTGGATATTTTGGCAATGTCGAATTCTCTGACTTCGGTGATGGTTAGGTTTGGTTGGGTTAGGTATTGTGAGGTAAGCACGTTTTGTGGATATTTTCGCAATGTATAATTCTTTGATTTTGGTGACGGTTAGGTTCAGATGGGTGAGGTTTGGTAGGATAAGAACTTTTTGTGGATATTTTGGCAATGTCGAATTCTCTGACTTCGGTGATAGTTAGGTTAAGTTGGGTTAGGTATTACGAGGTAAGCACGTTTTGTGAATATTTTTGCAATGTATAATTCTTTGATTTCGGTGATGGTAAGGTTCAGATGGGTGAGGTTTGGTAGGATAAGAACTTTTTGTGGATATTTTGGCAATGTCGAATTCTCTGACTTCGGTGATGGTTAGGTTAGGTTGGGTTAGGTATTGTGAGGTAAGCACGTTTTGTGGATATTTTCGCAATGTATAATTCTTTGATTTCGGTGATGGTTAGGTTCAGATGGGTGAGGTTTGGTAGGATAAGAACTTTTTGTGGATATTTTGGCAATGTCGAATTCTCTGACTTCGGTGATAGTTAGGTTAAGTTGGGTTAGGTATTACGAGGTAAGCACGTTTTGTGAATATTTTTGCAATGTAAAATTCTTTGATTTCGGTGATGGTTCGGTTCAGATGGGTGAGGTTTGGTAGGATAAGAACTTTTTGTGGATATTTTGGCAATGTCGAATTCTCTGTCTTCGGTGATGGTTAGGTTAGGTTGGGTTAGGTATTGTGAGATAAGCACGTTTTGTGGATATTTTCGCAATGTATAATTCTTTGATTTCGGTGATGGTAAGGTTCAGATGGGTGAAGTTTGGTAGGATAAGAACTTTTTGTGAATATTTTGGCAATGTCGAATTCTCTGACTTCGGTGATGGTTAGGTTAGGTTGAGTTAGGCATTGTGAGGTAAGCACGTTTTGGGGATATTTAATTAATGTCCAATTCTTTGATTTCGGTGATGGTTAGGTTCAGATGGGTAAAGTTTGGTACGATAAGAACTTTTTGTGGATATTTTGGCAATGTCGATTTCTCTGACTTCGGTGATGGTTAGGTTAGGTTGGGTTAGGTATTGTGAGGTAAGCACGTTTTGTGGATATTTAATTAATGTCCAATTCTTTGATTTCGGTGATGGTTAGGTTCAGATGGGTGAGGTTTGGTAGGATAAGAACTTTTTGTGGATATTTTGGCAATGTCGAATTCTTTGACTTCGGTGATGGTTAGGTTAGGTTGGGTTAGGTATTGTGAGGAAACCACGTTTTGTGGATATTTTGGCAATGTCTAATTCTTTGATTTCGGTGATGGTTAGGTTAAGATGGGTGAGGTTTGGTAGGATAAGAACTTTTTGTGGATATTTTGGCAATGTCGAATTCTCTGACTTTGGTGATGGTAATGTTAGGTTGGGTTAGGTATTGTGAGGTAAGCATGTTTTGTGGATATTTTGGCAATGTCCAATTCTTTAATTTCGGTGATGGTTAGGTTCAGATGGGTGAGGTTTGGTAGGATAAGAACTCTTTGTGGATATTTTGGCAATGTCGAATTCTCTGACTTCGGTGATGGTTAGGTTAGGTTGGGTTAGGTATTGTGAGGTAAGAACGTTTTATGGATATTTTCGCAATGTCCAATTCTTTGATTTTGGTGATGGTTAGGTTCAGATGGGTGCGGTTTGGTAGGATAAGAACTTTTTGTGGATATTTTGGCAATGTCGAATTCTCTGACTTCAGTGATGGTTAGGTTAGGTTGGGTTAGGTATTGTGAGGTAAGCACGTTTAGTGGATATTTTATCAATGTCCAATTCTTTGATTTCGGTGATGGTTAGGTTCAGATGGGTGAGGTTTGGTAGGATAAGAACTTTTTGTGGATATTTTGGCAATGTCGAATTCTCTGACTTCGGTGATGGTTTGGTTAGGTTGGGTTAGGTATTGTGAGGTAAGCATGTTTTGTGGATATTTTGGCAATGTCCAATTCTTTAATTTCGGTGATGGTTAGGTTCAGATGGGTGAGGTTTGGTAGGATAAGAACTCTTTGTGGATATTTTGGCAATGTCGAATTCTCTGACTTCGGTGATGGTAAGGTTAGGTTGGGTTAGGTATTGTGAGATAAGCACGTTTTGTGGATATTTTCGCAATGTATAATTCTTTGATTTCGGTGATGGTAAGGTTCAGATGGGTGAAGTTTGGTAGGATAAGAACTTTTTGTGAATATTTTGGCAATGTCGAATTCTCTGACTTCGGTGATGGTTAGGTTAGGTTGAGTTAGGCATTGTGAGGTAAGCACGTTTTGTGGATATTTAATTAATGTCCAATTCTTTGATTTCGGTGATGGTTAGGTTCAGATGGGTAAAGTTTGGTACGATAAGAACTTTTTGTGGATATTTTGGCAATGTCGATTTCTCTGACTTCGGTGATGGTTAGGTTAGGTTGGGTTAGGTATTGTGAGGTAAGCACGTTTTGTGGATATTTTGGCAATGTATAATTCTTTGATTTCGGTGATGGTAAGGTTCAGATGGGTGAAGATAGGTAGGATAAGAACTTTATGTGAATATTTTGGCAATGTCGAATTCTCTGACTTCGGTGATGGTTAGGTTAGGTTGAGTTAGGCATTGTGAGGTAAGCACGTTTTGTGGATATTTAATTAATGTCCAATTCTTTGATTTCGGTGATGGTTAGGTTCAGATGGGTAAAGTTTGGTACGATAAGAACTTTTTGTGGATATTTTGGCAATGTCGAATTCTCTGACTTCGGTGATGGTTTGGTTAGGTTAAGTTAGGTATTGGGAGGTAAGCATGTTTTGTGGATATTTTGGCAATGTCCAATTCTTTAATTTCGGTGATGGTTAGGTTCAGATGGGTGAGGTTTGGTAGGATAAGAACTCTTTGTGGATATTTTGGCAATGTCGAATTCTCTGACTTCGGTGATGGTTAGGTTAGGTTGGGTTAGGTATTGTGAGATAAGCACGTTTTGTGGATATTTTCGCAATGTATAATTCTTTGATTTCGGTGATGGTAAGGTTCAGATGGGTGAAGTTTGGTAGGATAAGAACTTTTTGTGAATATTTTGGCAATGTCGAATTCTCTGACTTTGGTGATGGTTAGGTTAGGTTGAGTTAGGCATTGTGAGGTAAGCACGTTTTGTGGATATTTAATTAATGTCCAATTCTTTGATTTCGGTGATGGTTAGGTTCAGATGGGTAAAGTTTGGTACGATAAGAACTTTTTGTGGATATTTTGGCAATGTCGATTTCTCTGACTTCGGTGATGGTTAGGTTAGGTTGGGTTAGGTATTGTGAGGTAAGCACGTTTTGTGGATATTTTGGCAATGTCCAATTCTTTAATTTCGGTGATGGTTAGGTTCAGATGGGTGAGGTTTGGTAGGATAAGAACTCTTTGTGGATATTTTGGCAATGTCGAATTCTCTGACTTCGGTGATGGTTAGGTTAGGTTGGGTTAGGTATTGTGAGATAAGCACGTTTTGTGGATATTTTCGCAATGTATAATTCTTTGATTTCGGTGATGGTAAGGTTCAGATGGGTAAAGTTTGGTAGGATAAGAACTTTTTGTGGATATTTTGGCAATGTCGAATTCTTTGACTTCGGTGATGGTTAGGTTAGGTTGGGTTAGGTATTGTGAGGAAACCACGTTTTGTGGATATTTTGGCAATGTCTAATTCTTTGATTTCGGTGATGGTTAGGTTAAGATGGGTGAGGTTTGGTAGGATAAGAACTTTTTGTGGATATTTTGGCAATGTCGAATTCTCTGACTTTGGTGATGGTAATGTTAGGTTGGGTTAGGTATTGTGAGGTAAGCACGTTTTGTGGATATTTTATTAATGTCCAATTCTCTGATTTCGGTGATGGTTAGGTTCAGATGGGTGAGGTTTGGTAGGATAAGAACTTTTTGTGGATATTTTGGCAATGTCGAATTCTCTGACTTCGGTGATGGTTAGGTTAGGTTGGGTTAGGTATTGTGAGGTAAGCACGTTTTGTGGATTTTTTCGCAATGTATAATTCTTTGATTTTGGTGACGGTTAGGTTCAGATGGGTGAGGTTTGGTAGGATAAGAACTTTTTGTGGATATTTTGGCAATGTCGAATTCTCTGACTTCGGTGATAGTTAGGTTAAGTTGGGTTAGGTATTACGAGGTAAGCACGTTTTGTGAATATTTTTGCAATGTATAATTCTTTGATTTCGGTGATGGTAAGGTTCAGATGGGTGAGGTTTGGTAGGATAAGAACTTTTTGTGGATATTTTGGCAATGTCGAATTCTCTGACTTCGGTGATGGTTAGGTTAGGTTTGGTTAGGTATTGTGAGGTAAGCATGTTTTGTGGAAATTTTGGCATTGTCTAATTCTTTAATTTCGGTGATGTTTAGGTTCAGATGGGTGAGGTTTGGTAGGATAAGAACTTCTTGTGGATATTTTGGCAATGTCAAATTCTCTGACTTCGGTGATGGTTAGGTTAGGTTGGGTTAGGTATTGTGAAGTAAGCACGTTTTGTGGATATTTTGGCAATGTCCAATTCTTTGATTTCGGTGATTGTTAGGTTCAGATGGGTGAGGTTTGGTAGGATAAGAACTTTTTATGGATATTTTGGCAATGTCGAATTCTCTGACTTCAGTGATGGTTAGGTTAGGTTGGGTTAGGTATTGTGAGGTAAGCACGTTTAGTGGATATTTTATCAATGTCCAATTCTTTGATTTCGGTGATGGTTAGGTTCAGATGGGTGAGGTTTGGTAGGATAAGAACTTTTTGTGGATATTTTGGCAATGTCGAATTCTCTGACTTCGGTGATGGTTTGGTTAGGTTGGGTTAGGTATTGTGAGGTAAGCATGTTTTGTGGATATTTTGGCAATGTCCAATTCTTTAATTTCGGTGATGGTTAGGTTCATATGGGTGAGGTTTGGTAGGATAAGAACTCTTTGTGGATATTTTGGCAATGTCGAATTCTCTGACTTCGGTGATGGTAAGGTTAGGTTGGGTTAGGTATTGTGAGATAAGCACGTTTTGTGGATATTTTCGCAATGTATAATTCTTTGATTTCGGTGATGGTAAGGTTCAGATGGGTGAAGATAGGTAGGATAAGAACTTTTTGTGAATATTTTGGCAATGTCGAATTCTCTGACTTCGGTGATGGTTAGGTTAGGTTGAGTTAGGCATTGTGAGGTAAGCACGTTTTGTGGATGTTTAATTAATGTCCAATTCTTTGATTTCGGTGATGGTTAGGTTCAGATGGGTAAAGTTTGGTACGATAAGAACTTTTTGTGGATATTTTGGCAATGTCGAATTCTCTGACTTCGGTGATGGTTTGGTTAGGTTGGGTTAGGTATTGGGAGGTAAGCATGTTTTGTGGATATTTTGGCAATGTCCAATTCTTTAATTTCGGTGATGGTTAGGTTCAGATGGGTGAGGTTTGGTAGGATAAGAACTCTTTGTGGATATTTTGGCAATGTCGAATTCTCTGACTTCGGTGATGGTTAGGTTAGGTTGGGTTAGGTATTGTGAGATAAGCACGTTTTGTGGATATTTTCGCAATGTATAATTCTTTGATTTCGGTGATGGTAAGGTTCAGATGGGTGAAGTTTGGTAGGATAAGAACTTTTTGTGAATATTTTGGCAATGTCGAATTCTCTGACTTCGGTGATGGTTAGGTTAGGTTGAGTTAGGCATTGTGAGGTAAGCACGTTTTGTGGATATTTAATTAATGTCCAATTCTTTGATTTCGGTGATGGTTAGGTTCAGATGGGTAAAGTTTGGTACGATAAGAACTTTTTGTGGATATTTTGGCAATGTCGATTTCTCTGACTTCGGTGATGGTTAGGTTAGGTTGGGTTAGGTATTGTGAGGTAAGCACGTTTTGTGGATATTTTGGCAATGTCCAATTCTTTAATTTCGGTGATGGTTAGGTTCAGATGGGTGAGGTTTGGTAGGATAAGAACTCTTTGTGGATATTTTGGCAATGTCGAATTCTCTGACTTCGGTGATGGTTAGGTTAGGTTGGGTTAGGTATTGTGAGATAAGCACGTTTTGTGGATATTTTCGCAATGTATAATTCTTTGATTTCGGTGATGGTAAGGTTCAGATGGGTAAAGTTTGGTAGGATAAGAACTTTTTGTGGATATTTTGGCAATGTCGAATTCTTTGACTTCGGTGATGGTTAGGTTAGGTTGGGTTAGGTATTGTGAGGAAACCACGTTTTGTGGATATTTTGGCAATGTCTAATTCTTTGATTTCGGTGATGGTTAGGTTAAGATGGGTGAGGTTTGGTAGGATAAGAACTTTTTGTGGATATTTTGGCAATGTCGAATTCTCTGACTTTGGTGATGGTAATGTTAGGTTGGGTTAGGTATTGTGAGGTAAGCACGTTTTGTGGATATTTTATTAATGTCCAATTCTCTGATTTCGGTGATGGTTAGGTTCAGATGGGTGAGGTTTGGTAGGATAAGAACTTTTTGTGGATATTTTGGCAATGTCGAATTCTCTGACTTCGGTGATGGTTAGGTTAGGTTGGGTTAGGTATTGTGAGGTAAGCACGTTTTGTGGATTTTTTCGCAATGTATAATTCTTTGATTTTGGTGACGGTTAGGTTCAGATGGGTGAGGTTTGGTAGGATAAGAACTTTTTGTGGATATTTTGGCAATGTCGAATTCTCTGACTTCGGTGATAGTTAGGTTAAGTTGGGTTAGGTATTACGAGGTAAGCACGTTTTGTGAATATTTTTGCAATGTATAATCTTTGATTTCGGTGATGGTAAGGTTCAGATGGGTGAGGTTTGGTAGGATAAGAACTTTTTGTGGATATTTTGGCAATGTCGAATTCTCTGACTTCGGTGATGGTTAGGTTAGGTTTGGTTAGGTATTGTGAGGTAAGCATGTTTTGTGGAAATTTTGGCATTGTCTAATTCTTTAATTTCGGTGATGTTTAGGTTCAGATGGGTGAGGTTTGGTAGGATAAGAACTTCTTGTGGATATTTTGGCAATGTCGAATTCTCTGACTTCGGTGATGGTTAGGTTAGGTTGGGTTAGGTATTGTGAGGTAAGCACGTTTTGTGGATATTTTGGCAATGTCCAATTCTTTGATTTCGGTGATTGTTAGGTTCAGATGGGTGAGGTTTGGTAGGATTAGAACTTTTTATGGATATTTTGGCAATGTCGAATTCTCTGACTTCGGTGATGGTTAGTTTAGGTTGGGTTAGGTATTGTGAGGTAAGCACGTTTAGTGGATATTTTATCAATGTCCAATTCTTCGATTTCGGTGATGGTTAGGTTCAGATGGGTGAGGTTTGGTAGGATAAGAACTTTTTGTGGATATTTTGGCAATGTCGAATTCTCTGACTTCGGTGATGGTTTGGTTAGGTTGGGTTAGGTATTGTGAGGTAAGCATGTTTTGTGGATATTTTACCAATGTCCAATTCTTTAATTTCGGTGATGGTTAGGTTCAGATGGGTGAGGTTTGGTAGGATAAGAACTCTTTGTGGATATTTTGGCAATGTCGAATTCTCTGACTTCGGTGATGGTTAGGTTAGGTTGGGTTAGGTATTGTGAAGTAAGCACGTTTTGTGGATATTTTGGCAATGTCCAATTCTTTGATTTCGGTGATTGTTAGGTTCAGATGGGTGAGGTTTGGTAGGATAAGAACTTTTTATGGATATTTTGGCAATGTCGAATTCTCTGACTTCAGTGATGGTTAGGTTAGGTTGGGTTAGGTATTGTGAGGTAAGCACGTTTAGTGGATATTTTATCAATGTCCAATTCTTTGATTTCGGTGATGGTTAGGTTCAGATGGGTGAGGTTTGGTAGGATAAGAACTTTTTGTGGATATTTTGGCAATGTCGAATTCTCTGACTTCGGTGATGGTTTGGTTAGGTTGGGTTAGGTATTGTGAGGTAAGCATGTTTTGTGGATATTTTGGCAATGTCCAATTCTTTAATTTCGGTGATGGTTAGGTTCATATGGGTGAGGTTTGGTAGGATAAGAACTCTTTGTGGATATTTTGGCAATGTCGAATTCTCTGACTTCGGTGATGGTAAGGTTAGGTTGGGTTAGGTATTGTGAGATAAGCACGTTTTGTGGATATTTTCGCAATGTATAATTCTTTGATTTCGGTGATGGTAAGGTTCAGATGGGTGAAGATAGGTAGGATAAGAACTTTTTGTGAATATTTTGGCAATGTCGAATTCTCTGACTTCGGTGATGGTTAGGTTAGGTTGAGTTAGGCATTGTGAGGTAAGCACGTTTTGTGGATGTTTAATTAATGTCCAATTCTTTGATTTCGGTGATGGTTAGGTTCAGATGGGTAAAGTTTGGTACGATAAGAACTTTTTGTGGATATTTTGGCAATGTCGAATTCTCTGACTTCGGTGATGGTTTGGTTAGGTTGGGTTAGGTATTGGGAGGTAAGCATGTTTTGTGGATATTTTGGCAATGTCCAATTCTTTAATTTCGGTGATGGTTAGGTTCAGATGGGTGAGGTTTGGTAGGATAAGAACTCTTTGTGGATATTTTGGCAATGTCGAATTCTCTGACTTCGGTGATGGTTAGGTTAGGTTGGGTTAGGTATTGTGAGATAAGCACGTTTTGTGGATATTTTCGCAATGTATAATTCTTTGATTTCGGTGATGGTAAGGTTCAGATGGGTGAAGTTTGGTAGGATAAGAACTTTTTGTGAATATTTTGGCAATGTCGAATTCTCTGACTTCGGTGATGGTTAGGTTAGGTTGAGTTAGGCATTGTGAGGTAAGCACGTTTTGTGGATATTTAATTAATGTCCAATTCTTTGATTTCGGTGATGGTTAGGTTCAGATGGGTAAAGTTTGGTACGATAAGAACTTTTTGTGGATATTTTGGCAATGTCGATTTCTCTGACTTCGGTGATGGTTAGGTTAGGTTGGGTTAGGTATTGTGAGGTAAGCACGTTTTGTGGATATTTTGGCAATGTCCAATTCTTTAATTTCGGTGATGGTTAGGTTCAGATGGGTGAGGTTTGGTAGGATAAGAACTCTTTGTGGATATTTTGGCAATGTCGAATTCTCTGACTTCGGTGATGGTTAGGTTAGGTTGGGTTAGGTATTGTGAGATAAGCACGTTTTGTGGATATTTTCGCAATGTATAATTCTTTGATTTCGGTGATGGTAAGGTTCAGATGGGTAAAGTTTGGTAGGATAAGAACTTTTTGTGGATATTTTGGCAATGTCGAATTCTTTGACTTCGGTGATGGTTAGGTTAGGTTGGGTTAGGTATTGTGAGGAAACCACGTTTTGTGGATATTTTGGCAATGTCTAATTCTTTGATTTCGGTGATGGTTAGGTTAAGATGGGTGAGGTTTGGTAGGATAAGAACTTTTTGTGGATATTTTGGCAATGTCGAATTCTCTGACTTTGGTGATGGTAATGTTAGGTTGGGTTAGGTATTGTGAGGTAAGCACGTTTTGTGGATATTTTATTAATGTCCAATTCTCTGATTTCGGTGATGGTTAGGTTCAGATGGGTGAGGTTTGGTAGGATAAGAACTTTTTGTGGATATTTTGGCAATGTCGAATTCTCTGACTTCGGTGATGGTTAGGTTAGGTTGGGTTAGGTATTGTGAGGTAAGCACGTTTTGTGGATTTTTTCGCAATGTATAATTCTTTGATTTTGGTGACGGTTAGGTTCAGATGGGTGAGGTTTGGTAGGATAAGAACTTTTTGTGGATATTTTGGCAATGTCGAATTCTCTGACTTCGGTGATAGTTAGGTTAAGTTGGGTTAGGTATTACGAGGTAAGCACGTTTTGTGAATATTTTTGCAATGTATAATCTTTGATTTCGGTGATGGTAAGGTTCAGATGGGTGAGGTTTGGTAGGATAAGAACTTTTTGTGGATATTTTGGCAATGTCGAATTCTCTGACTTCGGTGATGGTTAGGTTAGGTTTGGTTAGGTATTGTGAGGTAAGCATGTTTTGTGGAAATTTTGGCATTGTCTAATTCTTTAATTTCGGTGATGTTTAGGTTCAGATGGGTGAGGTTTGGTAGGATAAGAACTTCTTGTGGATATTTTGGCAATGTCGAATTCTCTGACTTCGGTGATGGTTAGGTTAGGTTGGGTTAGGTATTGTGAGGTAAGCACGTTTTGTGGATATTTTGGCAATGTCCAATTCTTTGATTTCGGTGATTGTTAGGTTCAGATGGGTGAGGTTTGGTAGGATTAGAACTTTTTATGGATATTTTGGCAATGTCGAATTCTCTGACTTCGGTGATGGTTAGTTTAGGTTGGGTTAGGTATTGTGAGGTAAGCACGTTTAGTGGATATTTTATCAATGTCCAATTCTTCGATTTCGGTGATGGTTAGGTTCAGATGGGTGAGGTTTGGTAGGATAAGAACTTTTTGTGGATATTTTGGCAATGTCGAATTCTCTGACTTCGGTGATGGTTTGGTTAGGTTGGGTTAGGTATTGTGAGGTAAGCATGTTTTGTGGATATTTTACCAATGTCCAATTCTTTAATTTCGGTGATGGTTAGGTTCAGATGGGTGAGGTTTGGTAGGATAAGAACTCTTTGTGGATATTTTGGCAATGTCGAATTCTCTGACTTCGGTGATGGTTAGGTTAGGTTGGGTTAGGTATTGTGAGGAAAGAACGTTTTATGGATATTTTCGCAATGTCCAATTCTTTGATTTTGGTGATGGTTAGGTTCAGATGGGTGCGGTTTGGTAGGATAAGAACTTTTTGTGGATATTTTGGCAATGTCGAATTCTCTGTATTCGGTGATGGTTAGGTTAGGTTTGGTTAGGTATTGTGAGGTAAGCATGTTTTGTGGAAATTTTGGCATTGTCTAATTCTTTAATTTCGGTGATGTTTAGGTTCAGATGGGTGAGGTTTGGTAGGATAAGAACTTCTTGTGGATATTTTGGCAATGTCGAATTCTCTGACTTCGGTGATGGTTAGGTTAGGTTGGGTTAGGTATTGTGAAGTAAGCACGTTTTGTGAATATTTTGGCAATGTCTAATTCTTTGATTTCGGTGATTGTTAGGTTCAGATGGGTGAGGTTTGGTAAAATAAGAACTTTTTATGGATATTTTGGCAATGTCGAATTCTCTGACTTCAGTGATGGTTAGGTTAGGTTGGGTTAGGTATTGTGAGGTAAGCACGTTTAGTGGATATTTTATCAATGTCCAATTCTTTGATTTCGGTGATGGTTAGGTTCAGATGGGTGAGGTTTGGTAGGATAAGAACTTTTTGTGGATATTTTGGCAATGTCGAATTCTCTGACTTCGGTGATGGTTTGGTTAGGTTGGGTTAGGTATTGTGAGGTAAGCATGTTTTGTGGATATTTTGGCAATGTCCAATTCTTTAATTTCGGTGATGGTTAGGTTCAGATGGGTGAGGTTTGGTAGGATAAGAACTCTTTGTGGATATTTTGGCAATGTCGAATTCTCTGACTTCGGTGATGGTAAGGTTAGGTTGGGTTAGGTATTGTGAGATAAGCACGTTTTGTGGATATTTTCGCAATGTATAATTCTTTGATTTCGGTGATGGTAAGGTTCAGATGGGTGAAGATAGGTAGGATAAGAACTTTTTGTGAATATTTTGGCAATGTCGAATTCTCTGACTTCGGTGATGGTTAGGTTAGGTTGAGTTAGGCATTGTGAGGTAAGCACGTTTTGTGGATATTTAATTAATGTCCAATTCTTTGATTTCGGTGATGGTTAGGTTCAGATGGGTAAAGTTTGGTACGATAAGAACTTTTTGTGGATATTTTGGCAATGTCGAATTCTCTGACTTCGGTGATGGTTTGGTTAGGTTGGGTTAGGTATTGGGAGGTAAGCATGTTTTGTGGATATTTTGGCAATGTCCAATTCTTTAATTTCGGTGATGGTTAGGTTCAGATGGGTGAGGTTTGGTAGGATAAGAACTCTTTGTGGATATTTTGGCAATGTCGAATTCTCTGACTTCGGTGATGGTTAGGTTAGGTTGGGTTAGGTATTGTGAGATAAGCACGTTTTGTGGATATTTTCGGAATGTATAATTCTTTGATTTCGGTGATGGTAAGGTTCAGATGGGTGAAGTTTGGTAGGATAAGAACTTTTTGTGAATATTTTGGCAATGTCGAATTCTCTGACTTCGGTGATGGTTAGGTTAGGTTGAGTTAGGCATTGTGAGGTAAGCACGTTTTGTGGATATTTAATTAATGTCCAATTCTTTGATTTCGGTGATGGTTAGGTTCAGATGGGTAAAGTTTGGTACGATAAGAACTTTTTGTGGATATTTTGGCAATGTCGATTTCTCTGACTTCGGTGATGGTTAGGTTAGGTTGGGTTAGGTATTGTGAGGTAAGCACGTTTTGTGGATATTTTATTAATGTCCAATTCTTTGATTTCGGTGATGGTTAGGTTCAGATGGGTGAGGTTTGGTAGGATAAGAACTTTTTGTGGATATTTTGGCAATGTCGAATTCTTTGACTTCGGTGATGGTTAGGTTAGGTTGGGTTAGGTATTGTGAGGAAACCACGTTTTGTGGATATTTTGGCAATGTCTAATTCTTTGATTTCGGTGATGGTTAGGTTAAGATGGGTGAGGTTTGGTAGGATAAGAACTTTTTGTGGATATTTTGGCAATGTCGAATTCTCTGACTTTGGTGATGGTAATGTTAGGTTGGGTTAGGTATTGTGAGGTAAGCACGTTTTGTGGATATTTTATTAATGTCCAATTCTCTGATTTCGGTGATGGTTAGGTTCAGATGGGTGAGGTTTGGTAGGATAAGAACTTTTTGTGGATATTTTGGCAATGTCGAATTCTCTGACTTCGGTGATGGTTAGGTTAGGTTGGGTTAGGTATTGTGAGGTAAGCACGTTTTGTGGATTTTTTCGCAATGTATAATTCTTTGATTTTGGTGACGGTTAGGTTCAGATGGGTGAGGTTTGGAAGGATAAGAACTTTTTGTGGATATTTTGGCAATGTCGAATTCTCTGACTTCGGTGATAGTTAGGTTAAGTTGGGTTAGGTATTACGAGGTAAGCACGTTTTGTGAATATTTTTGCAATGTATAATTCTTTGATTTCGGTGATGGTAAGGTTCAGATGGGTGAGGTTTGGTAGGATAAGAACTTTTTGTGGATATTTTGGCAATGTCGAATTCTCTGACTTCGGTGATGGTTAGGTTAGGTTGGGTTAGGTATTGTGAGGTAAGAACGTTTTATGGATATTTTTGCAATGTCCAATTCTTTGATTTTGGTGATGGTTAGGTTCAGATGGGTGCGGTTTGGTAGGATAAGAACTTTTTGTGGATATTTTGGCAATGTCGAATTCTCTGTATTCGGTGATGGTTAGGTTAGGTTTGGTTAGGTATTGTGAGGTAAGCATGTTTTGTGGAAATTTTGGCATTGTCTAATTCTTTAATTTCGGTGATGTTTAGGTTCAGATGGGTGAGGTTTGGTAGGATAAGAACTTCTTGTGGATATTTTGGCAATGTCGAATTCTCTGACTTCGGTGATGGTTAGGTTAGGTTGAGTTAGGCATTGTGAGGTAAGCACGTTTTGTGGATATTTAATTAATGTCCAATTCTTTGATTTCGGTGATGGTTAGGTTCAGATGGGTAAAGTTTGGTACGATAAGAACTTTTTGTGGATATTTTGGCAATGTCGAATTCTCTGACTTCGGTGATGGTTTGGTTAGGTTGGGTTAGGTATTGGGAGGTAAGCATGTTTTGTGGATATTTTGGCAATGTCCAATTCTTTAATTTCGGTGATGGTTAGGTTCAGATGGGTGAGGTTTGGTAGGATAAGAACTCTTTGTGGATATTTTGGCAATGTCGAATTCTCTGACTTCGGTGATGGTTAGGTTAGGTTGGGTTAGGTATTGTGAGATAAGCACGTTTTGTGGATATTTTCGGAATGTATAATTCTTTGATTTCGGTGATGGTAAGGTTCAGATGGGTGAAGTTTGGTAGGATAAGAACTTTTTGTGAATATTTTGGCAATGTCGAATTCTCTGACTTCGGTGATGGTTAGGTTAGGTTGAGTTAGGCATTGTGAGGTAAGCACGTTTTGTGGATATTTAATTAATGTCCAATTCTTTGATTTCGGTGATGGTTAGGTTCAGATGGGTAAAGTTTGGTACGATAAGAACTTTTTGTGGATATTTTGGCAATGTCGATTTCTCTGACTTCGGTGATGGTTAGGTTAGGTTGGGTTAGGTATTGTGAGGTAAGCACGTTTTGTGGATATTTTATTAATGTCCAATTCTTTGATTTCGGTGATGGTTAGGTTCAGATGGGTGAGGTTTGGTAGGATAAGAACTTTTTGTGGATATTTTGGCAATGTCGAATTCTCTGACTTCGGTGATGGTTAGGTTAGGTTGGGTTAGGTATTGTGAGGAAAGAACGTTTTATGGATATTTTCGCAATGTCCAATTCTTTGATTTTGGTGATGGTTAGGTTCAGATGGGTGCGGTTTGGTAGGATAAGAACTTTTTGTGGATATTTTGGCAATGTCGAATTCTCTGTATTCGGTGATGGTTAGGTTAGGTTTGGTTAGGTATTGTGAGGTAAGCATGTTTTGTGGAAATTTTGGCATTGTCTAATTCTTTAATTTCGGTGATGTTTAGGTTCAGATGGGTGAGGTTTGGTAGGATAAGAACTTCTTGTGGATATTTTGGCAATGTCGAATTCTCTGACTTCGGTGATGGTTAGGTTAGGTTGGGTTAGGTATTGTGAGGTAAGCACGTTTTGTGGATATTTTGGCAATGTCCAATTCTTTGATTTCGGTGATTGTTAGGTTCAGATGGGTGAGGTTTGGTAGGATTAGAACTTTTTATGGATATTTTGGCAATGTCGAATTCTCTGACTTCGGTGATGGTTAGTTTAGGTTGGGTTAGGTATTGTGAGGTAAGCACGTTTAGTGGATATTTTATCAATGTCCAATTCTTCGATTTCGGTGATGGTTAGGTTCAGATGGGTGAGGTTTGGTAGGATAAGAACTTTTTGTGGATATTTTGGCAATGTCGAATTCTCTGACTTCGGTGATGGTTTGGTTAGGTTGGGTTAGGTATTGTGAGGTAAGCATGTTTTGTGGATATTTTACCAATGTCCAATTCTTTAATTTCGGTGATGGTTAGGTTCAGATGGGTGAGGTTTGGTAGGATAAGAACTCTTTGTGGATATTTTGGCAATGTCGAATTCTCTGACTTCGGTGATGGTTAGGTTAGGTTGGGTTAGGTATTGTGAGGAAAGAACGTTTTATGGATATTTTCGCAATGTCCAATTCTTTGATTTTGGTGATGGTTAGGTTCAGATGGGTGCGGTTTGGTAGGATAAGAACTTTTTGTGGATATTTTGGCAATGTCGAATTCTCTGTATTCGGTGATGGTTAGGTTAGGTTTGGTTAGGTATTGTGAGGTAAGCATGTTTTGTGGAAATTTTGGCATTGTCTAATTCTTTAATTTCGGTGATGTTTAGGTTCAGATGGGTGAGGTTTGGTAGGATAAGAACTTCTTGTGGATATTTTGGCAATGTCGAATTCTCTGACTTCGGTGATGGTTAGGTTAGGTTGGGTTAGGTATTGTGAAGTAAGCACGTTTTGTGAATATTTTGGCAATGTCTAATTCTTTGATTTCGGTGATTGTTAGGTTCAGATGGGTGAGGTTTGGTAAAATAAGAACTTTTTATGGATATTTTGGCAATGTCGAATTCTCTGACTTCAGTGATGGTTAGGTTAGGTTGGGTTAGGTATTGTGAGGTAAGCACGTTTAGTGGATATTTTATCAATGTCCAATTCTTTGATTTCGGTGATGGTTAGGTTCAGATGGGTGAGGTTTGGTAGGATAAGAACTTTTTGTGGATATTTTGGCAATGTCGAATTCTCTGACTTCGGTGATGGTTTGGTTAGGTTGGGTTAGGTATTGTGAGGTAAGCATGTTTTGTGGATATTTTGGCAATGTCCAATTCTTTAATTTCGGTGATGGTTAGGTTCAGATGGGTGAGGTTTGGTAGGATAAGAACTCTTTGTGGATATTTTGGCAATGTCGAATTCTCTGACTTCGGTGATGGTAAGGTTAGGTTGGGTTAGGTATTGTGAGATAAGCACGTTTTGTGGATATTTTCGCAATGTATAATTCTTTGATTTCGGTGATGGTAAGGTTCAGATGGGTGAAGATAGGTAGGATAAGAACTTTTTGTGAATATTTTGGCAATGTCGAATTCTCTGACTTCGGTGATGGTTAGGTTAGGTTGAGTTAGGCATTGTGAGGTAAGCACGTTTTGTGGATATTTAATTAATGTCCAATTCTTTGATTTCGGTGATGGTTAGGTTCAGATGGGTAAAGTTTGGTACGATAAGAACTTTTTGTGGATATTTTGGCAATGTCGAATTCTCTGACTTCGGTGATGGTTTGGTTAGGTTGGGTTAGGTATTGGGAGGTAAGCATGTTTTGTGGATATTTTGGCAATGTCCAATTCTTTAATTTCGGTGATGGTTAGGTTCAGATGGGTGAGGTTTGGTAGGATAAGAACTCTTTGTGGATATTTTGGCAATGTCGAATTCTCTGACTTCGGTGATGGTTAGGTTAGGTTGGGTTAGGTATTGTGAGATAAGCACGTTTTGTGGATATTTTCGGAATGTATAATTCTTTGATTTCGGTGATGGTAAGGTTCAGATGGGTGAAGTTTGGTAGGATAAGAACTTTTTGTGAATATTTTGGCAATGTCGAATTCTCTGACTTCGGTGATGGTTAGGTTAGGTTGAGTTAGGCATTGTGAGGTAAGCACGTTTTGTGGATATTTAATTAATGTCCAATTCTTTGATTTCGGTGATGGTTAGGTTCAGATGGGTAAAGTTTGGTACGATAAGAACTTTTTGTGGATATTTTGGCAATGTCGATTTCTCTGACTTCGGTGATGGTTAGGTTAGGTTGGGTTAGGTATTGTGAGGTAAGCACGTTTTGTGGATATTTTATTAATGTCCAATTCTTTGATTTCGGTGATGGTTAGGTTCAGATGGGTGAGGTTTGGTAGGATAAGAACTTTTTGTGGATATTTTGGCAATGTCGAATTCTTTGACTTCGGTGATGGTTAGGTTAGGTTGGGTTAGGTATTGTGAGGAAACCACGTTTTGTGGATATTTTGGCAATGTCTAATTCTTTGATTTCGGTGATGGTTAGGTTAAGATGGGTGAGGTTTGGTAGGATAAGAACTTTTTGTGGATATTTTGGCAATGTCGAATTCTCTGACTTTGGTGATGGTAATGTTAGGTTGGGTTAGGTATTGTGAGGTAAGCACGTTTTGTGGATATTTTATTAATGTCCAATTCTCTGATTTCGGTGATGGTTAGGTTCAGATGGGTGAGGTTTGGTAGGATAAGAACTTTTTGTGGATATTTTGGCAATGTCGAATTCTCTGACTTCGGTGATGGTTAGGTTAGGTTGGGTTAGGTATTGTGAGGTAAGCACGTTTTGTGGATTTTTTCGCAATGTATAATTCTTTGATTTTGGTGACGGTTAGGTTCAGATGGGTGAGGTTTGGAAGGATAAGAACTTTTTGTGGATATTTTGGCAATGTCGAATTCTCTGACTTCGGTGATAGTTAGGTTAAGTTGGGTTAGGTATTACGAGGTAAGCACGTTTTGTGAATATTTTTGCAATGTATAATTCTTTGATTTCGGTGATGGTAAGGTTCAGATGGGTGAGGTTTGGTAGGATAAGAACTTTTTGTGGATATTTTGGCAATGTCGAATTCTCTGACTTCGGTGATGGTTAGGTTAAGTTGGGTTAGGTATTGTGAGGTAAGAACGTTTTATGGATATTTTTGCAATGTCCAATTCTTTGATTTTGGTGATGGTTAGGTTCAGATGGGTGCGGTTTGGTAGGATAAGAACTTTTTGTGGATATTTTGGCAATGTCGAATTCTCTGTATTCGGTGATGGTTAGGTTAGGTTTGGTTAGGTAATGTGAGGTAAGCATGTTTTGTGGAAATTTTGGCATTGTCTAATTCTTTAATTTCGGTGATGTTTAGGTTCAGATGGGTGAGGTTTGGTAGGATAAGAACTTCTTGTGGATATTTTGGCAATGTCGAATTCTCTGACTTCGGTGATGGTTAGGTTAGGTTGGGTTAGGTATTGTGAAGTAAGCACGTTTTGTGGATATTTTGGCAATGTCCAATTCTTTGATTTCGGTGATTGTTAGGTTCAGATGGGTGAGGTTTGGTAGGATAAGAACTTCTTGTGGATATTTTGGCAATGTCGGATTCTCTGACTTCGGTGATGGTTAGGTTAGGTTGGGTTAGGTATTGTGAGGTAAGCACGTTTTGTGGATATTTTGGCAATGTCCAATTCTTTGATTTCGGTGATTGTTAGGTTCAGATGGGTGAGGTTTGGTAGGATTAGAACTTTTTATGGATATTTTGGCAATGTCGAATTCTCTGACTTCGGTGATGGTTAGTTTAGGTTGGGTTAGGTATTGTGAGGTAAGCACGTTTAGTGGATATTTTATCAATGTCCAATTCTTCGATTTCGGTGATGGTTAGGTTCAGATGGGTGAGGTTTGGTAGGATAAGAACTTTTTGTGGATATTTTGGCAATGTCGAATTCTCTGACTTCGGTGATGGTTTGGTTAGGTTGGGTTAGGTATTGTGAGGTAAGCATGTTTTGTGGATATTTTGGCAATGTCCAATTCTTTAATTTCGGTGATGGTTAGGTTCAGATGGGTGAGGTTTGGTAGGATAAGAACTCTTTGTGGATATTTTGGCAATGTCGAATTCTCTGACTTCGGTGATGGTTAGGTTAGGTTGGGTTAGGTATTGTGAGGAAAGAACGTTTTATGGATATTTTCGCAATGTCCAATTCTTTGATTTTGGTGATGGTTAGGTTCAGATGGGTGCGGTTTGGTAGGATAAGAACTTTTTGTGGATATTTTGGCAATGTCGAATTCTCTGTATTCGGTGATGGTTAGGTTAGGTTTGGTTAGGTATTGTGAGGTAAGCATGTTTTGTGGAAATTTTGGCATTGTCTAATTCTTTAATTTCGGTGATGTTTAGGTTCAGATGGGTGAGGTTTGGTAGGATAAGAACTTCTTGTGGATATTTTGGCAATGTCGAATTCTCTGACTTCGGTGATGGTTAGGTTAGGTTGGGTTAGGTATTGTGAAGTAAGCACGTTTTGTGAATATTTTGGCAATGTCTAATTCTTTGATTTCGGTGATTGTTAGGTTCAGATGGGTGAGGTTTGGTAGGATAAGAACTTTTTATGGATATTTTGGCAATGTCGAATTCTCTGACTTCGGTGATGGTTAGGTTAGGTTGGGTTAGGTATTGTGAGGTAAGCACGTTTTGTGGATTTTTTGGCAATGTCCAATTCTTTGATTTCGGTGATTGTTAGGTTCAGATGGGTGAGGTTTGGTAGGATTAGAACTTTTTATGGATATTTTGGCAATGTCGAATTCTCTGACTTCGGTGATGGTTAGTTTAGGTTGGGTTAGGTATTGTGAGGTAAGCACGTTTAGTGGATATTTTATCAATGTCCAATTCTTCGATTTCGGTGATGGTTAGGTTCAGATGGGTGAGGTTTGGTAGGATAAGAACTTTTTGTGGATATTTTGGCAATGTCGAATTCTCTGACTTCGGTGATGGTTTGGTTAGGTTGGGTTAGGTATTGTGAGGTAAGCATGTTTTGTGGATATTTTGGCAATGTCCAATTCTTTAATTTCGGTGATGGTTAGGTTCAGATGGGTGAGGTTTGGTAGGATAAGAACTCTTTGTGGATATTTTGGCAATGTCGAATTCTCTGACTTCGGTGATGGTTAGGTTAGGTTGGGTTAGGTATTGTGAGGAAAGAACGTTTTATGGATATTTTCGCAATGTCCAATTCTTTGATTTTGGTGATGGTTAGGTTCAGATGGGTGCGGTTTGGTAGGATAAGAACTTTTTGTGGATATTTTGGCAATGTCGAATTCTCTGTATTCGGTGATGGTTAGGTTAGGTTTGGTTAGGTATTGTGAGGTAAGCATGTTTTGTGGAAATTTTGGCATTGTCTAATTCTTTAATTTCGGTGATGTTTAGGTTCAGATGGGTGAGGTTTGGTAGGATAAGAACTTCTTGTGGATATTTTGGCAATGTCGAATTCTCTGACTTCGGTGATGGTTAGGTTAGGTTGGGTTAGGTATTGTGAAGTAAGCACGTTTTGTGAATATTTTGGCAATGTCTAATTCTTTGATTTCGGTGATTGTTAGGTTCAGATGGGTGAGGTTTGGTAGGATAAGAACTTTTTATGGATATTTTGGCAATGTCGAATTCTCTGACTTCAGTGATGGTTAGGTTAGGTTGGGTTAGGTATTGTGAGGTAAGCACGTTTAGTGGATATTTTATCAATGTCCAATTCTTTGATTTCGGTGATGGTTAGGTTCAGATGGGTGAGGTTTGGTAGGATAAGAACTTTTTGTGGATATTTTGGCAATGTCGAATTCTCTGACTTCGGTGATGGTTTGGTTAGGTTGGGTTAGGTATTGTGAGGTAAGCATGTTTTGTGGATATTTTGGCAATGTCCAATTCTTTAATTTCGGTGATGGTTAGGTTCAGATGGGTGAGGTTTGGTAGGATAAGAACTCTTTGTGGATATTTTGGCAATGTCGAATTCTCTGACTTCGGTGATGGTAAGGTTAGGTTGGGTTAGGTATTGTGAGATAAGCACGTTTTGTGGATATTTTCGCAATGTATAATTCTTTGATTTCGGTGATGGTAAGGTTCAGATGAGTGAAGATAGGTAGGATAAGTACTTTTTGTGAATATTTTGGCAATGTCGAATTCTCTGACTTCGGTGATGGTTAGGTTAGGTTGAGTTAGGCATTGTGAGGTAAGCACGTTTTGTGGATATTTAATTAATGTCCAATTCTTTGATTTGGGTGATGGTTAGGTTCAGATGGGTAAAGTTTGGTACGATAAGAACTTTTTGTGGATATTTTGGCAATGTCGAATTCTCTGACTTCGGTGATGGTTTGGTTAGGTTGGGTTAGGTATTGGGAGGTAAGCATGTTTTGTGGATATTTTGGCAATGTCCAATTCTTTAATTTCGGTGATGGTTAGGTTCAGATGGGTGAGGTTTGGTAGGATAAGAACTCTTTGTGGATATTTTGGCAATGTCGAATTCTCTGACTTCGGTGATGGTTAGGTTAGGTTGGGTTAGGTATTGTGAGATAAGCACGTTTTGTGGATATTTTCGCAATGTATAATTCTTTGATTTCGGTGATGGTAAGGTTCAGATGGGTGAAGTTTGGTAGGATAAGAACTTTTTGTGAATATTTTGGCAATGTCGAATTCTCTGACTTCGGTGATGGTTAGGTTAGGTTGAGTTAGGCATTGTGAGGTAAGCACGTTTTGTGGATATTTAATTAATGTCCAATTCTTTGATTTCGGTGATGGTTAGGTTCAGATGGGTAAAGTTTGGTACGATAAGAACTTTTTGTGGATATTTTGGCAATGTCGATTTCTCTGACTTCGGTGATGGTTAGGTTAGGTTGGGTTAGGTATTGTGAGGTAAGCACGTTTTGTGGATATTTTATTAATGTCCAATTCTTTGATTTCGGTGATGGTTAGGTTCAGATGGGTGAGGTTTGGTAGGATAAGAACTTTTTGTGGATATTTTGGCAATGTCGAATTCTTTGACTTCGGTGATGGTTAGGTTAGGTTGGGTTAGGTATTGTGAGGAAACCACGTTTTGTGGATATTTTGGCAATGTCTAATTCTTTGATTTCGGTGATGGTTAGGTTAAGATGGGTGAGGTTTGGTAGGATAAGAACTTTTTGTGGATATTTTGGCAATGTCGAATTCTCTGACTTTGGTGATGGTAATGTTAGGTTGAGTTAGGTATTGTGAGGTAAGCACGTTTTGTGGATATTTTATTAATGTCCAATTCTCTGATTTCGGTGATGGTTAGGTTCAGATGGGTGAGGTTTGGTAGGATAAGAACTTTTTGTGGATATTTTGGCAATGTCGAATTCTCTGACTTCGGTGATGGTTAGGTTAGGTTGGGTTAGGTATTGTGAGGTAAGCACGTTTTGTGGATATTTTGGCAATGTCCAATTTTTTGATTTCGGTGATTGTTAGGTTCAGATGGATGAGGTTTGGTAGGATAAGAACTTTTTGTGGATATTTTGGCAATGTCGAATTCTCTGACTTCGGTGATGGTTTGGTTAGGTTGGGTTAGGTATTGTGAGGTAAGCATGTTTTGTGGATATTTTGGCAATGTCCAATTCTTTAATTTCGGTGATGGTTAGGTTCAGATGGGTGAGGTTTGGTAGGATAAGAACTCTTTGTGGATATTTTGGCAATGTCGAATTCTCTAACTTCGGTGATGGTTAGGTTAGGTTGGGTTAGGTATTGTGAGGAAAGAACGTTTTATGGATATTTTCGCAATGTCCAATTCTTTGATTTTGGTGATGGTTAGGTTCAGATGGGTGCGGTTTGGTAGGATAAGAACTTTTTGTGGATATTTTGGCAATGTCGAATTCTCTGTCTTCGGTGATGGTAAGGTTAGGTTGGGTTAGGTATTGTGAGGTAAGCATGTTTTGTGGATATTTTGGCTTTGTCTAATTCTTAATTTCGGTGATGGTTAGGTTCAGATGGGTGAGGTTTGGTAGGATAAGAACTTCTTGTGGATATTTTGGCAATGTCGAATTCTCTGACTTCGGTGATGGTTAGGTTAGGTTGGGTTAGGTATTGTGAGGTAAGCACGTTTTGTAAATATTTTGGCAATGTCCAATTCTTTGATTTCGGTGATTGTTAGGTTCAGATGGGTGAGGTTTGGTAGGATTAGAACTTTTTATGGATATTTTGGCAATGTCGAATTCTCTGACTTCGGTGATGGTTAGTTTAGGTTGGGTTAGGTATTGTGAGGTAAGCACGTTTAGTGGATATTTTATCAATGTCCAATTCTTCGATTTCGGTGATGGTTAGGTTCAGATGGGTGAGGTTTGGTAGGATAAGAACTTTTTGTGGATATTTTGGCAATGTCGAATTCTCTGACTTCGGTGATGGTTTGGTTAGGTTGGGTTAGGTATTGTGAGGTAAGCATGTTTTGTGGATATTTTGGCAATGTCCAATTCTTTAATTTCGGTGATGGTTAGGTTCAGATGGGTGAGGTTTGGTAGGATAAGAACTCTTTGTGGATATTTTGGCAATGTCGAATTCTCTGACTTCGGTGATGGTTAGGTTAGGTTGGGTTAGGTATTGTGAGGAAAGAACGTTTTATGGATATTTTCGCAATGTCCAATTCTTTGATTTTGGTGATGGTTAGGTTCAGATGGGTGCGGTTTGGTAGGATAAGAACTTTTTGTGGATATTTTGGCAATGTCGAATTCTCTGTATTCGGTGATGGTTAGGTTAGGTTTGGTTAGGTATTGTGAGGTAAGCATGTTTTGTGGAAATTTTGGCATTGTCTAATTCTTTAATTTCGGTGATGTTTAGGTTCAGATGGGTGAGGTTTGGTAGGATAAGAACTTCTTGTGGATATTTTGGCAATGTCGAATTCTCTGACTTCGGTGATGGTTAGGTTAGGTTGGGTTAGGTATTGTGAAGTAAGCACGTTTTGTGAATATTTTGGCAATGTCTAATTCTTTGATTTCGGTGATTGTTAGGTTCAGATGGGTGAGGTTTGGTAGGATAAGAACTTTTTATGGATATTTTGGCAATGTCGAATTCTCTGACTTCAGTGATGGTTAGGTTAGGTTGAGTTAGGTATTGTGAGGTAAGCACGTTTAGTGGATATTTTATCAATGTCCAATTCTTTGATTTCAGTGATGGTTAGGTTCAGATGGGTGAGGTTTGGTAGGATAAGAACTTTTTGTGGATATTTTGGCAATGTCGAATTCTCTGACTTCGGTGATGGTTTGGTTAGGTTGGGTTAGGTATTGTGAGGTAAGCATGTTTTGTGGATATTTTGGCAATGTCCAATTCTTTAATTTCGGTGATGGTTAGGTTCAGATGGGTGAGGTTTGGTAGGATAAGAACTCTTTGTGGATATTTTGGCAATGTCGAATTCTCTGACTTCGGTGATGGTAAGGTTAGGTTGGGTTAGGTATTGTGAGATAAGCACGTTTTGTGGATATTTTCGCAATGTATAATTCTTTGATTTCGGTGATGGTAAGGTTCAGATGGGTGAAGATAGGTAGGATAAGAACTTTTTGTGAATATTTTGGCAATGTCGAATTCTCTGACTTCGGTGATGGTTAGGTTAGGTTGAGTTAGGCATTGTGAGGTAAGCACGTTTTGTGGATATTTAATTAATGTCCAATTCTTTGATTTCGGTGATGGTTAGGTTCAGATGGGTAAAGTTTGGTACGATAAGAACTTTTTGTGGATATTTTGGCAATGTCGAATTCTCTGACTTCGGTGATGGTTTGGTTAGGTTGGGTTAGGTATTGGGAGGTAAGCATGTTTTGTGGATATTTTGGCAATGTCCAATTCTTTAATTTCGGTGATGGTTAGGTTCAGATGGGTGAGGTTTGGTAGGATAAGAACTCTTTGTGTATATTTTGGCAATGTCGAATTCTCTGACTTCGGTGATGGTTAGGTTAGGTTGGGTTAGGTATTGTGAGATAAGCACGTTTTGTGGATATTTTCGCAATGTATAATTCTTTGATTTCGGTGATGGTAAGGTTCAGATGGGTGAAGTTTGGTAGGATAAGAACTTTTTGTGAATATTTTGGCTATGTCGAATTCTCTGACTTCGGTGATGGTTAGGTTAGGTTGAGTTAGGCATTGTGAGGTAAGCACGTTTTGTGGATATTTAATTAATGTCCAATTCTTTGATTTCGGTGATGGTTAGGTTCAGATGGGTAAAGTTTGGTACGATAAGAACTTTTTATGGATATTTTGGCAATGTCGAATTCTCTGACTTCAGTGATGGTTAGGTTAGGTTGAGTTAGGTATTGTGAGGTAAGCACGTTTAGTGGATATTTTATCAATGTCCAATTCTTTGATTTCAGTGATGGTTAGGTTCAGATGGGTGAGGTTTGGTAGGATAAGAACTTTTTGTGGATATTTTGGCAATGTCGAATTCTCTGACTTCGGTGATGGTTTGGTTAGGTTGGGTTAGGTATTGTGAGGTAAGCATGTTTTGTGGATATTTTGGCAATGTCCAATTCTTTAATTTCGGTGATGGTTAGGTTCAGATGGGTGAGGTTTGGTAGGATAAGAACTCTTTGTGGATATTTTGGCAATGTCGAATTCTCTGACTTCGGTGATGGCAAGGTTAGGTTGGGTTAGGTATTGTGAGATAAGCACGTTTTGTGGATATTTTCGCAATGTATAATTCTTTGATTTCGGTGATGGTAAGGTTCAGATGGGTGAAGATAGGTAGGATAAGAACTTTTTGTGAATATTTTGGCAATGTCGAATTCTCTGACTTCGGTGATGGTTAGGTTAGGTTGAGTTAGGCATTGTGAGGTAAGCACGTTTTGTGGATATTTAATTAATGTCCAATTCTTTGATTTCGGTGATGGTTAGGTTCAGATGGGTAAAGTTTGGTACGATAAGAACTTTTTGTGGATATTTTGGCAATGTCGAATTCTCTGACTTCGGTGATGGTTTGGTTAGGTTGGGTTAGGTATTGGGAGGTAAGCATGTTTTGTGGATATTTTGGCAATGTCCAATTCTTTAATTTCGGTGATGGTTAGGTTCAGATGGGTGAGGTTTGGTAGGATAAGAACTCTTTGTGTATATTTTGGCAATGTCGAATTCTCTGACTTCGGTGATGGTTAGGTTAGGTTGGGTTAGGTATTGTGAGATAAGCACGTTTTGTGGATATTTTCGCAATGTATAATTCTTTGATTTCGGTGATGGTAAGGTTCAGATGGGTGAAGTTTGGTAGGATAAGAACTTTTTGTGAATATTTTGGCTATGTCGAATTCTCTGACTTCGGTGATGGTTAGGTTAGGTTGAGTTAGGCATTGTGAGGTAAGCACGTTTTGTGGATATTTAATTAATGTCCAATTCTTTGATTTCGGTGATGGTTAGGTTCAGATGGGTAAAGTTTGGTACGATAAGAACTTTTTGTGGATATTTTGGCAATGTCGATTTCTCTGACTTCGGTGATGGTTAGGTTAGGTTGGGTTAGGTATTGTGAGGTAAGCACGTTTTGTGGATATTTTATTAATGTCCAATTCTTTGATTTCGGTGATGGTTAGGTTCAGATGGGTGAGGTTTGGTAGGATAAGAACTTTTTGTGGATATTTTGGCAATGTCGAATTCTTTGACTTCGGTGATGGTTAGGTTAGGTTGGGTTAGGTATTGTGAGGAAACCACGTTTTGTGGATATTTTGGCAATGTCTAATTCTTTGATTTCGGTGATGGTTAGGTTAAGATGGGTGAGGTTTGGTAGGATAAGAACTTTTTGTGGATATTTTGGCAATGTCGAATTCTCTGACTTTGGTGATGGTAATGTTAGGTTGGGTTAGGTATTGTGAGGTAAGCACGTTTTGTGGATATTTTATTAATGTCCAATTCTCTGATTTCGGTGATGGTTAGGTTCAGATGGGTGAGGTTTGGTAGGATAAGAACTTTTTGTGGATATTTTGGCAATGTCGAATTCTCTGACTTCGGTGATGGTTAGGTTAGGTTGGGTTAGGTATTGTGAGGTAAGCACGTTTTGTGGATTTTTTCGCAATGTATAATTCTTTGATTTTGGTGACGGTTAGGTTCAGATGGGTGAGGTTTGGAAGGATAAGAACTTTTTGTGGATATTTTGGCAATGTCGAATTCTCTGACTTCGGTGATAGTTAGGTTAAGTTGGGTTAGGTATTACGAGGTAAGCACGTTTTGTGAATATTTTTGCAATGTATAATTCTTTGATTTCGGTGATGGTAAGGTTCAGATGGGTGAGGTTTGGTAGGATAAGAACTTTTTGTGGATATTTTGGCAATGTCCAATTCTTTGATTTCGGTGATTGTTAGGTTCAGATGGGTGAGGTTTGGTAGGATAAGAACTTTTTATGGATATTTTGGCAATGTCGAATTCTCTGACTTCAGTGATGGTTAGGTTAGGTTGGGTTAGGTATTGTGAGGTAAGCACGTTTAGTGGATATTTTATCAATGTCCAATTCTTTGATTTCGGTGATGGTTAGGTTCAGATGGGTGAGGTTTGGTAGGATAAGAACTTTTTGTGGATATTTGGGCAATGTCGAATTCTCTGACTTCGGTGATGGTTTGGTTAGGTTGGGTTAGGTATTGTGAGGTAAGCATGTTTTGTGGATATTTTGGCAATGTCCAATTCTTTAATTTCGGTGATGGTTAGGTTCAGATGGGTGAGGTTTGGTAGGATAAGAACTCTTTGTGGATATTTTGGCAATGTCGAATTCTCTGACTTCGGTGATGGTAAGGTTAGGTTGGGTTAGGTATTGTGAGATAAGCACGTTTTGTGGATATTTTCGCAATGTATAATTCTTTGATTTCGGTGATGGTAAGGTTCAGATGGGTGAAGATAGGTAGGATAAGAACTTTTTGTGAATATTTTGGCAATGTCGAATTCTCTGACTTCGGTGATGGTTAGGTTAGGTTGAGTTAGGCATTGTGAGGTAAGCACGTTTTGTGGATATTTAATTAATGTCCAATTCTTTGATTTCGGTGATGGTTAGGTTCAGATGGGTAAAGTTTGGTACGATAAGAACTTTTTGTGGATATTTTGGCAATGTCGAATTCTCTGACTTCGGTGATGGTTTGGTTAGGTTGGGTTAGGTATTGGGAGGTAAGCATGTTTTGTGGATATTTTGGCAATGTCCAATTCTTTAATTTCGGTGATGGTTAGGTTCAGATGGGTGAGGTTTGGTAGGATAAGAACTTTTTGTGAATATTTTGGCAATGTCGAATTCTCTGACTTCGGTGATGGTTAGGTTAGGTTGAGTTAGGCATTGTGAGGTAAGCACGTTTTGTGGATATTTAATTAATGTCCAATTCTTTGATTTCGGTGATGGTTAGGTTCAGATGGGTAAAGTTTGGTACGATAAGAACTTTTTGTGGATATTTTGGCAATGTCGATTTCTCTGACTTCGGTGATGGTTAGGTTAGGTTGGGTTAGGTATTGTGAGGTAAGCACGTTTTGTGGATATTTTATTAATGTCCAATTCTTTGATTTCGGTGATGGTTAGGTTCAGATGGGTGAGGTTTGGTAGGATAAGAACTTTTTGTGGATATTTTGGCAATGTCGAATTCTTTGACTTCGGTGATGGTTAGGTTAGGTTGGGTTAGGTATTGTGAGGAAACCACGTTTTGTGGATATTTTGGCAATGTCTAATTCTTTGATTTCGGTGATGGTTAGGTTAAGATGGGTGAGGTTTGGTAGGATAAGAACTTTTTGTGGATATTTTGGCAATGTCGAATTCTCTGACTTTGGTGATGGTAATGTTAGGTTAGGTTAGGTATTGTGAGGTAAGCACGTTTTGTGGATATTTTATTAATGTCCAATTCTCTGATTTCGGTGATGGTTAGGTTCAGATGGGTGAGGTTTGGTAGGATAAGAACTTTTTGTGGATATTTTGGCAATGTCGAATTCTCTGACTTCGGTGATGGTTAGGTTAGGTTGGGTTAGGTATTGTGAGGTAAGCACGTTTTGTGGATATTTTCGCAATGTATAATTCTTTGATTTTGGTGACGGTTAGGTTCAGATGGGTGAGGTTTGGTAGGATAAGAACTTTTTGTGGATATTTTGGCAATGTCGAATTCTCTGACTTCGGTGATAGTTAGGTTAAGTTGGGTTAGGTATTACGAGGTAAGCACGTTTTGTGAATATTTTTGCAATGTATAATTCTTTGATTTCGGTGATGGTAAGGTTCAGATGGGTGAGGTTTGGTAGGATAAGAACTTTTTGTGGATATTTTGGCAATGTCGAATTCTCTGACTTCGGTGATGGTTAGGTTAGGTTGGGTTAGGTATTGTGAGGTAAGCACGTTTTGTGGATATTTTCGCAATGTATAATTCTTTGATTTCGGTGATGGTTAGGTTCAGATGGGTGAGGTTTGGTAGGATAAGAACTTTTTGTGGATATTTTGGCAATGTCGAATTCTCTGTCTTCGGTGATGGTTAGGTTAGGTTGGGTTAGGTATTGTGAGGTAAGCACGTTTTGTGGATATTTTGGCAATGTTTAATTTTTTGATTTTGGTGTTGATTAGGTTCAGATGGGTGCGGTTTGGTAGGATAAGAACTTTTTGTGGATATTTTGGCAATGTCGACTTCTCTGTCTTCGGTGATGGTTAGGTTAGGTTGGGTTAGGTATTGTGAGGTAAGCACGTTTTGTGGATATTTTGGCAATGTCTAATTCTTTAATTTCGGTGATGGTTAGGTTCAGATGGGTGAGGTTTGGTAGGATAAGAACTTCTTGTGGATATTTTGGCAATGTCTAATTCTCTGACTTCGGTGATGGTTAGGTTAGGTTGGGTTAGGTATTGTGAGGTAAGCACGTTTAGTGGATATTTTATCAATGTCCAATTCTTTGATTTCGGTGATGGTTAGGTTCAGATGGGTGAGGTTTGGTAGGATAAGAACTTTTTGTGGATATTTTGGCAATGTCGAATTCTCTGACTTCGGTGATGGTTTGGTTAGGTTGGGTTAGGTATTGTGAGGTAAGCATGTTTTGTGGATATTTTGGCAATGTCCAATTCTTTAATTTCGGTGATGGTTAGGTTCAGATGGGTGAGGTTTGGTAGGATAAGAACTCTTTGTGGATATTTTGGCAATGTCGAATTCTCTGACTTTGGTGATGGTAATGTTAGGTTGGGTTAGGTATTGTGAGGTAAGCACGTTTTGTGGATATTTTATTAATGTCCAATTCTCTGATTTCGGTGATGGTTAGGTTCAGATGGGTGAGGTTTGGTAGGATAAGAACTTTTTGTGGATATTTTGGCAATGTCGAATTCTCTGACTTCGGTGATGGTTAGGTTAGGTTGGGTTAGGTATTGTGAGGTAAGCACGTTTTGTGGATTTTTTCGCAATGTATAATTCTTTGATTTTGGTGACGGTTAGGTTCAGATGGGTGAGGTTTGGAAGGATAAGAACTTTTTGTGGATATTTTGGCAATGTCGAATTCTCTGACTTCGGTGATAGTTAGGTTAAGTTGGGTTAGGTATTACGAGGTAAGCACGTTTTGTGAATATTTTTGCAATGTATAATTCTTTGATTTCGGTGATGGTAAGGTTCAGATGGGTGAGGTTTGGTAGGATAAGAACTTTTTGTGGATATTTTGGCAATGTCCAATTCTTTGATTTCGGTGATTGTTAGGTTCAGATGGGTGAGGTTTGGTAGGATAAGAACTTTTTATGGATATTTTGGCAATGTCGAATTCTCTGACTTCAGTGATGGTTAGGTTAGGTTGGGTTAGGTATTGTGAGGTAAGCACGTTTAGTGGATATTTTATCAATGTCCAATTCTTTGATTTCGGTGATGGTTAGGTTCAGATGGGTGAGGTTTGGTAGGATAAGAACTTTTTGTGGATATTTGGGCAATGTCGAATTCTCTGACTTCGGTGATGGTTTGGTTAGGTTGGGTTAGGTATTGTGAGGTAAGCATGTTTTGTGGATATTTTGGCAATGTCCAATTCTTTAATTTCGGTGATGGTTAGGTTCAGATGGGTGAGGTTTGGTAGGATAAGAACTCTTTGTGGATATTTTGGCAATGTCGAATTCTCTGACTTCGGTGATGGTAAGGTTAGGTTGGGTTAGGTATTGTGAGATAAGCACGTTTTGTGGATATTTTCGCAATGTATAATTCTTTGATTTCGGTGATGGTAAGGTTCAGATGGGTGAAGATAGGTAGGATAAGAACTTTTTGTGAATATTTTGGCAATGTCGAATTCTCTGACTTCGGTGATGGTTAGGTTAGGTTGAGTTAGGCATTGTGAGGTAAGCACGTTTTGTGGATATTTAATTAATGTCCAATTCTTTGATTTCGGTGATGGTTAGGTTCAGATGGGTAAAGTTTGGTACGATAAGAACTTTTTGTGGATATTTTGGCAATGTCGAATTCTCTGACTTCGGTGATGGTTTGGTTAGGTTGGGTTAGGTATTGGGAGGTAAGCATGTTTTGTGGATATTTTGGCAATGTCCAATTCTTTAATTTCGGTGATGGTTAGGTTCAGATGGGTGAGGTTTGGTAGGATAAGAACTTTTTGTGAATATTTTGGCAATGTCGAATTCTCTGACTTCGGTGATGGTTAGGTTAGGTTGAGTTAGGCATTGTGAGGTAAGCACGTTTTGTGGATATTTAATTAATGTCCAATTCTTTGATTTCGGTGATGGTTAGGTTCAGATGGGTAAAGTTTGGTACGATAAGAACTTTTTGTGGATATTTTGGCAATGTCGATTTCTCTGACTTCGGTGATGGTTAGGTTAGGTTGGGTTAGGTATTGTGAGGTAAGCACGTTTTGTGGATATTTTATTAATGTCCAATTCTTTGATTTCGGTGATGGTTAGGTTCAGATGGGTGAGGTTTGGTAGGATAAGAACTTTTTGTGGATATTTTGGCAATGTCGAATTCTTTGACTTCGGTGATGGTTAGGTTAGGTTGGGTTAGGTATTGTGAGGAAACCACGTTTTGTGGATATTTTGGCAATGTCTAATTCTTTGATTTCGGTGATGGTTAGGTTAAGATGGGTGAGGTTTGGTAGGATAAGAACTTTTTGTGGATATTTTGGCAATGTCGAATTCTCTGACTTTGGTGATGGTAATGTTAGGTTAGGTTAGGTATTGTGAGGTAAGCACGTTTTGTGGATATTTTATTAATGTCCAATTCTCTGATTTCGGTGATGGTTAGGTTCAGATGGGTGAGGTTTGGTAGGATAAGAACTTTTTGTGGATATTTTGGCAATGTCGAATTCTCTGACTTCGGTGATGGTTAGGTTAGGTTGGGTTAGGTATTGTGAGGTAAGCACGTTTTGTGGATATTTTCGCAATGTATAATTCTTTGATTTTGGTGACGGTTAGGTTCAGATGGGTGAGGTTTGGTAGGATAAGAACTTTTTGTGGATATTTTGGCAATGTCGAATTCTCTGACTTCGGTGATAGTTAGGTTAAGTTGGGTTAGGTATTACGAGGTAAGCACGTTTTGTGAATATTTTTGCAATGTATAATTCTTTGATTTCGGTGATGGTAAGGTTCAGATGGGTGAGGTTTGGTAGGATAAGAACTTTTTGTGGATATTTTGGCAATGTCGAATTCTCTGACTTCGGTGATGGTTAGGTTAGGTTGGGTTAGGTATTGTGAGGTAAGCACGTTTTGTGGATATTTTCGCAATGTATAATTCTTTGATTTCGGTGATGGTTAGGTTCAGATGGGTGAGGTTTGGTAGGATAAGAACTTTTTGTGGATATTTTGGCAATGTCGAATTCTCTGTCTTCGGTGATGGTTAGGTTAGGTTGGGTTAGGTATTGTGAGGTAAGCACGTTTTGTGGATATTTTGGCAATGTTTAATTTTTTGATTTTGGTGTTGATTAGGTTCAGATGGGTGCGGTTTGGTAGGATAAGAACTTTTTGTGGATATTTTGGCAATGTCGACTTCTCTGTCTTCGGTGATGGTTAGGTTAGGTTGGGTTAGGTATTGTGAGGTAAGCACGTTTTGTGGATATTTTGGCAATGTCTAATTCTTTAATTTCGGTGATGGTTAGGTTCAGATGGGTGAGGTTTGGTAGGATAAGAACTTCTTGTGGATATTTTGGCAATGTCTAATTCTCTGACTTCGGTGATGGTTAGGTTAGGTTGGGTTAGGTATTGTGAGGTAAGCACGTTTAGTGGATATTTTATCAATGTCCAATTCTTTGATTTCGGTGATGGTTAGGTTCAGATGGGTGAGGTTTGGTAGGATAAGAACTTTTTGTGGATATTTTGGCCATCTCGAATTCTCTGACTTCGGTGATGGTTTGGTTAGGTTGGGTTAGGTATTGTGAGGTAAGCATGTTTTGTGGATATTTTGGCAATGTCCAATTCTTTAATTTCGGTGATGGTTAGGTTCAGATGGGTGAGGTTTGGTAGGATAAGAACTCTTTGTGGATATTTTGGCAATGTCGAATTCTCTGACTTCGGTGATGGTAAGGTTAGGTTGGGTTAGGTATTGTGAGATAAGCACGTTTTGTGGATATTTTCGCAATGTATAATTCTTTGATTTCGGTGATGGTAAGGTTCAGATGGGTGAAGATAGGTAGGATAAGAACTTTTTGTGAATATTTTGGCAATGTCGAATTCTCTGACTTCGGTGATGGTTAGGTTAGGTTGGGTTAGGTATTGTGAGGTAAGCACGTTTTGTGGATATTTTCGCAATGTCCAATTCTTTGATTTTGGTGATGGTTAGGTTCAGATGGGTGCGGTTTGGTAGGATAAGAACTTTTTGTGGATATTTTGGCAATGTCGAATTCTCTGTCTTCGGTGATGGTAAGGTTAGGTTGGGTTAGGTATTGTGAGGTAAGCATGTTTTGTGGATATTTTGGCATTGTCTAATTCTTTAATTTCGGTGATGGTTAGGTTCAGATGGGTGAGGTTTGGTAGGATAAGAACTTCTTGTGGATATTTTGGCAATGTCGAATTCTCTGACTTCGGTGATGGTTAGGTTAGGTTGGGTTAGGTATTGTGAGGTAAGCACGTTTAGTGGATATTTTATCAATGTCCAATTCTTTGATTTCGGTGATGGTTAGGTTCAGATGGGTGAGGTTTGGTAGGATAAGAACTTTTTGTGGATATTTTGGCAATGTCGAATTCTCTGACTTCGGTGATGGTTTGGTTAGGTTGGGTTAGGTATTGTGAGGTAAGCATGTTTTGTGGATATTTTGGCAATGTCCAATTCTTTAATTTCGGTGATGGTTAGGTTCAGATGGGTGAGGTTTGGTAGGATAAGAACTCTTTGTGGATATTTTGGCAATGTCGAATTCTCTGACTTCGGTGATGGTTAGGTTAGGTTGGGTTAGGTATTGTGAGGTAAGAACGTTTTATGGATATTTTCGCAATGTCCAATTCTTTGATTTTGGTGATGGTTAGGTTCAGATGGGTGCGGTTTGGTAGGATAAGAACTTTTTGTGGATATTTTGGCAATGTCGAATTCTCTGTATTCGGTGATGGTTAGGTTAGGTTTGGTTAGGTATTGTGAGGTAAGCATGTTTTGTGGATATTTTGGCATTGTCTAATTCTTTAATTTCGGTGATGTTTAGGTTCAGATGGGTGAGGTTTGGTAGGATAAGAACTTCTTGTGGATATTTTGGCAATGTCGAATTCTCTGACTTCGGTGATGGTTAGGTTAGGTTGGGTTAGGTATTGTGAAGTAAGCACGTTTTGTGGATATTTTGGCAATGTCCAATTCTTTGATTTCGGTGATTGTTAGGTTCAGATGGGCGAGGTTTGGTAGGATAAGAACTTTTTATGGATATTTTGGCAATGTCGAATTCTCTGACTTCGGTGATGGTTAGGTTAGGTTGGGTTAGGTATTGTGAGGTAAGCACGTTTTGTGGATATTTTCGCAATGTATAATTCTTTGATTTTGGTGACGGTTAGGTTCAGATGGGTGAGGTTTGGTAGGATAAGAACTTTTTGTGGATATTTTGGCAATGTCGAATTCTCTGACTTCGGTGATAGTTAGGTTAAGTTGGGTTAGGTATTACGAGGTAAGCACGTTTTGTGAATATTTTTGCAATGTATAATTCTTTGATTTCGGTGATGGTAAGGTTCAGATGGGTGAGGTTTGGTAGGATAAGAACTTTTTGTGGATATTTTGGCAATGTCGAATTCTCTGACTTCGGTGATGGTTAGGTTAGGTTGGGTTAGGTATTGTGAGGTAAGCACGTTTTGTGGATATTTTCGCAATGTATAATTCTTTGATTTCGGTGATGGTTAGGTTCAGATGGGTGAGGTTTGGTAGGATAAGAACTTTTTGTGGATATTTTGGCAATGTCGAATTCTCTGTCTTCGGTGATGGTTAGGTTAGGTTGGGTTAGGTATTGTGAGGTAAGCACGTTTTGTGGATATTTTGGCAATGTTTAATTCTTTGATTTTGGTGTTGATTAGGTTCAGATGGGTGCGGTTTGGTAGGATAAGAACTTTTTGTGGATATTTTGGCAATGTCGACTTCTCTGTCTTCGGTGATGGTTAGGTTAGGTTGGGTTAGGTATTGTGAGGTAAGCACGTTTTGTGGATATTTTGGCAATGTCTAATTCTTTAATTTCGGTGATGGTTAGGTTCAGATGGGTGAGGTTTGGTAGGATAAGAACTTCTTGTGGATATTTTGGCAATGTCTAATTCTCTGACTTCGGTGATGGTTAGGTTAGGTTGGGTTAGATATTGTGAGGTAAGCACGTTTAGTGGATATTTGATCAATGTCCAATTCTTTGATTTCGGTGATGGTTAGGTTCAGATGGGTGAGGTTTGGTAGGATAAGAACTTTTTGTGGATATTTTGGCCATCTCGAATTCTCTGACTTCGGTGATGGTTTGGTTAGGTTGGGTTAGGTATTGTGAGGTAAGCATGTTTTGTGGATATTTTGGCAATGTCCAATTCTTTAATTTCGGTGATGGTTAGGTTCAGATGGGTGAGGTTTGGTAGGATAAGAACTCTTTGTGGATATTTTGGCAATGTCGAATTCTCTGACTTCGGTGATGGTAAGGTTAGGTTGGGTTAGGTATTGTGAGATAAGCACGTTTTGTGGATATTTTCGCAATGTATAATTCTTTGATTTCGGTGATGGTAAGGTTCAGATGGGTGAAGATAGGTAGGATAAGAACTTTTTGTGAATATTTTGGCAATGTCGAATTCTCTGACTTCGGTGATGGTTAGGTTAGGTTGGGTTAGGTATTGTGAGGTAAGCACGTTTTGTGGATATTTTCGCAATGTCCAATTCTTTGATTTTGGTGATGGTTAGGTTCAGATGGGTGCGGTTTGGTAGGATAAGAACTTTTTGTGGATATTTTGGCAATGTCGAATTCTCTGTCTTCGGTGATGGTAAGGTTAGGTTGGGTTAGGAATTGTGAGGTAAGCATGTTTTGTGGATATTTTGGCATTGTCTTATTCTTTTATTTCGGTGATGGTTAGGTTCAGATGGGTGAGGTTTGGTAGGATAAGAACTTCTTGTGGATATTTTGGCAATGTCGAATTCTCTGACTTCGGTGATGGTTAGGTTAGGTTGGGTTAGGTATTGTGAGGTAAGCACGTTTAGTGGATATTTTATCAATGTCCAATTCTTTGATTTCGGTGATGGTTAGGTTCAGATGGGTGAGGTTTGGTAGGATAAGAACTTTTTGTGGATATTTTGGCAATGTCGAATTCTCTGACTTCGGTGATGGTTTGGTTAGGTTGGGTTAGGTATTGTGAGGTAAGCATGTTTTGTGGATATTTTGGCAATGTCCAATTCTTTAATTTCGGTGATGGTTAGGTTCAGATGGGTGAGGTTTGGTAGGATAAGAACTCTTTGTGGATATTTTGGCAATGTCGAATTCTCTGACTTCGGTGATGGTTAGGTTAGGTTGGGTTAGGTATTGTGAGGTAAGAACGTTTTATGGATATTTTCGCAATGTCCAATTCTTTGATTTTGGTGATGGTTAGGTTCAGATGGGTGCGGTTTGGTAGGATAAGAACTTTTTGTGGATATTTTGGCAATGTCGAATTCTCTGTATTCGGTGATGGTTAGGTTAGGTTTGGTTAGGTATTGTGAGGTAAGCATGTTTTGTGGATATTTTGGCATTGTCTAATTCTTTAATTTCGGTGATGTTTAGGTTCAGATGGGTGAGGTTTGGTAGGATAAGAACTTCTTGTGGATATTTTGGCAATGTCGAATTCTCTGACTTCGGTGATGGTTAGGTTAGGTTGGGTTAGGTATTGTGAAGTAAGCACGTTTTGTGGATATTTTGGCAATGTCCAATTCTTTGATTTCGGTGATTGTTAGGTTCAGATGGGTGAGGTTTGGTAGGATAAGAACTTTTTATGGATATTTTGGCAATGTCGAATTCTCTGACTTCAGTGATGGTTAGGTTAGGTTGGGTTAGGTATTGTGAGGTAAGCACGTTTAGTGGATATTTTATCAATGTCCAATTCTTTGATTTCGGTGATGGTTAGGTTCAGATGGGTAAAGTTTGGTACGATAAGAACTTTTTGTGGATATTTTGGCAATGTCGAATTTTCTGACTTCGGTGATGGTAAGGTTAGGTTGGGTTAGGTATTGTGAATTAAGCACGTTTTGTGGATATTTTGGCAATGTCCAATTTTTTGATTTCGGTGATTGTTAGGTTCAGATGGGTGAGGTTTGGTAGGATAAGAACTTTTTGTGGATATTTTGGCAATGTCGAATTCTCTGACTTCGGTGATGGTTAGGTTAGGTTGGGTTAGGTATTGTGAGGTAAGCACGTTTAGTGGATATTTTATCAATGTCCAATTCTTTGATTTCGGTGATGGTTAGGTTCAGATGGGTGAGGTTTGGTAGGATAAGAACTTTTTGTGGATATTTTGGCAATGTCGAATTCTCTGACTTCGGTGATGGTTTGGTTAGGTTGGGTTAGGTATTGTGAGGTAAGCATGTTTTGTGGATATTTTGGCAATGTCCAATTCTTTAATTTCGGTGATGGTTAGGTTCAGATGGGTGAGGTTTGGTAGGATAAGAACTCTTTGTGGATATTTTGGCAATGTCGAATTCTCTGACTTCGGTGATGGTTAGGTTAGGTTGGGTTAGGTATTGTGAGGTAAGAACGTTTTATGGATATTTTCGCAATGTCCAATTCTTTGATTTTGGTGATGGTTAGGTTCAGATGGGTGCGGTTTGGTAGGATAAGAACTTTTTGTGGATATTTTGGCAATGTCGAATTCTCTGACTTCGGTGATGGTTAGGTTAGGTTGAGTTAGGCATTGTGAGGTAAGCACGTTTTGTGGATATTTAATTAATGTCCAATTCTTTGATTTCGGTGATGGTTAGGTTCAGATGGGTAAAGTTTGGTACGATAAGAACTTTTTGTGGATATTTTGGCAATGTCGAATTCTCTGACTTCGGTGATGGTTTGGTTAGGTTGGGTTAGGTATTGGGAGGTAAGCATGTTTTGTGGATATTTTGGCAATGTCCAATTCTTTAATTTCGGTGATGGTTAGGTTCAGATGGGTGAGGTTTGGTAGGATAAGAACTCTTTGTGGATATTTTGGCAATGTCGAATTCTCTGACTTCGGTGATGGTTAGGTTAGGTTGGGTTAGGTATTGTGAGATAAGCACGTTTTGTGGATATTTTCGCAATGTATAATTCTTTGATTTCGGTGATGGTAAGGTTCAGATGGGTGAAGTTTGGTAGGATAAGAACTTTTTGTGAATATTTTGGCAATGTCGAATTCTCTGACTTCGGTGATGGTTAGGTTAGGTTGAGTTAGGCATTGTGAGGTAAGCACGTTTTGTGGATATTTAATTAATGTCCAATTCTTTGATTTCGGTGATGGTTAGGTTCAGATGGGTAAAGTTTGGTACGATAAGAACTTTTTGTGGATATTTTGGCAATGTCGATTTCTCTGACTTTGGTGATGGTTAGGTTAGGTTGGGTTAAGTATTGTGAGGAAACCACGTTTTGTGGATATTTTGGCAATGTCTAATTCTTTGATTTCGGTGATGGTTAGGTTAAGATGGGTGAGGTTTGGTAGGATAAGAACTTTTTGTGGATATTTTGGCAATGTCGAATTCTCTGACTTTGGTGATGGTAATGTTAGGTTGGGTTAGGTATTGTGAGGTAAGCACGTTTTGTGGATATTTTATTAATGTCCAATTCTCTGATTTCGGTGATGGTTAGGTTCAGATGGGTGAGGTTTGGTAGGATAAGAACTTTTTGTGGATATTTTGGCAATGTCGAATTCTCTGACTTCGGTGATGGTTAGGTTAGGTTGGGTTAGGTATTGTGAGGTAAGCACGTTTTGTGGATATTTTCGCAATGTATAATTCTTTGATTTTGGTGACGGTTAGGTTCAGATGGGTGAGGTTTGGTAGGATAAGAACTTTTTGTGGATATTTTGGCAATGTCGAATTCTCTGACTTCGGTGATAGTTAGGTTAAGTTGGGTTAGGTATTACGAGGTAAGCACGTTTTGTGAATATTTTTGCAATGTATAATTCTTTGATTTCGGTGATGGTAAGGTTCAGATGGGTGAGGTTTGGTAGGATAAGAACTTTTTGTGGATATTTTGGCAATGTCGAATTCTCTGACTTCGGTGATGGTTAGGTTAGGTTGGGTTAGGTATTGTGAGGTAAGCACGTTTTGTGGATATTTTCGCAATGTATAATTCTTTGATTTCGGTGATGGTTAGGTTCAGATGGGTGAGGTTTGGTAGGATAAGAACTTTTTGTGGATATTTTGGCAATGTCGAATTCTCTGACTTCGGTGATAGTTAGGTTAAGTTGGGTTAGGTATTACGAGGTAAGCACGTTTTGTGAATATTTTTGCAATGTATAATTCTTTGATTTCGGTGATGGTTCGGTTCAGATGGGTGAGGTTTGGTAGGATAAGAACTTTTTGTGGATATTTTGGCAATGTCGAATTCTCTGTCTTCGGTGATGTTTAGGTTAGGTTGGGTTAGGTATTGTGAGGTAAGCACGTTTTGTGGATATTTTGGCAATGTCCAATTCTTTGATTTTGGTGTTGATTAGGTTCAGATGGGTGCGGTTTGTTAGGATAAGAACTCTTTGTGGATATTTTGGCAATGTCGAATTCTCTGACTTCGGTGATGGTAAGGTTAGGTTGGGTTAGGTATTGTGAGATAAGCACGTTTTGTGGATATTTTCGCAATGTATAATTCTTTGATTTCGGTGATGGTAAGGTTCAGATGGGTGAAGATAGGTAGGATAAGAACTTTTTGTGAATATTTTGGCAATGTCGAATTCTCTGACTTCGGTGATGGTTAGGTTAGGTTGAGTTAGGCATTGTGAGGTAAGCACGTTTTGTGGATATTTAATTAATGTCCAATTCTTTGATTTCGGTGATGGTTAGGTTCAGATGGGTAAAGTTTGGTACGATAAGAACTTTTTGTGGATATTTTGGCAATGTCGAATTCTCTGACTTCGGTGATGGTTAGGTTAGGTTGGGTTAGGTATTGTGAGGTAAGCACGTTTTGTGGATATTTTGGCAATGTCCAATTTTTTGATTTCGGTGATTGTTAGGTTCAGATGGGTGAGGTTTGGTAGGATAAGAACTTTTTGTGGATATTTTGGCAATGTCGAATTCTCTGACTTCGGTGATGGTTTGGTTAGGTTGGGTTAGGTATTGTGAGGTAAGCATGTTTTGTGGATATTTTGGCAATGTCCAATTCTTTAATTTCGGTGATGGTTAGGTTCAGATGGGTGAGGTTTGGTAGGATAAGAACTCTTTGTGGATATTTTGGCAATGTCGAATTCTCTGACTTCGGTGATGGTTAAGTTAGGTTGGGTTAGGTATTGTGAGGAAAGAACGTTTTATGGATATTTTCGCAATGTCCAATTCTTTGATTTTGGTGATGGTTAGGTTCAGATGGGTGCGGTTTGGTAGGATAAGAACTTTTTGTGGATATTTTGGCAATGTCGAATTCTCTGTCTTCGGTGATGGTAAGGTTAGGTTGGGTTAGGTATTGTGAGGTAAGCATGTTTTGTGGATATTTTGGCATTGTCTAATTCTTTAATTTCGGTGATGGTTAGGTTCAGATGGGTGAGGTTTGGTAGGATAAGAACTTTTTGTGGATATTTTGGCAATGTCGAATTCTCTGACTTTGGTGATGGTAATGTTAGGTTGGGTTAGGTATTGTGAGGTAAGCACGTTTTGTGGATATTTTATTAATGTCCAATTCTCTGATTTCGGTGATGGTTAGGTTCAGATGGGTGAGGTTTGGTAGGATAAGAACTTTTTGTGGATATTTTGGCAATGTCGAATTCTCTGACTTCGGTGATGGTTAGGTTAGGTTGGGTTAGGTATTGTGAGGTAAGCACGTTTTGTGGATATTTTCGCAATGTATAATTCTTTGATTTCGGTGATGGTTAGGTTCAGATGGGTGAGGTTTGGTAGGATAAGAACTTTTTGTGGATATTTTGGAAATGTCGAATTCTCTGACTTCGGTGATAGTTAGGTTAAGTTGGGTTAGGTATTACGAGGTAAGCACGTTTTGTGAATATTTTTGCAATGTATAATTCTTTGATTTCGGTGATGGTTCGGTTCAGATCAGTGAGGTTTGGTAGGATAAGAACTTTTTGTGGATATTTTGGCAATGTCGAATTCTCTGTCTTCGGTGATGGTTAGGTTAGGTTGGGTTAGGTATTGTGAGGTAAGCACGTTTTGTGGATATTTTGGCAATGTCCAATTCTTTGATTTTGGTGTTGATTAGGTTCAGATGGGTGCGGTTTGTTAGGATAAGAACTCTTTGTGGATATTTTGGCAATGTCGAATTCTCTGACTTCGGTGATGGTAAGGTTAGGTTGGGTTAGGTATTGTGAGATAAGCACGTTTTGTGGATATTTTCGCAATGTATAATTCTTTGATTTCGGTGATGGTAAGGTTCAGATAGGTGAAGATAGGTAGGATAAGAACTTTTTGTGAATATTTTGGCAATGTCGAATTCTCTGACTTCGGTGATGGTTAGGTTAGGTTGAGTTAGGCATTGTGAGGTAAGCACGTTTTGTGGATATTTAATTAATGTCCAATTCTTTGATTTCGGTGATGGTTAGGTTCAGATGGGTAAAGTTTGGTACGATAAGAACTTTTTGTGGATATTTTGGCAATGTCGAATTCTCTGACTTCGGTGATGGTTTGGTTAGGTTGGGTTAGGTATTGTGAGGTAAGCATGTTTTGTGGATATTTTGGCAATGTCCAATTCTTTAATTTCGGTGATGGTTAGGTTCAGATGGGTGAGGTTTGGTAGGATAAGAACTCTTTGTGGATATTTTGGCAATGTCGAATTCTCTGACTTCGGTGATGGTAAAGTTAGGTTGGGTTAGGTATTGTGAGGAAAGAACGTTTTATGGATATTTTCGCAATGTCCAATTCTTTGATTTTGGTGATGGTTAGGTTCAGATGGGTGCGGTTTGGTAGGATAAGAACTTTTTGTGGATATTTTGGCAATGTCGAATTCTCTGTCTTCGGTGATGGTAAGGTTAGGTTGGGTTAGGTATTGTGAGGTAAGCATGTTTTGTGGATATTTTGGCATTGTCTAATTCTTTAATTTCGGTGATGGTTAGGTTCAGATGGGTGAGGTTTGGTAGGATAAGAACTTCTTGTGGATATTTTGGCAATGTCGAATTCTCTGACTTCGGTGATGGTTAGGTTAGGTTGGGTTAGGTATTGTGAGGTAAGCACGTTTTGTGGATATTTTGGCAATGTCCAATTCTTTGATTTCGGTGATTGTTAGGTTCAGATGGGTGAGGTTTGGTAGGATAAGAACTTTTTATGGATATTTTGGCAATGTCGAATTCTCTGACTTCGGTGATGGTTAGGTTAGGTTGGGTTAGGTATTGTGAGGTAAGCACGTTTAGTGGATATTTTATCAATGTCCAATTCTTTGATTTCGGTGATGTTTAGGTTCAGATGGGTGAGGTTTGGTAGGATAAGAACTTCTTGTGGATATTTTGGCAATGTCGAATTCTCTGACTTCGGTGATGGTTAGGTTAGGTTGGGTTAGGTATTGTGAAGTAAGCACGTTTTGTGGATATTTTGGCAATGTCCAATTCTTTGATTTCGGTGATTGTTAGGTTCAGATGGGTGAGGTTTGGTAGGATAAGAACTTTTTATGGATATTTTGGCAATGTCGAATTCTCTGACTTCAGTGATGGTTAGGTTAGGTTGGGTTAGGTATTGTGAGGTAAGCACGTTTAGTGGATATTTTATCAATGTCCAATTCTTTGATTTCGGTGATGGTTAGGTTCAGATGGGTAAAGTTTGGTACGATAAGAACTTTTTGTGGATATTTTGGCAATGTCGAATTTTCTGACTTCGGTGATGGTAAGGTTAGGTTGGGTTAGGTATTGTGAATTAAGCACGTTTTGTGGATATTTTGGCAATGTCCAATTTTTTGATTTCGGTGATTGTTAGGTTCAGATGGGTGAGGTTTGGTAGGATAAGAACTTTTTGTGGATATTTTGGCAATGTCGAATTCTCTGACTTCGGTGATGGTTAGGTTAGGTTGGGTTAGGTATTGTGAGGTAAGCACGTTTAGTGGATATTTTATCAATGTCCAATTCTTTGATTTCGGTGATGGTTAGGTTCAGATGGGTGAGGTTTGGTAGGATAAGAACTTTTTGTGGATATTTTGGCAATGTCGAATTCTCTGACTTCGGTGATGGTTTGGTTAGGTTGGGTTAGGTATTGTGAGGTAAGCATGTTTTGTGGATATTTTGGCAATGTCCAATTCTTTAATTTCGGTGATGGTTAGGTTCAGATGGGTGAGGTTTGGTAGGATAAGAACTCTTTGTGGATATTTTGGCAATGTCGAATTCTCTGACTTCGGTGATGGTTAGGTTAGGTTGGGTTAGGTATTGTGAGGTAAGAACGTTTTATGGATATTTTCGCAATGTCCAATTCTTTGATTTTGGTGATGGTTAGGTTCAGATGGGTGCGGTTTGGTAGGATAAGAACTTTTTGTGGATATTTTGGCAATGTCGAATTCTCTGACTTCGGTGATGGTTAGGTTAGGTTGAGTTAGGCATTGTGAGGTAAGCACGTTTTGTGGATATTTAATTAATGTCCAATTCTTTGATTTCGGTGATGGTTAGGTTCAGATGGGTAAAGTTTGGTACGATAAGAACTTTTTGTGGATATTTTGGCAATGTCGAATTCTCTGACTTCGGTGATGGTTTGGTTAGGTTGGGTTAGGTATTGGGAGGTAAGCATGTTTTGTGGATATTTTGGCAATGTCCAATTCTTTAATTTCGGTGATGGTTAGGTTCAGATGGGTGAGGTTTGGTAGGATAAGAACTCTTTGTGGATATTTTGGCAATGTCGAATTCTCTGACTTCGGTGATGGTTAGGTTAGGTTGGGTTAGGTATTGTGAGATAAGCACGTTTTGTGGATATTTTCGCAATGTATAATTCTTTGATTTCGGTGATGGTAAGGTTCAGATGGGTGAAGTTTGGTAGGATAAGAACTTTTTGTGAATATTTTGGCAATGTCGAATTCTCTGACTTCGGTGATGGTTAGGTTAGGTTGAGTTAGGCATTGTGAGGTAAGCACGTTTTGTGGATATTTAATTAATGTCCAATTCTTTGATTTCGGTGATGGTTAGGTTCAGATGGGTAAAGTTTGGTACGATAAGAACTTTTTGTGGATATTTTGGCAATGTCGATTTCTCTGACTTCGGTGATGGTTAGGTTAGGTTGGGTTAGGTATTGTGAGGAAACCACGTTTTGTGGATATTTTGGCAATGTCTAATTCTTTGATTTCGGTGATGGTTAGGTTAAGATGGGTGAGGTTTGGTAGGATAAGAACTTTTTGTGGATATTTTGGCAATGTCGAATTCTCTGACTTTGGTGATGGTAATGTTAGGTTGGGTTAGGTATTGTGAGGTAAGCACGTTTTGTGGATATTTTATTAATGTCCAATTCTCTGATTTCGGTGATGGTTAGGTTCAGATGGGTGAGGTTTGGTAGGATAAGAACTTTTTGTGGATATTTTGGCAATGTCGAATTCTCTGACTTCGGTGATGGTTAGGTTAGGTTGGGTTAGGTATTGTGAGGTAAGCACGTTTTGTGGATATTTTCGCAATGTATAATTCTTTGATTTTGGTGACGGTTAGGTTCAGATGGGTGAGGTTTGGTAGGATAAGAACTTTTTGTGGATATTTTGGCAATGTCGAATTCTCTGACTTCGGTGATAGTTAGGTTAAGTTGGGTTAGGTATTACGAGGTAAGCACGTTTTGTGAATATTTTTGCAATGTATAATTCTTTGATTTCGGTGATGGTAAGGTTCAGATGGGTGAGGTTTGGTAGGATAAGAACTTTTTGTGGATATTTTGGCAATGTCGAATTCTCTGACTTCGGTGATGGTTAGGTTAGGTTGGGTTAGGTATTGTGAGGTAAGCACGTTTTGTGGATATTTTCGCAATGTATAATTCTTTGATTTCGGTGATGGTTAGGTTCAGATGGGTGAGGTTTGGTAGGATAAGAACTTTTTGTGGATATTTTGGCAATGTCGAATTCTCTGACTTCGGTGATAGTTAGGTTAAGTTGGGTTAGGTATAACGAGGTAAGCACGTTTTGTGAATATTTTTGCAATGTATAATTCTTTGATTTCGGTGATGGTAAGGTTCAGATGGGTGAGGTTTGGTAGGATAAGAACTTTTTGTGGATATTTTGGCAATGTCGAATTCTCTGACTTCGGTGATGGTAAGGTTAGGTTGGGTTAGGTATTGTGAGATAAGCACGTTTTGTGGATATTTTCGCAATGTATAATTCTTTGATTTCGGTGATGGTAAGGTTCAGATGGGTGAAGATAGGTAGGATAAGAACTTTTTGTGAATATTTTGGCAATGTCGAATTCTCTGACTTCGGTGATGGTTAGGTTAGGTTGAGTTAGGCATTGTGAGGTAAGCACGTTTTGTGGATATTTAATTAATGTCCAATTCTTTGATTTCGGTGATGGTTAGGTTCAGATGGGTAAAGTTTGGTACGATAAGAACTTTTTGTGGATATTTTGGCAATGTCGAATTCTCTGACTTCGGTGATGGTTAGGTTAGGTTGGGTTAGGTATTGTGAGGTAAGCACGTTTTGTGGATATTTTGGCAATGTCCAATTTTTTGATTTCGGTGATTGTTAGGTTCAGATGGGTGAGGTTTGGTAGGATAAGAACTTTTTGTGGATATTTTGGCAATGTCGAATTCTCTGACTTCGGTGATGGTTTGGTTAGGTTGGGTTAGGTATTGTGAGGTAAGCATGTTTTGTGGATATTTTGGCAATGTCCAATTCTTTAATTTCGGTGATGGTTAGGTTCAGATGGGTGAGGTTTGGTAGGATAAGAACTCTTTGTGGATATTTTGGCAATGTCGAATTCTCTGACTTCGGTGATGGTTAAGTTAGGTTGGGTTAGGTATTGTGAGGAAAGAACGTTTTATGGATATTTTCGCAATGTCCAATTCTTTGATTTTGGTGATGGTTAGGTTCAGATGGGTGCGGTTTGGTAGGATAAGAACTTTTTGTGGATATTTTGGCAATGTCGAATTCTCTGTCTTCGGTGATGGTAAGGTTAGGTTGGGTTAGGTATTGTGAGGTAAGCATGTTTTGTGGATATTTTGGCATTGTCTAATTCTTTAATTTCGGTGATGGTTAGGTTCAGATGGGTGAGGTTTGGTAGGATAAGAACTTTTTGTGGATATTTTGGCAATGTCGAATTCTCTGACTTTGGTGATGGTAATGTTAGGTTGGGTTAGGTATTGTGAGGTAAGCACGTTTTGTGGATATTTTATTAATGTCCAATTCTCTGATTTCGGTGATGGTTAGGTTCAGATGGGTGAGGTTTGGTAGGATAAGAACTTTTTGTGGATATTTTGGCAATGTCGAATTCTCTGACTTCGGTGATGGTTAGGTTAGGTTGGGTTAGGTATTGTGAGGTAAGCACGTTTTGTGGATATTTTCGCAATGTATAATTCTTTGATTTCGGTGATGGTTAGGTTCAGATGGGTGAGGTTTGGTAGGATAAGAACTTTTTGTGGATATTTTGGAAATGTCGAATTCTCTGACTTCGGTGATAGTTAGGTTAAGTTGGGTTAGGTATTACGAGGTAAGCACGTTTTGTGAATATTTTTGCAATGTATAATTCTTTGATTTCGGTGATGGTTCGGTTCAGATCAGTGAGGTTTGGTAGGATAAGAACTTTTTGTGGATATTTTGGCAATGTCGAATTCTCTGTCTTCGGTGATGGTTAGGTTAGGTTGGGTTAGGTATTGTGAGGTAAGCACGTTTTGTGGATATTTTGGCAATGTCCAATTCTTTGATTTTGGTGTTGATTAGGTTCAGATGGGTGCGGTTTGTTAGGATAAGAACTCTTTGTGGATATTTTGGCAATGTCGAATTCTCTGACTTCGGTGATGGTAAGGTTAGGTTGGGTTAGGTATTGTGAGATAAGCACGTTTTGTGGATATTTTCGCAATGTATAATTCTTTGATTTCGGTGATGGTAAGGTTCAGATAGGTGAAGATAGGTAGGATAAGAACTTTTTGTGAATATTTTGGCAATGTCGAATTCTCTGACTTCGGTGATGGTTAGGTTAGGTTGAGTTAGGCATTGTGAGGTAAGCACGTTTTGTGGATATTTAATTAATGTCCAATTCTTTGATTTCGGTGATGGTTAGGTTCAGATGGGTAAAGTTTGGTACGATAAGAACTTTTTGTGGATATTTTGGCAATGTCGAATTCTCTGACTTCGGTGATGGTTTGGTTAGGTTGGGTTAGGTATTGGGAGGTAAGCATGTTTTGTGGATATTTTGGCAATGTCCAATTCTTTAATTTCGGTGATGGTTAGGTTCAGATGGGTGAGGTTTGGTAGGATAAGAACTCTTTGTGGATATTTTGGCAATGTCGAATTCTCTGACTTCGGTGATGGTTAGGTTAGGTTGGGTTAGGTATTGTGAGATAAGCACGTTTTGTGGATATTTTCGCAATGTATAATTCTTTGATTTCGGTGATGGTAAGGTTCAGATGGGTGAAGTTTGGTAGGATAAGAACTTTTTGTGAATATTTTGGCAATGTCGAATTCTCTGACTTCGGTGATGGTTAGGTTAGGTTGAGTTAGGCATTGTGAGGTAAGCACGTTTTGTGGATATTTAATTAATGTCCAATTCTTTGATTTCGGTGATGGTTAGGTTCAGATGGGTAAAGTTTGGTACGATAAGAACTTTTTGTGGATATTTTGGCAATGTCGATTTCTCTGACTTCGGTGATGGTTAGGTTAGGTTGGGTTAGGTATTGTGAGGAAACCACGTTTTGTGGATATTTTGGCAATGTCTAATTCTTTGATTTCGGTGATGGTTAGGTTAAGATGGGTGAGGTTTGGTAGGATAAGAACTTTTTGTGGATATTTTGGCAATGTCGAATTCTCTGACTTTGGTGATGGTAATGTTAGGTTGGGTTAGGTATTGTGAGGTAAGCACGTTTTGTGGATATTTTATTAATGTCCAATTCTCTGATTTCGGTGATGGTTAGGTTCAGATGGGTGAGGTTTGGTAGGATAAGAACTTTTTGTGGATATTTTGGCAATGTCGAATTCTCTGACTTCGGTGATGGTTAGGTTAGGTTGGGTTAGGTATTGTGAGGTAAGCACGTTTTGTGGATATTTTCGCAATGTATAATTCTTTGATTTTGGTGACGGTTAGGTTCAGATGGGTGAGGTTTGGTAGGATAAGAACTTTTTGTGGATATTTTGGCAATGTCGAATTCTCTGACTTCGGTGATAGTTAGGTTAAGTTGGGTTAGGTATTACGAGGTAAGCACGTTTTGTGAATATTTTTGCAATGTATAATTCTTTGATTTCGGTGATGGTAAGGTTCAGATGGGTGAGGTTTGGTAGGATAAGAACTTTTTGTGGATATTTTGGCAATGTCGAATTCTCTGACTTCGGTGATGGTTAGGTTAGGTTGGGTTAGGTATTGTGAGGTAAGCACGTTTTGTGGATATTTTCGCAATGTATAATTCTTTGATTTCGGTGATGGTTAGGTTCAGATGGGTGAGGTTTGGTAGGATAAGAACTTTTTGTGGATATTTTGGCAATGTCGAATTCTCTGACTTCGGTGATAGTTAGGTTAAGTTGGGTTAGGTATTACGAGGTAAGCACGTTTTGTGAATATTTTTGCAATGTATAATTCTTTGATTTCGGTGATGGTAAGGTTCAGATGGGTGAGGTTTGGTAGGATAAGAACTTTTTGTGGATATTTTGGCAATGTCGAATTCTCTGACTTCGGTGATGGTAAGGTTAGGTTGGGTTAGGTATTGTGAGATAAGCACGTTTTGTGGATATTTTCGCAATGTATAATTCTTTGATTTCGGTGATGGTAAGGTTCAGATGGGTGAAGATAGGTAGGATAAGAACTTTTTGTGAATATTTTGGCAATGTCGAATTCTCTGACTTCGGTGATGGTTAGGTTAGGTTGAGTTAGGCATTGTGAGGTAAGCACGTTTTGTGGATATTTAATTAATGTCCAATTCTTTGATTTCGGTGATGGTTAGGTTCAGATGGGTAAAGTTTGGTACGATAAGAACTTTTTGTGGATATTTTGGCAATGTCGAATTCTCTGACTTCGGTGATGGTTAGGTTAGGTTGGGTTAGGTATTGTGAGGTAAGCACGTTTTGTGGATATTTTGGCAATGTCCAATTTTTTGATTTCGGTGATTGTTAGGTTCAGATGGGTGAGGTTTGGTAGGATAAGAACTTTTTGTGGATATTTTGGCAATGTCGAATTCTCTGACTTCGGTGATGGTTTGGTTAGGTTGGGTTAGGTATTGTGAGGTAAGCATGTTTTGTGGATATTTTGGCAATGTCCAATTCTTTAATTTCGGTGATGGTTAGGTTCAGATGGGTGAGGTTTGGTAGGATAAGAACTCTTTGTGGATATTTTGGCAATGTCGAATTCTCTGACTTCGGTGATGGTTAAGTTAGGTTGGGTTAGGTATTGTGAGGAAAGAACGTTTTATGGATATTTTCGCAATGTCCAATTCTTTGATTTTGGTGATGGTTAGGTTCAGATGGGTGCGGTTTGGTAGGATAAGAACTTTTTGTGGATATTTTGGCAATGTCGAATTCTCTGTCTTCGGTGATGGTAAGGTTAGGTTGGGTTAGGTATTGTGAGGTAAGCATGTTTTGTGGATATTTTGGCATTGTCTAATTCTTTAATTTCGGTGATGGTTAGGTTCAGATGGGTGAGGTTTGGTAGGATAAGAACTTTTTGTGGATATTTTGGCAATGTCGAATTCTCTGACTTTGGTGATGGTAATGTTAGGTTGGGTTAGGTATTGTGAGGTAAGCACGTTTTGTGGATATTTTATTAATGTCCAATTCTCTGATTTCGGTGATGGTTAGGTTCAGATGGGTGAGGTTTGGTAGGATAAGAACTTTTTGTGGATATTTTGGCAATGTCGAATTCTCTGACTTCGGTGATGGTTAGGTTAGGTTGGGTTAGGTATTGTGAGGTAAGCACGTTTTGTGGATATTTTCGCAATGTATAATTCTTTGATTTCGGTGATGGTTAGGTTCAGATGGGTGAGGTTTGGTAGGATAAGAACTTTTTGTGGATATTTTGGAAATGTCGAATTCTCTGACTTCGGTGATAGTTAGGTTAAGTTGGGTTAGGTATTACGAGGTAAGCACGTTTTGTGAATATTTTTGCAATGTATAATTCTTTGATTTCGGTGATGGTTCGGTTCAGATCAGTGAGGTTTGGTAGGATAAGAACTTTTTGTGGATATTTTGGCAATGTCGAATTCTCTGTCTTCGGTGATGGTTAGGTTAGGTTGGGTTAGGTATTGTGAGGTAAGCACGTTTTGTGGATATTTTGGCAATGTCCAATTCTTTGATTTTGGTGTTGATTAGGTTCAGATGGGTGCGGTTTGTTAGGATAAGAACTCTTTGTGGATATTTTGGCAATGTCGAATTCTCTGACTTCGGTGATGGTAAGGTTAGGTTGGGTTAGGTATTGTGAGATAAGCACGTTTTGTGGATATTTTCGCAATGTATAATTCTTTGATTTCGGTGATGGTAAGGTTCAGATAGGTGAAGATAGGTAGGATAAGAACTTTTTGTGAATATTTTGGCAATGTCGAATTCTCTGACTTCGGTGATGGTTAGGTTAGGTTGAGTTAGGCATTGTGAGGTAAGCACGTTTTGTGGATATTTAATTAATGTCCAATTCTTTGATTTCGGTGATGGTTAGGTTCAGATGGGTAAAGTTTGGTACGATAAGAACTTTTTGTGGATATTTTGGCAATGTCGAATTCTCTGACTTCGGTGATGGTTAGGTTAGGTTGGGTTAGGTATTGTGAGGTAAGCACGTTTTGTGGATATTTTGGCAATGTCCAATTTTTTGAATTCGGTGATTGTTAGGTTCAGATGGGTGAGGTTTGGTAGGATAAGAACTTTTTGTGGATATTTTGGCAATGTCGAATTCTCTGACTTCGGTGATGGTTTGGTTAGGTTGGGTTAGGTATTGTGAGGTAAGCATGTTTTGTGGATATTTTGGCAATGTCCAATTCTTTAATTTCGGTGATGGTTAGGTTCAGATGGGTGAGGTTTGGTAGGATAAGAACTCTTTGTGGATATTTTGGCAATGTCGAATTCTCTGACTTCGGTGATGGTTAGGTTAGGTTGGGTTAGGTATTGTGAGGTAAGCACGTTTAGTGGATATTTTATCAATGTCCAATTCTTTGATTTCGGTGATGGTTAGGTTCAGATGGGTGAGGTTTGGTAGGATAAGAACTTTTTGTGGATATTTTGGCAATGTCGAATTCTCTGACTTCGGTGATGGTTTGGTTAGGTTGGGTTAGGTATTGTGAGGTAAGCATGTTTTGTGGATATTTTGGCAATGTCCAATTCTTTAATTTCGGTGATGGTTAGGTTCAGATGGGTGAGGTTTGGTAGGATAAGAACTCTTTGTGGATATTTTGGCAATGTCGAATTCTCTGACTTCGGTGATGGTTAGGTTAGGTTGGGTTAGGTATTGTGAGATGAGCACGTTTTGTGAATATTTTCGCAATGTATAATTCTTTGATTTCGGTGATGGTAAGGTTCAGATGGGTGAAGTTTGGTAGGATAAGAACTTTTTGTGAATATTTTGGCAATGTCGAATTCTCTGACTTCGGTGATGGTTAGGTTAGGTTGAGTTAGGCATTGTGAGGTAAGCACGTTTTGTGGATATTTAATTAATGTCCAATTCTTTGATTTCGGTGATGGTTAGGTTCAGATCGGTAAAGTTTGGTACGATAAGAACTTTTTGTGGATATTTTGGCAATGTCGAATTCTCTGACTTCGGTGATGGTTAGGTTAGGTTGGGTTAGGTATTGTGAGGTAAGCACGTTTTGTGGATATTTTCGCAATGTATAATTCTTTGATTTCGGTGATGGTAAGGTTCAGATAGGTGAAGATAGGTAGGATAAGAACTTTTTGTGAATATTTTGGCAATGTCGAATTCTCTGACTTCGGTGATGGTTAGGTTAGGTTGAGTTAGGCATTGTGAGGTAAGCACGTTTTGTGGATATTTAATTAATGTCCAATTCTTTGATTTCGGTGATGGTTAGGTTCAGATGGGTAAAGTTTGGTACGATAAGAACTTTTTGTGGATATTTTGGCAATGTCGAATTCTCTGACTTCGGTGATGGTTAGGTTAGGTTGGGTTAGGTATTGTGAGGTAAGCACGTTTTGTGGATATTTTGGCAATGTCCAATTTTTTGAATTCGGTGATTGTTAGGTTCAGATGGGTGAGGTTTGGTAGGATAAGAACTTTTTGTGGATATTTTGGCAATGTCGAATTCTCTGACTTCGGTGATGGTTTGGTTAGGTTGGGTTAGGTATTGTGAGGTAAGCATGTTTTGTGGATATTTTGGCAATGTCCAATTCTTTAATTTCGGTGATGGTTAGGTTCAGATGGGTGAGGTTTGGTAGGATAAGAACTCTTTGTGGATATTTTGGCAATGTCGAATTCTCTGACTTCGGTGATGGTAAAGTTAGGTTGGGTTAGGTATTGTGAGGAAAGAACGTTTTATGGATATTTTCGCAATGTCCAATTCTTTGATTTTGGTGATGGTTAGGTTCAGATGGGTGCGGTTTGGTAGGATAAGAACTTTTTGTGGATATTTTGGCAATGTCGAATTCTCTGTCTTCGGTGATGGTAAGGTTAGGTTGGGTTAGGTATTGTGAGGTAAGCATGTTTTGTGGATATTTTGGCATTGTCTAATTCTTTAATTTCGGTGATGGTTAGGTTCAGATGGGTGAGGTTTGGTAGGATAAGAACTTCTTGTGGATATTTTGGCAATGTCGAATTCTCTGACTTCGGTGATGGTTAGGTTAGGTTGGGTTAGGTATTGTGAGGTAAGCACGTTTTGTGGATATTTTGGCAATGTCCAATTCTTTGATTTCGGTGATTGTTAGGTTCAGATGGGTGAGGTTTGGTAGGATAAGAACTTTTTATGGATATTTTGGCAATGTCGAATTCTCTGACTTCGGTGATGGTTAGGTTAGGTTGGGTTAGGTATTGTGAGGTAAGCACGTTTAGTGGATATTTTATCAATGTCCAATTCTTTGATTTCGGTGATGGTTAGGTTCAGATGGGTGAGGTTTGGTAGGATAAGAACTTTTTGTGGATATTTTGGCAATGTCGAATTCTCTGACTTCGGTGATGGTTTGGTTAGGTTGGGTTAGGTATTGTGAGGTAAGCATGTTTTGTGGATATTTTGGCAATGTCCAATTCTTTAATTTCGGTGATGGTTAGGTTCAGATGGGTGAGGTTTGGTAGGATAAGAACTCTTTGTGGATATTTTGGCAATGTCGAATTCTCTGACTTCGGTGATGGTTAGGTTAGGTTGGGTTAGGTATTGTGAGGTAAGAACGTTTTATGGATATTTTCGCAATGTCCAATTCTTTGATTTTGGTGATGGTTAGGTTCAGATGGGTGCGGTTTGGTAGGATAAGAACTTTTTGTGGATATTTTGGCAATGTCGAATTCTCTGTATTCGGTGATGGTTAGGTTAGGTTTGGTTAGGTATTGTGAGGTAAGCATGTTTTGTGGATATTTTGGCATTGTCTAATTCTTTAATTTCGGTGATGTTTAGGTTCAGATGGGTGAGGTTTGGTAGGATAAGAACTTCTTGTGGATATTTTGGCAATGTCGAATTCTCTGACTTCGGTGATGGTTAGGTTAGGTTAGGTTAGGTATTGTGAAGTAAGCACGTTTTGTGGATATTTTGGCAATGTCCAATTCTTTGATTTCGGTGATTGTTAGGTTCAGATGGGTGAGGTTTGGTAGGATAAGAACTTTTTATGGATATTTTGGCAATGTCGAATTCTCTGACTTCAGTGATGGTTAGGTTAGGTTGGGTTAGGTATTGTGAGGTAAGCACGTTTAGTGGATATTTAATCAATGTCCAATTCTTTGATTTCGGTGATGGTTAGGTTCAGATGGGTGAGGTTTGGTAGGATAAGAACTTTTTGTGGATATTTTGGCAATGTCGAATTCTCTGACTTCGGTGATGGTTTGGTTAGGTTGGGTTAGGTATTGGGAGGTAAGCATGTTTTGTGGATATTTTGGCAATGTCCAATTCTTTAATTTCGGTGATGGTTAGGTTCAGATGGGTGAGGTTTGGTAGGATAAGAACTCTTTGTGGATATTTTGGCAATGTCGAATTCTCTGACTTCGGTGATGGTTAGGTTAGGTTGGGTTAGGTATTGTGAGATGAGCACGTTTTGTGAATATTTTCGCAATGTATAATTCTTTGATTTCGGTGATGGTAAGGTTCAGATGGGTGAAGTTTGGTAGGATAAGAACTTTTTGTGAATATTTTGGCAATGTCGAATTCTCTGACTTCGGTGATGGTTAGGTTAGGTTGAGTTAGGCATTGTGAGGTAAGCACGTTTTGTGGATATTTAATTAATGTCCAATTCTTTGATTTCGGTGATGGTTAGGTTCAGATCGGTAAAGTTTGGTACGATAAGAACTTTTTGTGGATATTTTGGCAATGTCGAATTCTCTGACTTCGGTGATGGTTAGGTTAGGTTGGGTTAGGTATTGTGAGGTAAGCACGTTTTGTGGATATTTTATTAATGTCCAATTCTTTGATTTCGGTGATGGTTAGGTTCAGATGGGTGAGGTTTGGTAGGATAAGAACTTTTTGTGGATATTTTGGCAATGTCGAATTCTTTGACTTCGGTGATGGTTAGGTTAGGTTGGGTTAGGAATTGTGAGGAAACCACGTTTTGTGGATATTTTGGCAATGTCTAATTCTTTGATTTCGGTGATGGTTAGGTTAAGATGGGTGAGGTTTGGTAGGATAAGAACTTTTTGTGGATATTTTGGCAATGTCGAATTCTCTGACTTTGGTGATGGTAATGTTAGGTTGGGTTAGGTATTGTGAGGTAAGCACGTTTTGTGGATATTTTATTAATGTCCAATTCTCTGATTTCGGTGATGGTTAGGTTCAGATGGGTGAGGTTTGGTAGGATAAGAACTTTTTGTGGATATTTTGGCAATGTCGAATTCTCTGACTTCGGTGATGGTTAGGTTAGGTTGGGTTAGGTATTGTGAGGTAAGCACGTTTTGTGGATATTTTCGCAATGTATAATTCTTTGATTTCGGTGATGGTTAGGTTCAGATGGGTGAGGTTTGGTAGGATAAGAACTTTTTGTGGATATTTTGGCAATGTCGAATTCTCTGACTTCGGTGATAGTTAGGTTAAGTTGGGTTAGGTATTACGAGGTAAGCACGTTTTGTAAATATTTTTGCAATGTATAATTCTTTGATTTCGGTGATGGTAAGGTTCAGATGGGTGAGGTTTGGTAGGATAAGAACTTTTTGTGGATATTTTGGCAATGTCGAATTCTCTGACTTCGGTGATGGTTAGGTTAGGTTGGGTTAGGTATTGTGAGGTAAGCACGTTTTGTGGATATTTTTGCAATGTATAATTCTTTGATTTCGGTGATGGTTAGGTTCAGATGGGTGAGGTTTGGTAGGATAAGAACTTTTTGTGGATATTTTGGCAATGTCGAATTCTCTGACTTCGGTGATAGTTAGGTTAAGTTGGGTTAGGTATTACGAGGTAAGCACGTTTTGTGAATATTTTTGCAATGTATAATTCTTTGATTTCGGTGATGGTAAGGTTCAGATGGGTGAGGTTTGGTAGGATAAGAACTTCTTGTGGATATTTTGGCAATGTCTAATTCTCTGACTTCGGTGATGGTTAGGTTAGGTTGGGTTAGGTATTGTGAGGTAAGCACGTTTAGTGGATATTTTATCAATGTCCAATTCTTTGATTTCGGTGATGGTTAGGTTCAGATGGGTGAGGTTTGGTAGGATAAGAACTTTTTGTGGATATTTTGGCAATGTCGAATTCTCTGACTTCGGTGATGGTTTAGTTAGGTTGGGTTAGGTAATGTGAGGTAAGCATGGTTTGTGGATATTTTGGCAATGTCCAATTCTTTTATTTCGGTGATGGTTAGGTTCAGATGGGTGAGGTTTGGTAGGATAAGAACTCTTTGTGGATATTTTGGCAATGTCGAATTCTCTGACTTCGGTGATGGTTAGGTTAGGTTGGGTTAGGTATTGTGAGGTAAGCACGTTTTGTGGATATTTTCGCAATGTATAATTCTTTGATTTCGGTGATGGTTAGGTTCAGATGGGTGAGGTTTGGTAGGATAAGAACTTTTTGTGAATATTTTGGCAATGTCGAATTCTCTGACTTCGGTGATGGTTAGGTTAGGTTGAGTTAGGCATTGTGAGGTAAGCACGTTTTGTGGATATTTAATTAATGTCCAATTCTTTAATTTTGGTGAAAGTTAGGTTCAGATGGGTGCGGTTTGGTAGGATAAGAACTTTTTGTGGATATTTTGGCAATGTCGAATTCTCTGTATTCGGTGATGGTTAGGTTAGGTTGGGTTAGGTATTGTGAGGTAAGCATGTTTTGTGGATATTTTGGCATTGTCTAATTCTTGAATTTCGGTGATGGTTAGGTTCAGATGGGTGAGGTTTGGTAGGATAAGAACTTCTTGTGGATATTTTGGCAATGTCGAATTCTCTGACTTCGGTGATGGTAAGGTTAGGTTGGGTTAGGTATTGTGAGGTAAGCACGTTTTGTGGATATTTTGGCAATGTCCAGTTCTTTGATTTCGGTGATTGTTAGGTTCAGATGGGTGAGGTTTAATAGGATAAGAACTTTTTATGGATATTTTGGCAATGTCGAATTCTCTGACTTCGGTGATGGTTAGGTTAGGTTGGGTTAGGTATTGTGAGGTAAGCACGTTTAGTGGATATTTTATCAATGTCCAATTCTTTGATTTCGGTGATGGTTAGGTTCAGATGGGTGAGGTTTGGTAGGATAAGAACTTTTTGTGGATATTTTGGCAATGTCGAATTCTCTGACTTCGGTGATGGTTTGGTTAGGTTGGGTTAGGTATTGTGAGGTAAGCATGTTTTGTGGATATTTTGGCAATGTCCAATTCTTTAATTTCGGTGATGGTTAGGTTCAGATGGGTGAGGTTTGGTAGGATAAGAACTCTTTGTGGATATTTTGGCAATGTCGAATTCTCTGACTTCGGTGATGGTTAGGTTAGGTTGAGTTAGGTATTGTGAGGTAAGAACGTTTTATAAATATTTTCGCAATGTCCAATTCTTTGATTTTGGTGATGGTGAGGTTCAGATGGGTGCGGTTTGGTAGGATAAGAACTTTTTGTGGATATTTTGGCAATGTCGAATTCTCTGTATTCGGTGATGGTTAGGTTAGGTTTGGTTAGGTATTGTGAGGTAAGCATGTTTTGTGGATATTTTGGCATTGTCTAATTCTTTAATTTCGGTGATGTTTAGGTTCAGATGGGTGAGGTTTGGTAGGATAAGAACTTCTTGTGGATATTTTGGCAATGTCGAATTCTCTGACTTCGGTGATGGTTAGGTTAGGTTGGGTTAGGTATTGTGAAGTAAGCACGTTTTGTGGATATTTTGGCAATGTCCAATTCTTTGATTTCGGTGATTGTTAGGTTCAGATGGGTGAGGTTTGGTAGGATAAGAACTTTTTATGGATATTTTGGCAATGTCGAATTCTCTGACTTCAGTGATGGTTAGGTTAGGTTGGGTTAGGTATTGTGAGGTAAGCACGTTTAGTGGATATTTTATCAATGTCCAATTCTTTGATTTCGGTGATGGTTAGGTTCAGATGGGTGAGGTTTGGTAGGATAAGAACTTTTTGTGGATATTTTGGCAATGTCGAATTCTCTGACTTCGGTGATGGTTTGGTTAGGTTGGGTTAGGAATTGGGAGGTAAGCATGTTTTGTGGATATTTTGGCAATGTCCAATTCTTTAATTTCGGTGATGGTTAGGTTCAGATGGGTGAGGTTTGGTAGGATAAGAACTCTTTGTGGATATTTTGGCAATGTCGAATTCTCTGACTTCGGTGATGGTAAGGTTAGGTTGGGTTAGGTATTGCGAGATGAGCACGTTTTGTGGATATTTTCGCAATGTATAATTCTTTGATTTCGGTGATGGTAAGGTTCAGATGGGTGAAGTTTGGTAGGATAAGAACTTTTTGTGAATATTTTGGCAATGTCGAATTCTCTGACTTCGGTGATGGTTAGGTTAGTTTGAGTTAGGCATTGTGAGGTAAGCACGTTTTGTGGATATTTAATTAATGTCCAATTCTTTGATTTCGGTGATGGTTAGGTTCAGATGGGTAAAGTTTGGTACGATAAGAACTTTTTGTGGATATTTTGGCAATGTCGAATTCTCTGACTTCGGTGATGGTTAGGTTAGGTTGGGTTAGGTATTGTGAGGTAAGCACGTTTTGTGGATATTTTATTAATGTCCAATTCTTTGATTTCGGTGATGGTTAGGTTCAGATGGGTGAGGTTTGGTAGGATAAGAACTTTTTGTGGATATTTTGGCAATGTCGAATTCTTTGACTTCGGTGATGGTTAGGTTAGGTTGGGTTAGGTATTGTGAGGAAACCACGTTTTGTGGATATTTTGGCAATGTCTAATTCTTTGATTTCGGTGATGGTTAGGTTAAGATGGGTGAGGTTTGGTAGGATAAGAACTTTTTGTGGATATTTTGGCAATGTCGAATTCTCTGACTTTGGTGATGGTAATGTTAGGTTGGGTTAGGTATTGTGAGGTAAGCACGTTTTGTGGATATTTTATTAATGTCCAATTCTCTGATTTCGGTGATGGTTAGGTTCAGATGGGTGAGGTTTGGTAGGATAAGAACTTTTTGTGGATATTTTGGCAATGTCGAATTCTCTGACTTCGGTGATGGTTAGGTTAGGTTGGGTTAGGTATTGTGAGGTAAGCACGTTTTGTGGATATTTTCGCAATGTATAATTCTTTGATTTCGGTGATGGTTCGGTTCAGATGGGTGCGGTTTGGTAGGATAAGAACTTTTTGTGGATATTTTGGCAATGTCGACTTCTCTGTCTTCGGTGATGGTTAGGTTAGGTTGGGTTAGGTATTGTGAGGTAAGCACGTTTTGTGGATATTTTGGCAATGTCTAATTCTTTAATTTCGGTGATGGTTAGGTTCAGATGGGTGAGGTTTGGTAGGATAAGAACTTCTTGTGGATATTTTGGCAATGTCGAATTCTCTGACTTCGGTGATAGTTAGGTTAAGTTGGGTTAGGTATTACGAGGTAAGCACGTTTTGTGAATATTTTTGCAATGTATAATTCTTTGATTTCGGTGATGGTAAGGTTCAGATGGGTGAGGTTTGGTAGGATAAGAACTTTTTGTGGATATTTTGGCAATGTCGAATTCTCTGACTTCGGTGATGGTTAGGTTAGGTTGGGTTAGGTATTGTGAGGTAAGCACGTTTTGTGGATATTTTTGCAATGTATAATTCTTTGATTTCGGTGATGGTTAGGTTCAGATGGGTGAGGTTTGTTAGGATAAGAACTTTTTGTGGATATTTTGGCAATGTCGAATTCTCTGACTTCGGTGATAGTTAGGTTAAGTTGGGTTAGGTATTACGAGGTAAGCACGTTTTGTGAATATTTTTGCAATGTATAATTCTTTGATTTCGGTGATGGTTCGGTTCAGATGGGTGAGGTTTGGTAGGATAAGAACTTTTTGTGGATATTTTGGCAATGTCGAATTCTCTGTCTTCGGTGATGGTTAGGTTAGGTTGGGTTAGGTATTGTGAGGTAAGCACGTTTTGTGGATATTTTGGCAATGTCCAATTCTTTGATTTTGGTGTTGATTAGGTTCAGATGGGTGCGGTTTGGTAGGATAAGAACTTTTTGTGGATATTTTGGCAATGTCGACTTCTCTGTCTTCGGTGATGGTTAGGTTAGGTTGGGTTAGGTATTGTGAGGTAAGCACGTTTTGTGGATATTTTGGCAATGTCTAATTCTTTAATTTCGGTGATGGTTAGGTTCAGATGGGTGAGGTTTGGTAGGATAAGAACTTCTTGTGGATATTTTGGCAATGTCTAATTCTCTGACTTCGGTGATGGTTAGGTTAGGTTGGGTTAGGTATTGTGAGGTAAGCACGTTTAGTGGATATTTTATCAATGTCCAATTCTTTGATTTCGGTGATGGTTAGGTTCAGATGGGTGAGGTTTGGTAGGATAAGAACTTTTTGTGGATATTTTGGCAATGTCGAATTCTCTGACTTCGGTGATGGTTTAGTTAGGTTGGGTTAGGTATTGTGAGGTAAGCATGGTTTGTGGATATTTTGGCAATGTCCAATTCTTTAATTTCGGTGATGGTTAGGTTCAGATGGGTGAGGTTTGGTAGGATAAGAACTCTTTGTGGATATTTTGGCAATGTCGAATTCTCTGACTTCGGTGATGGTTAGGTTAGGTTGAGTTAGGCATTGTGAGGTAAGCACGTTTTGTGGATATTTAATTAATGTCCAATTTTTTGATTTCGGTGATGGTTAGGTTCAGATGGGTAAAGTTTGGTACGATAAGAACTTTTTGTGGATATTTTGGCAATGTCGAATTCTCTGACTTCGGTGATGGTTAGGTTAGGTTGGGTTAGGTATTGTGAGGTAAGCACGTTTTGTGGATATTTTGGCAATGTCTAATTCTTTAATTTCGGTGATGGTTAGGTTCAGATGGGTGAGGTTTGGTAGGATAAGAACTTCTTGTGGATATTTTGGCAATGTCTAATTCTCTGACTTCGGTGATGGTTAGGTTAGGTTGGGTTAGGTATTGTGAGGTAAGCACGTTTAGTGGATATTTTATCAATGTCCAATTCTTTGATTTCGGTGATGGTTAGGTTCAGATGGGTGAGGTTTGGTAGGATAAGAACTTTTTGTGGATATTTTGGCAATGTCGAATTCTCTGACTTCGGTGATGGTTTGGTTAGGTTGGGTTAGGTATTGGGAGGTAAGCATGTTTTGTGGATATTTTGGCAATGTCCAATTCTTTAATTTCGGTGATGGTTAGGTTCAGATGGGTGAGGTTTGGTAGGATAAGAACTCTTTGTGGATATTTTGGCAATGTCGAATTCTCTGACTTCGGTGATGGTTAGGTTAGGTTGGGTTAGGTATTGTGAGATGAGCACGTTTTGTGAATATTTTCGCAATGTATAATTCTTTGATTTCGGTGATGGTAAGGTTCAGATGGGTGAAGTTTGGTAGGATAAGAACTTTTTGTGAATATTTTGGCAATGTCGAATTCTCTGACTTCGGTGATGGTTAGGTTAGGTTGAGTTAGGCATTGTGAGGTAAGCACGTTTTGTGGATATTTAATTAATGTCCAATTCTTTGATTTCGGTGATGGTTAGGTTCAGATGGGTAAAGTTTGGTACGATAAGAACTTTTTGTGGATATTTTGGCAATGTCGAATTCTCTGACTTCGGTGATGGTTAGGTTAGGTTGGGTTAGGTATTGTGAGGTAAGCACGTTTTGTGGATATTTTATTAATGTCCAATTCTTTGATTTCGGTGATGGTTAGGTTCAGATGGGTGAGGTTTGGTAGGATAAGAACTTTTTGTGGATATTTTGGCAATGTCGAATTCTTTGACTTCGGTGATGGTTAGGTTAGGTTGGGTTAGGTATTGTGAGGAAACCACGTTTTGTGGATATTTTGGCAATGTCTAATTCTTTGATTTCGGTGATGGTTAGGTTAAGATGGGTGAGGTTTGGTAGGATAAGAACTTTTTGTGGATATTTTGGCAATGTCGAATTCTCTGACTTTGGTGATGGTAATGTTAGGTTGGGTTAGGTATTGTGAGGTAAGCACGTTTTGTGGATATTTTATTAATGTCCAATTCTCTGATTTCGGTGATGGTTAGGTTCAGATGGGTGAGGTTTGGTAGGATAAGAACTTTTTGTGGATATTTTGGCAATGTCGAATTCTCTGACTTCGGTGATGGTTAGGTTAGGTTGGGTTAGGTATTGTGAGGTAAGCACGTTTTGTGGATATTTTCGCAATGTATAATTCTTTGATTTCGGTGATGGTTAGGTTCAGATGGGTGAGGTTTGGTAGGATAAGAACTTTTTGTGGATATTTTGGCAATGTCGAATTCTCTGACTTCGGTGATAGTTAGGTTAAGTTGGGTTAGGTATTACGAGGTAAGCACGTTTTGTGAATATTTTTGCAATGTATAATTCTTTGATTTCGGTGATGGTAAGGTTCAGATGGGTGAGGTTTGGTAGGATAAGAACTTTTTGTGGATATTTTGGCAATGTCGAATTCTCTGACTTCGGTGATGGTTAGGTTAGGTTGGGTTAGGTATTGTGAGGTAAGCACGTTTTGTGGATATTTTTGCAATGTATAATTCTTTGATTTCGGTGATGGTTAGGTTCAGATGGGTGAGGTTTGGTAGGATAAGAACTTTTTGTGGATATTTTGGCAATGTCGAATTCTCTGACTTCGGTGATAGTTAGGTTAAGTTGGGTTAGGTATTACGAGGTAAGCACGTTTTGTGAATATTTTTGCAATGTATAATTCTTTGATTTCGGTGATGGTTCGGTTCAGATGGGTGAGGTTTGGTAGGATAAGAACTTTTTGTGGATATTTTGGCAATGTCGAATTCTCTGTCTTCGGTGATGGTTAGGTTAGGTTGGGTTAGGTATTGTGAGGTAAGCACGTTTTGTGGATATTTTGACAATGTCCAATTCTTTGATTTTGGTGTTGATTAGGTTCAGATGGGTGCGGTTTGGTAGGATAAGAACTTTTTGTGGATATTTTGGCAATGTCGACTTCTCTGTCTTCGGTGATGGTTAGGTTAGGTTGGGTTAGGTATTGTGAGGAAAGCACGTTTTGTGGATATTTTGGCAATGTCTAATTCTTTAATTTCGGTGATGGTTAGGTTCAGATGGGTGAGGTTTGGTAGGATAAGAACTTCTTGTGGATATTTTGGCAATGTCTAATTCTCTGACTTCGGTGATGGTTAGGTTAGGTTGGGTTAGGTATTGTGAGGTAAGCACGTTTAGTGGATATTTTATCAATGTCCAATTCTTTGATTTCGGTGATGGTTAGGTTCAGATGGGTGAGGTTTGGTAGGATAAGAACTTTTTGTGGATATTTTGGCAATGTCGAATTCTCTGACTTCGGTGATGGTTTAGTTAGGTTGGGTTAGGTATTGTGAGGTAAGCATGGTTTGTGGATATTTTGGCAATGTCCAATTCTTTAATTTCGGTGATGGTTAGGTTCAGATGGGTGAGGTTTGGTAGGATAAGAACTCTTTGTGGATATTTTGGCAATGTCGAATTCTCTGACTTCGGTGATGGTTAGGTTAGGTTGGGTTAGGTATTGTGAGGTAAGCACGTTTTGTGGATATTTTCGCAATGTATAATTCTTTGATTTCGGTGATGGTTAGGTTCAGATGGGTGAGGTTTGGTAGGATAAGAACTTTTTGTGGATATTTTGGCAATGTCGAATTCTTTGACTTCGGTGATGGTTAGGTTAGGTTGGGTTAGGTATTGTGAGGTAAGCACGTTTTGTGGATATTTTGGCAATGTCCAATTCTTTGATTTTGGTGTTGATTAGGTTCAGATGGGTGCGGTTTGGTAGGATAAGAACTTTTTGTGGATATTTTGGCAATGTCGACTTCTCTGTCTTCGGTGATGGTTAGGTTAGGTTGGGTTAGGTATTGTGAGGTAAGCACGTTTTGTGGATATTTTGGCAATGTCTAATTCTTTAATTTCGGTGATGGTTAGGTTCAGATGGGTGAGGTTTGGTAGGATAAGAACTTCTTGTGGATATTTTGGCAATGTCTAATTTTCTGACTTCGGTGATGGTTAGGTTAGGTTGGGTTAGGTATTGTGAGGTAAGCACGTTTAGTGGATATTTTATCAATGTCCAATTCTTTGATTTCGGTGATAGTTAGGTTCAGATGGGTGAGGTTTGGTAGGATAAGAACTTTTTGTGGATATTTTGGCAATGTCGAATTCTCTGACTTCGGTGATAGTTAGGTTAAGTTGGGTTAGGTATTACGTGGTAAGCACGTTTTGTGAATATTTTTGCAATGTATAATTCTTTGATTTCGGTGATGGTTCGGTTCAGATGGGTGAGGTTTGGTAGGATAAGAACTTTTTGTGGATATTTTGGCAATGTCGAATTCTCTGTCTTCGGTGATGGTTAGGTTAGGTTGGGTTAGGTATTGTGAGGTAAGCACGTTTTGTGGATATTTTGACAATGTCCAATTCTTTGATTTTGGTGTTGATTAGGTTCAGATGGGTGCGGTTTGGTAGGATAAGAACTTTTTGTGGATATTTTGGCAATGTCGACTTCTCTGTCTTCGGTGATGGTTAGGTAAGGTTGGGTTAGGTATTGTGAGGTAAGCACGTTTTGTGGATATTTTGGCAATGTCTAATTCTTTAATTTCGGTGATGGTTAGGTTCAGATGGGTGAGGTTTGGTAGGATAAGAACTTCTTGTGGATATTTTGGCAATGTCTAATTCTCTGACTTCGGTGATGGTTAGGTTAGGTTGGGTTAGGTATTGTGAGGTAAGCACGTTTAGTGGATATTTTATCAATGTCCAATTCTTTGATTTCGGTGATGGTTAGGTTCAGATGGGTGAGGTTTGGTAGGATGAGAACTTTTTGTGGATATTTTGGCAATGTCGAATTCTCTGACTTCGGTGATGGTTTAGTTAGGTTGGGTTAGGTATTGTGAGGTAAGCATGGTTTGTGGATATTTTGGCAATGTCCAATTCTTTAATTTCGGTGATGGTTAGGTTCAGATGGGTGAGGTTTGGTAGGATAAGAACTCTTTGTGGATATTTTGGCAATGTCGAATTCTCTGACTTCGGTGATGGTTAGGTTAGGTTGGGTTAGGTATTGTGAGGTAAGCACGTTTTGTGGATATTTTCGCAATGTATAATTCTTTGATTTCGGTGATGGTTAGGTTCAGATGGGTGAGGTTTGGTAGGATAAGAACTTTTTGTGGATATTTTGGCAATGTCGAATTCTTTGACTTCGGTGATGGTTAGGTTAGGTTGGGTTAGGTATTGTGAGGTAAGCACGTTTTGTGGATGTTTTGGCAATGTCCAATTCTTTGATTTTGGTGTTGATTAGGTTCAGATGGGTGCGGTTTGGTAGGATAAGAACTTTTTGTGGATATTTTGGCAATGTCGACTTCTCTGTCTTCGGTGATGGTTAGGTTAGGTTGGGTTAGGTATTGTGAGGTAAGCACGTTTTGTGGATATTTTGGCAATGTCTAATTCTTTAATTTCGGTGATGGTTAGGTTCAGATGGGTGAGGTTTGGTAGGATAAGAACTTCTTGTGGATATTTTGGCAATGTCTAATTTTCTGACTTCGGTGATGGTTAGGTTAGGTTGGGTTAGGTATTGTGAGGTAAGCACGTTTAGTGGATATTTTATCAATGTCCAATTCTTTGATTTCGGTGATAGTTAGGTTCAGATGGGTGAGGTTTGGTAGGATAAGAACTTTTTGTGGATATTTTGGCAATGTCGAATTCTCTGACTTCGGTGATGGTTTGGTTAGGTTGGGTTAGGTATTGTGAGGTAAGCATGTTTTGTGGATATTTTGGCAATGTCCAATTCTTTAATTTCGGTGATGGTTAGGTTCAGATGGGTGAGGTTTGGTAGGATAAGAACTTCTTGTGGATATTTTGGCAATGTCGAATTCTCTGACTTCGGTGATGGTTAGGTTAGGTTGGGTTAGGTATTGTGAAGTAAGCACGTTTTGTGGATATTTTGGCAATGTCCAATTCTTTGATTTCGGTGATTGTTAGGTTCAGATGGGTGAGGTTTGGTAGGATAAGAACTTTTTATGGATATTTTGGCAATGTCGAATTCTCTGACTTCAGTGATGGTTAGGTTAGGTTGGGTTAGGTATTGTGAGGTAAGCACGTTGAGTGGATATTTTATCAATGTCCAATTCTTTGATTTCGGTGATGGTTAGGTTCAGATGGGTGAGGTTTGGTAGGATAAGAACTTTTTGTGGATATTTTGGCAATGTCGAATTCTCTGACTTCGGTGATGGTTTGGTTAGGTTGGGTTAGGTATTGGGAGGTAAGCATGTTTTGTGGATATTTTGGCAATGTCCAATTCTTTAATTTCGGTGATGGTTAGGTTCAGATGGGTGAGGTTTGGTAGGATAAGAACTCTTTGTGGATATTTTGGCAATGTCGAATTCTCTGACTTCGGTGATGGTTAGGTTAGGTTGGGTTAGGTATTGTGAGATGAGCACGTTTTGTGGATATTTTCGCAATGTATAATTCTTTGATTTCGGTGATGGTAAGGTTCAGATGGGTGAAGTTTGGTAGGATAAGAACTTTTTGTGAATATTTTGGCAATGTCGAATTCTCTGACTTCGGTGATGGTTAGGTTAGGTTGAGTTAGGCATTGTGAGGTAAGCACGTTTTGTGGATATTTAATTAATGTCCAATTCTTTGATTTCGGTGATGGTTAAGTTCAGATGGGTAAAGTTTGGTACGATAAGAACTTTTTGTGGATATTTTGGCAATGTCGAATTCTCTGACTTCGGTGATGGTTAGGTTAGGTTGGGTTAGGTATTGTGAGGTAAGCACGTTTTGTGGATATTTTATTAATGTCCAATTCTTTGATTTCGGTGATGGTTAGGTTCAGATGGGTGAGGTTTGGTAGGATAAGAACTTTTTGTGGATATTTTGGCAATGTCGAATTCTTTGACTTCGGTGATGGTTAGGTTAGGTTGGGTTAGGTATTGTGAGGAAACCACGTTTTGTGGATATTTTGGCAATGTCTAATTCTTTGATTTCGGTGATGGTTAGGTTAAGATGGGTGAGGTTTGGTAGGATAAGAACTTTTTGTGGATATTTTGGCAATGTCGAATTCTCTGACTTTGGTGATGGTAATGTTAGGTTGGGTTAGGTATTGTGAGGTAAGCACGTTTTGTGGATATTTTATTAATGTCCAATTCTCTGATTTCGGTGATGGTTAGGTTCAGATGGGTGAGGTTTGGTAGGATAAGAACTTTTTGTGGATATTTTGGCAATGTTGAATTCTCTGACTTCGGTGATGGTTAGGTTAGGTTGGGTTAGGTATTGTGAGGTAAGCACGTTTTGTGGATATTTTCGCAATGTATAATTCTTTGATTTCGGTGATGGTTAGGTTCAGATGGGTGAGGTTTGGTAGGATAAGAACTTTTTGTGGATATTTTGGCAATGTCGAATTCTCTGACTTCGGTGATAGTTAGGTTAAGTTGGGTTAGGTATTACGAGGTAAGCACGTTTTGTGAATATTTTTGCAATGTATAATTCTTTGATTTCGGTGATGGTAAGGTTCAGATGGGTGAGGTTTGGTAGGATAAGAACTTTTTGTGGATATTTTGGCAATGTCGAATTCTCTGACTTCGGTGATGGTTAGGTTAGGTTGGGTTAGGTATTGTGAGGTAAGCACGTTTTGTGGATATTTTTGCAATGTATAATTCTTTGATTTCGGTGATGGTTAGGTTCAGATGGGTGAGGTTTGGTAGGATAAGAACTTTTTGTGGATATTTTGGCAATGTCGAATTCTCTGACTTCGGTGATAGTTAGGTTAAGTTGGGTTAGGTATTACGAGGTAAGCACGTTTTGTGAATATTTTTGCAATGTATAATTCTTTGATTTCGGTGATGGTTCGGTTCAGATGGGTGAGGTTTGGTAGGATAAGAACTTTTTGTGGATATTTTGGCAATGTCGAATTCTCTGTCTTCGGTGATGGTTAGGTTAGGTTGGGTTAGGTATTGTGAGGTAAGCACGTTTTGTGGATATTTTGGCAATGTCCAATTCTTTGATTTTGGTGTTGATTAGGTTCAGATGGGTGCGGTTTGGTAGGATAAGAACTTTTTGTGGATATTTTGGCAATGTCGACTTCTCTGTCTTCGGTGATGGTTAGGTTAGGTTGGGTTAGGTATTGTGAGGTAAGCACGTTTTGTGGATATTTTGGCAATGTCTAATTCTTTAATTTCGGTGATGGTTAGGTTCAGATGGGTGAGGTTTGGTAGGATAAGAACTTCTTGTGGATATTTTGGCAATGTCGAATTCTCTGACTTCGGTGATAGTTAGGTTAAGTTGGGTTAGGTATTACGAGGTAAGCACGTTTTGTGAATATTTTTGCAATGTATAAATCTTTGATTTCGGTGATGGTAAGGTTCAGATGGGTGAGGTTTGGTAGGATAAGAACTTTTTGTGGATATTTTGGCAATGTCGAATTCTCTGACTTCGGTGATGGTTAGGTTAGGTTGGGTTAGGTATTGTGAGGTAAGCACGTTTTGTGGATATTTTTGCAATGTATAATTCTTTGATTTCGGTGATGGTTAGGTTCAGATGGGTGAGGTTTGGTAGGATAAGAACTTTTTGTGGATATTTTGGCAATGTCGAATTCTCTGACTTCGGTGATAGTTAGGTTAAGTTGGGTTAGGTATTACGAGGTAAGCACGTTTTGTGAATATTTTTGCAATGTATAATTCTTTGATTTCGGTGATGGTTCGGTTCAGATGGGTGAGGTTTGGTAGGATAAGAACTTTTTGTGGATATTTTGGCAATGTCGAATTCTCTGTCTTCGGTGATGGTTAGGTTAGGTTGGGTTAGGTATTGTGAGGTAAGCACGTTTTGTGGATATTTTGGCAATGTCCAATTCTTTGATTTTGGTGTTGATTAGGTTCAGATGGGTGCGGTTTGGTAGGATAAGAACTTTTTGTGGATATTTTGGCAATGTCGACTTCTCTGTCTTCGGTGATGGTTAGGTTAGGTTGGGTTAGGTATTGTGAGGAAAGCACGTTTTGTGGATATTTTGGCAATGTCTAATTCTTTAATTTCGGTGATGGTTAGGTTCAGATGGGTGAGGTTTGGTAGGATAAGAACTTCTTGTGGATATTTTGGCAATGTCTAATTCTCTGACTTCGGTGATGGTTAGGTTAGGTTGGGTTAGGTATTGTGAGGTAAGCACGTTTAGTGGATATTTTATCAATGTCCAATTCTTTGATTTCGGTGATGGTTAGGTTCAGATGGGTGAGGTTTGGTAGGATAAGAACTTTTTGTGGATATTTTGGCAATGTCGAATTCTCTGACTTCGGTGATGGTTTAGTTAGGTTGGGTTAGGTATTGTGAGGAAAGCATGGTTTGTGGATATTTTGGCAATGTCCAATTCTTTAATTTCGGTGATGGTTAGGTTCAGATGGGTAAGGTTTGGTAGGATAAGAACTCTTTGTGGATATTTTGGCAATGTCGAATTCTCTGACTTCGGTGATGGTTAGGTTAGGTTGGGTTAGGTATTGTGAGGTAAGAACGTTTTATGGATATTTTCGCAATGTCCAATTCTTTAAATTTGGTGAAAGTTAGGTTCAGATGGGTGCGGTTTGGTAGGATAAGAACTTTTTGTGGATATTTTGGCAATGTCGAATTCTCTGTATTCGGTGATGGTTAGGTTAGGTTGGGTTAGGTATTGTGAGGTAAGCATGTTTTGTGGATATTTTAGCATTGTCTAATTCTTGAATTTCGGTGATGGTTAGGTTCAGATGGGTGAGGTTTGGTAGGATAAGAACTTCTTGTGGATATTTTGGCAATGTCGAATTCTCTGACTTCGGTGATGGTAAGGTTAGGTTGGGTTAGGTATTGTGAGGTAAGCACGTTTTGTGGATATTTTGGCAATGTCCAATTCTTTGATTTCGGTGATGGTTAGGTTCAGATGGGTGAGGTTTGGTAGGATAAGAACTTTTTGTGGATATTTTGGCAATGTCGAATTCTCTGACTTCGGTGATGGTTAGGTTAGGTTGGGTTAGGTATTGTGAGGTAAGCACGTTTTGTGGATATTTTCGCAATGTATAATTCTTTGATTTCGGTGATGGTTAGGTTCAGATGGGTGAGGTTTGGTAGGATAAGAACTTTTTGTGGATATTTTGGCAATGTCGAATTCTCTGACTTCGGTGATGGTTAGGTTAGGTTGGGTTAGGTATTGTGAGGTAAGCACGTTTTGTGGATATTTTGGCAATGTCCAATTCTTTGATTTTGGTGTTGATTAGGTTCAGATGGGTGCGGTTTGGTAGGATAAGAACTTTTTGTGGATATTTTGGCAATGTCGACTTCTCTGTCTTCGGTGATGGTTAGGTTAGGTTGGGTTAGGTATTGTGAGGTAAGCACGTTTTGTGGATATTTTGGCAATGTCTAATTCTTTAATTTCGGTGATGGTTAGGTTCAGATGGGTGAGGTTTGGTAGGATAAGAACTTCTTGTGGATATTTTGGCAATGTCTAATTCTCTGACTTCGGTGATGGTTAGGTTAGGTTGGGTTAGGTATTGTGAGGTAAGCACGTTTAGTGGATATTTTATCAATGTCCAATTCTTTGATTTCGGTGATAGTTAGGTTCAGATGGGTGAGGTTTGGTAGGATAAGAACTTTTTGTGGATATTTTGGCAATGTCGAATTCTCTGACTTCGGTGATGGTTTGGTTAGGTTGGGTTAGGTATTGTGAGGTAAGCATGTTTTGTGGATATTTTGGCAATGTCCAATTCTTTAATTTCGGTGATGGTTAGGTTCAGATGGGTGAGGTTTGGTAGGATAAGAACTCTTTGTGGATATTTTGGCAATGTCGAATTCTCTGACTTCGGTGATGGTTAGGTTAGGTTGGGTTAGGTATTGTGAGGTAAGAACGTTTTATGGATATTTTCGCAATGTCCAATTCTTTAATTTTGGTGAAAGTTAGGTTCAGATGGGTGCGGTTTGGTAGGATAAGAACTTTTTGTGGATATTTTGGCAATGTCGAATTCTCTGTATTCGGTGATGGTTAGGTTAGGTTGGGTTAGGTATTGTGAGGTAAGCATGTTTTGTGGATATTTTGGCATTGTCTAATTCTTGAATTTCGGTGATGGTTAGGTTCAGATGGGTGAGGTTTGGTAGGATAAGAACTTCTTGTGGATATTTTGGCAATGTCGAATTCTCTGACTTCGGTGATGGTAAGGTTAGGTTGGGTTAGGTATTGTGAGGTAAGCACGTTTTGTGGATATTTTGGCAATGTCCAATTCTTTGATTTCGGTGGTTGTTAGGTTCAGATGGGTGAGGTTTAATAGGATAAGAACTTTTTATGGATATTTTGGCAATGTCGAATTCTCTGACTTCGGTGATGGTTAGGTTAGGTTGGGTTAGGTATTGTGAGGTAAGCACGTTTAGTGGATATTTTATCAATGTCCAATTCTTTGATTTCGGTGATGGTTAGGTTCAGATGGGTGAGGTTTGGTAGGATAAGAACTTTTTGTGGATATTTTGGCAATGTCGAATTCTCTGACTTCGGTGATGGTTTGGTTAGGTTGGGTTAGGTATTGTGAGGTAAGCATGTTTTGTGGATAGTTTGGCAAGGTCCAATTCTTTAATTTCGGTGATGGTTAGGTTCAGATGGGTGAGGTTTGGTAGGATAAGAACTCTTTGTGTATATTTTGGCAATGTCGAATTCTCTGACTTCGGTGATGGTTAGGTTAGGTTGGGTTAGGTATTGTGAGATAAGCACGTTTTGTGGATATTTTCGCAATGTATAATTCTTTGATTTCGGTGATGGTAAGGTTCAGATGGGTTAAGTTTGGTAGGATAAGAACTTTTTGTGAATATTTTGGCAATGTCGAATTCTCTGACTTCGGTGATGGTTAGGTTAGGTTGAGTTAGGCATTGTGAGGTAAGCACGTTTTGTGGATATTTAATTAATGTCCAATTCTTTGATTTCGGTGATGGTTAGGTTCAGATGGGTAAAGTTTGGTAGGATAAGAACTTTTTGTGGATATTTTGGCAATGGCGAATTCTCTGACTTCGGTGATGGTTAGGTTAGGTTGGGTTAGGTATTGTGAGGTAAGCACGTTTTTTGGATATTTTATTTATGTCCAATTCTTTGATTTCGGTGATGGTTAGGTTCAGATGGGTGAGGTTTGGTAGGATAAGAACTTTTTGTGGATATTTTGGCAATGTCGAATTCTGTGACTTCGGTGATGGTAAGGTTAGGTTGGGTTAGGTATTGTGAGGAAACCACGTTTTGTGGATATTTTGGCAATGTCTAATTCTTTGATTTCGGTGATGGTTAGGTTCAGATGGGTGAGGTTTGGTAGGATAAGAACTTTTTGTGGATATTTTGGCAATGGCGAATTCTCTGACTTCGGTGATGGTAAGGTTAGGTTGGGTTAGGTATTGTGAGGTAAGCACGTTTTGTGGATATTTTCGCAATGTATAATTCTTTGATTTCGGTGATGGTAAGGTTCAGATGGGTGAGGTTTGGTAGGACCAGAACTTTTTGTGGATATTTTGGCAATGTCGAATTCTCTGACTTCGGTGATGGTTAGGTTAGGTTGGGTTAGGTATTGTGAGGTAAGCACGTTTTGTGGATATTTTCGCAATGTATAATTCTTTGATTTCGGTGATGGTTAGGTTCAGATGGGTGAGGTTTGGTAGGATAAGAACTTTTTGTGGATATTTTGGCATGTCGAATTCTCTGACTTCGGTGATGGTAAGGTTAGGTTGGGTTAGGTATTGTGAGATAAGCACGTTTTGTGGATATTTTCGCAATGTATAATTCTTTGATTTCGGTGATGGTAAGGTTCAGATGGGTGAGGTTTGGTAGGATAAGAACTTTTTGTGGATATTTTGGCAATGTCGAATTCTCTGACTTCGGTGATGGTTTAGTTAGGTTGGGTTAGGTATTGTGAGGTAAGCATGGTTTGTGGATATTTTGGCAATGTCCAATTCTTTAATTTCGGTGATGGTTAGGTTCAGATGGGTGAGGTTTGGTAGGATAAGAACTCTTTGTGGATATTTTGGCAATGTCGAATTCTCTGACTTCGGTGATGGTTAGGTTAGGTTGGGTTAGGTATTGTGAGGTAAGAACGTTTTATGGATATTTTCGCAATGTCCAATTCTTTAAATTTGGTGATAGTTAGGTTCAGATGGGTGCGGTTTGGTAGGATAAGAACTTTTTGTGGATATTTTGGCAATGTCGAATTCTCTGTATTCGGTGATGGTTAGGTTAGGTTGGGTTAGGTATTGTGAGGTAAGCATGTTTTGTGGATATTTTGGCATTGTCTAATTCTAGAATTTCGGTGATGGTTAGGTTCAGATGGGTGAGGTTTGGTAGGATAAGAACTTCTTGTGGATATTTTGGCAATGTCGAATTCTCTGACTTCGGTGATGGTAAGGTTAGGTTGGGTTAGGTATTGTGAGGTAAGCACGTTTTGTGGATATTTTGGCAATGTCCAATTCTTTGATTTCGGTGATTCTTAGGTTCAGATGGGTGAGGTTTGGTAGGATAAGAACTTTTTATGGATATTTTGGCAATGTCGAATTCTCTGACTTCGGTGATGGTAAGGTTAGGTTGGGTTAGGTATTGTGAGGTAAGCACGTTTAGTGGATATTTTATCAATGTCCAATTCTTTGATTTCGGTGATGGTTAGGTTCAGATGGGTGAGGTTTGGTAGGATAAGAACTTTTTGTGGATATTTTGGCAATGTCGAATTCTCTGACTTCGGTGATGGTTTGGTTAGGTTGGGTTAGGTATTGTGAGGTAAGCATGTTTTGTGGATATTTTGGCAATGTCCAATTCTTTAATTTAGGTGATGGTTAGGTTCAGATGGGTGAGGTTTGGTAGGATAAGAACTCTTTGTGGATATTTTGGCAATGTCGAATTCTCTGACTTCGGTGATGGTTAGGTTAGGTTGGGTTAGGTATTGTGAGATAAGCTCGTTTTGTGGATATTTTCGCAATGTATAATTCTTTGCTTTCGGTGATGGTAAGGTTCAGATGGGTGAAGTTTGGTAGGATAAGAACTTTTTGTGAATATTTTGGCAATGTCGAATTCTCTGACTTCGGTGATGGTTAGGTTAGGTTGAGTTAAGCATTGTGAAATAAGCACGTTTTGTGGATATTTAATTAATGTCCAATTCTTTGATTTCGGTGATGGTTAGGTTCAGATGGGTAAAGTTTGGTAGGATAAGAACTTTTTGTGGATATTTTGGCAATGTCGAATTCTCTGACTTTGGTGATGGTTAGGTTAGGTTGGGTTAGGTATTGTGAGGTAAGCACGTTTTGTGGATATTTTCGCAATGTCCAATTCTTTGATTTCGGTGATGGTTAGGTTCAGATGGGTGAGGTTATGTAAGATAAGAACTTTTTGTGGATATTTTGGCAATGTCGAATTCTCTGACTTCGGTGATGGTTAGGTTAGGTTGGGTTAGGTATTGTGAGGTAAGAACGTTTTATGGATATTTTCGCAATGTCTAATTCTTTAATTTCGGTGATGGTTAGGTTCAGATGGGTGAGGTTTGGTAGGATAAGAACTTCTTGTGGATATTTTGGCAATGTCGAATTCTCTGACTTTGGTGATGGTTAGGTTAGGTTGGGTTAGGTTTTGTGAGGTAAGCACGTTTTGTGGATATTTTGGCAATGTCCAATTCTTTGATTTCGGTGATTGTTAGGTTCAGATGGGTGAGGTTTGGTAGGATAAGAACTTTTTGTGGATATTTTGGCAATGTCAAATTCTCTGACTTCGGTGATGGTTTGGTTAGGTTGGGTTAGGTATTGTGAGGTAAGCATGTTTTGTGGATATTTTTGCAATGTCCAATTCTTTAATTTCGGTGATAGTTAGGTTCAGATGGGTGAGGTTTGGTAGGATAAGAACTCTTTGTGGATATTTTGGCAATGTCGAATTCTCTGACTTCGGTGATGGTTAGGTTAGGTTGGGTTAGGTATTGTGAGGTAAGAACGTTTTATGGATATTTTCGCAATGTCCAATTCTTTGATTTTGGTGATGGTTAGGTTCAGATGGGTGCGGTTTGGTAGGATAAGAACTTTTTGTGGATATTTTGGCAATGTCGAATTCTCTGTATTCGGTGATGGTTAGGTTAGGTTGGGTTAGGTATAGTGAGGTAAGCATGTTTTGTGGATATTTTGGCGTTGTCTAATTCTTTAATTTCGGTGATGGTTAGGTTCAGATGGGTGAGGTTTGGTAGGATAAGAACTTCTTGTGGATATTTTGGCAATGTCGAATTCTCTGACTTCGGTGATGGTTAGGTTAGGTTGGGTTAGGTATTGTGAGGTAAGCACGTTTTGTGGATATTTTGGCAATGTCCAATTCTTTGATTTCGGTGATTGTTAGGTTCAGATGGGTGAGGTTTGGTTGGATAAGAACTTTTTATGGATATTTTGGCAATGTCGAATTCTCTGACTTCGGTGATGGTTAGGTTAGGTTGGGTTAGGTATTGTGAGGTAAGAACGTTTTATGGATATTTTCGCAATGTCCAATTCTTTGATTTTGGTGATGGTTAGGTTCAGATGGGTGCGGTTTGGTAGGATAAGAACTTTTTGTGGATATTTTGGCAATGTCGAATTCTCTTTCTTCGGTGATGGTTAGGTTAGGTTGGGTTAGGTATTGTGAGGTAAGCATGTTTTGTGGATATTTTGGCAATGTCCAATTCTTTAATTTCGGTGATGGTAAGGTTCAGATGGGTGAGGTTTGGTAGGATAAGAACTCTTTGTGGATATTTTGGCAATGTCGAATTCTCTGACTTCGGTGATGGTTAGGTTAGGTTGGGTTAGGTATTGTGAGATAAGCTCGTTTTGTGGATATTTTCGCAATGTATAAGTCTTTGCTTTCGGTGATGGTAAGGTTCAGATTGGTGAAGTTTGGTAGGATAAGAACTTTTTGTGAATATTTTGGCAATGTCGAATTCTCTGACTTCGGTGATGGTTAGGTTAGGTTGAGTTAAGCATTGTGAGGTAAGCACGTTTTGTGGATATTTAATTAATGTCCAATTCTTTGATTTCGGTGATGGTTAGGTTCAGATGGGTAAAGTTTGGTAGGATAAGAACTTTTTGTGGATATTTTGGCAATGTCGAATTCTCTGACTTTGGTGATGGTTAGGTTAGGTTGGGTTAGGTATTGTGAGGTAAGCACGTTTTGTGGATATTTTCGCAATGTCCAATTCTTTGATTTCGGTGATGGTTAGGTTCAGATGGGTGAGGTTTGGTAGGATAAGAACTTTTTGTGGATATTTTGGCAATGTCGAATTCTCTGACTTCGGTGATGGTTTGGTTAGGTTGGGTTAGGTATTGTGAGGTAAGCATGTTTTGTGGATATTTTGGCAATGTCCAATTCTTTAATTTCGGTGATGGTTAGGTTCAGATGGGTGAGGTTTGGTAGGATAAGAACTCTTTGTGAATATTTTCGCAATATATAATTCTTTGATTTCGGTGATGGTTCGGTTCAGATGGGTGAGGTTTGGTAGGATAAGAACTTTTTGTGGATATTTTGGCAATGTCGAATTCTCTGACTTCGGTGATGGTTAGGTTAGGTTGGGTTGGGTATTGTGAGGTAAGCACGTTTTGTGGATATTTTCGCAATGTCCAATTCTTTGATTTCGGTGATGGTTAGGTTCAGATGGGTGAGGTTATGTAGGATAAGATTTTTTTGTGGATATTTTGGCAATGTCGAATTCTCTGACTTCGGTGATGGTTAGGTTAGGTTGGGTTAGGTATTGTGAGGTAAGAACGTTTTGTGGATATTTTCGCAATGTCCAATTCTTTGATTTTGGTGTTGATTAGGTTCAGATGGGTGCGGTTTGGTAGGATAAGAACTTTTTGTGGATATTTTGGCAATTTCGACTTCTCTGTCTTCGGTGATGGTTAGGTTAGGTTGGGTTAGGTATTGTGAGGTAAGCATGTTTTGTGGATATTTTGGCAATGTCTAATTCTTTAATTTCGGTGATGGTTAGGTTCAGATGGGTGAGGTTTGGTAGGATAAGAACTTCTTGTGGATATTTTGGCAATGTCTAATTCTCTGACTTCGGTGATGGTTAGGTTAGGTTGGGTTAGGTATTGTGAGGTAAGCACGTTTTGTGGATATTTTCGCAATGTCCAATTCTTTGATTCAGTGATAGTTAGGTTCAGATGGGTGAGGTTTGGTAGGATAAGAACTTCTTGTGGATATTTTGGCAATGTCGAATTCTCTGACTTCGGTGATGGTTAGGTTAGGTTGGGTTAGGTATTGTGAGGTAAGCACGTTTTGTGGATATTTTGGCAATGTCCAATTCTTTGATTTCGGTGATTGTTAGGTTCAGATGGGTGAGGTTTGGTAGGATAAGAACTTTTTATGGATATTTTGGCAATGTCGAATTCTCTGACTTCGGTGATGGTTAGGTTAGGTTGGGTTAGGTATTGTGAGGTAAGAACGTTTTATGGATATTTTCGCAATGTCCAATTCTTTGATTTTGGTGATGGTTAGGTTCAGATGGGTGCGGTTTGGTAGGATAAGAACTTTTTGTGGATATTTTGGCAATGTCGAATTCTCTTTCTTCGGTGATGGTTAGGTTAGGTTGGGTTAGGTATTGTGAGGTAAGCATGTTTTGTGGATATTTTGGCAATGTCCAATTCTTTAATTTCAGTGATGGTTAGGTTCAGATGGGTGAGGTTTGGTAGGATAAGAACTCTTTGTGGATATTTTGGCAATGTCGAATTCTCTGACTTCGGTGATGGTTAGGTTAGGTTGGGTTAGGTATTGTGAGATAAGCTCGTTTTGTGGATATTTTCGCAATGTATAATTCTTTGCTTTCGGTGATGGTAAGGTTCAGATTGGTGAAGTTTGGTAGGATAAGAACTTTTTGTGAATATTTTGGCAATGTCGAATTCTCTGACTTCGGTGATGGTTAGGTTAGGTTGAGTTAAGCATTGTGAGGTAAGCACGTTTTGTGGATATTTAATTAATGTCCAATTCTTTGATTTCGGTGATGGTTAGGTTCAGATGGGTAAAGTTTGGTAGGATAAGAACTTATTGTGGATATTTTGGCAATGTCGAATTCTCTGACTTTGGTGATGGTTAGGTTAGGTTGGGTTAGGTATTGTGAGGTAAGCACGTTTTGTGGATATTTTTGCAATGTCCAATTCTTTGATTTCGGTGATGGTTAGGTTCAGATGGGTGAGGTTTGGTAGGATAAGAACTTTTTGTGGATATTTTGGCAATGTCGAATTCTCTGACTTCGGTGATGGTTTGGTTAGGTTGGGTTAGGTATTGTGAGGTAAGCATGTTTTGTGGATATTTTGGCAATGTCCAATTCTTTAATTTCGGTGATGGTTAGGTTCAGATGGATGAGGTTTGGTAGGATAAGAACTTTTTATGGATATTTTGGCAATGTCGAATTCTCTGACTTCGGTGATGGTTAGTTTAGGTTGGGTTAGGTATTGTGAGGTAAGAACGTTTTATGGATATTTTCGCAATGTCCAATTCTTTGATTTTGGTGATGGTTAGGTTCAGATGGGTGCGGTTTGGTAGGATAAGAACTTTTTGTGGATATTTTGACAATGTCGAATTCTCTGTCTTCGGTGATGGTTAGATTAGGTTGGGTTAGGTATTGTGAGGTAAGCACGTTTTGTGGATATTTTGGCAATGTCCAATTCTTTAATTTCGGTGATGGTTAGGTTCAGATGGGTGAGGTTTGGTAGGATAAGAACTCTTTGTGAATATTTTCGCAATATATAATTCTTTGATTTCGGTGATGGTTCGGTTCAGATGGGTGAGGTTTGGTAGGATAAGAACTTTTTGTGGATATTTTGGCAATGTCGAATTCTCTGACTTCGGTGATGGTTAGGTTAGGTTGGGTTGGGTATTGTGAGGTAAGCACGTTTTGTGGATATTTTCGCAATGTCCAATTCTTTGATTTCGGTGATGGTTAGGTTCAGATGGGTGAGGTTATGTAGGATAAGATTTTTTTGTGGATATTTTGGCAATGTCGAATTCTCTGACTTCGGTGATGGTTAGGTTAGGTTGGGTTAGGTATTGTGAGGTAAGAACGTTTTGTGGATATTTTCGCAATGTCCAATTCTTTGATTTTGGTGTTGATTAGGTTCAGATGGGTGCGGTTTGGTAGGATAAGAACTTTTTGTGGATATTTTGGCAATGTCGACTTCTCTGTCTTCGGTGATGGTTAGGTTAGGTTGGGTTAGGTATTGTGAGGTAAGCATGTTTTGTGGATATTTTGGCAATGTCTAATTCTTTAATTTCGGTGATGGTTAGGTTCAGATGGGTGAGGTTTGGTAGGATAAGAACTTCTTGTGGATATTTTGGCAATGTCTAATTCTCTGACTTCGGTGATGGTTAGGTTAGGTTGGGTTAGGTATTGTGAGGTAAGCACGTTTTGTGGATATTTTGGCAATGTCCAATTCTTTGATTTCGGTGATTGTTAGGTTCAGATGGGTGAGGTTTGGTAGGATAAGAACTTTTTATGGATATTTTGGCAATGTCGAATTCTCTGACTTCGGTGATGGTTAGGTTAGGTTGGGTTAGGGATTGTGAGGTAAGAACGTTTTATGGATATTTTCGCAATGTCCAATTCTTTGATTTTGGTGATGGTTAGGTTCAGATGGGTGCGGTTTGGTAGGATAAGAACTTTTTGTGGATATTTTGGCAATGTCGAATTCTCTTTCTTCGGTGATGGTTAGGTTAGGTTGGGTTAGGTATTGTGAGGTAAGCATGTTTTGTGGATATTTTGGCAATGTCCAATTCTTTAATTTCGGTGATGGTTAGGTTCAGATGGGTGAGGTTTGGTAGGATAAGAACTCTTTGTGAATATTTTCGCAATATATAATTCTTTGATTTCGGTGATGGTTCGGTTCAGATGGGTGAGGTTTGGTAGGATAAGAACTTTTTGTGGATATTTTGGCAATGTCGAATTCTCTGACTTCGGTGATGGTTAGGTTAGGTTGGGTTGGGTATTGTGAGGTAAGCACGTTTTGTGGATATTTTCGCAATGTCCAATTCTTTGATTTCGGTGATGGTTAGGTTCAGATGGGTGAGGTTATGTAGGATAAGATTTTTTTGTGGATATTTTGGCAATGTCGAATTCTCTGACTTCGGTGATGGTTAGGTTAGGTTGGGTTAGGTATTGTGAGGTAAGAACGTTTTGTGGATATTTTCGCAATGTCCAATTCTTTGATTTTGGTGTTGATTAGGTTCAGATGGGTGCGGTTTGGTAGGATAAGAACTTTTTGTGGATATTTTGGCAATGTCGACTTCTCTGTCTTCGGTGATGGTTAGGTTAGGTTGGGTTAGGTATTGTGAGGTAAGCATGTTTTGTGGATATTTTGGCAATGTCTAATTCTTTAATTTCGGTGATGGTTAGGTTCAGATGGGTAAGGTTTGGTAGGATAAGAACTTCTTGTGGATATTTTGGCAATGTCTAATTCTCTGACTTCGGTGATGGTTAGGTTAGGTTGGGTTAGGTATTGTGAGGTAAGCACGTTTTGTGGATATTTTCGCAATGTCCAATTCTTTGATTCAGTGATAGTTAGGTTCAGATGGGTGAGGTTTGGTAGGATAAGAACTTCTTGTGGATATTTTGGCAATGTCGAATTCTCTGACTTCGGTGATGGTTAGGTTAGGTTGGGTTAAGTATTGTGAGGTAAGCACGTTTTGTGGATATTTTGGCAATGTCCAATTCTTTGATTTCGGTGATTGTTAGGTTCAGATGGGTGAGGTTTGGTAGGATAAGAACTTTTTATGGATATTTTGGCAATGTCGAATTCTCTGACTTCGGTGATGGTTAGGTTAGGTTGGGTTAGGGATTGTGAGGTAAGAACGTTTTATGGATATTTTCGCAATGTCCAATTCTTTGATTTTGGTGATGGTTAGGTTCAGATGGGTGCGGTTTGGTAGGATAAGAACTTTTTGTGGATATTTTGGCAATGTCGAATTCTCTTTCTTCGGTGATGGTTAGGTTAGGTTGGGTTAGGTATTGTGAGGTAAGCATGTTTTGTGGATATTTTGGCAATGTCCAATTCTTTAATTTCGGTGATGGTTAGGTTCAGATGGGTGAGGTTTGGTAGGATAAGAACTCTTTGTGGATATTTTGGCAATGTCGAATTCTCTGACTTCGGTGATGGTTAGGTTAGGTTGGGTTAGGTATTGTGAGATAAGCTCGTTTTGTGGATATTTTCGCAATGTATAATTCTTTGCTTTCGGTGATGGTAAGGTTCAGATTGGTGAAGTTTGGTAGGATAAGAACTTTTTGTGAATATTTTGGCAATGTCGAATTCTCTGACTTCGGTGATGGTTAGGTTAGGTTGAGTTAAGCATTGTGAGGTAAGCACGTTTTGTGGATATTTAATTAATGTCCAATTCTTTGATTTCGGTGATGGTTAGGTTCAGATGGGTAAAGTTTGGTAGGATAAGAACTTTTTGTGGATATTTTGGCAATGTCGAATTCTCTGACTTTGGTGATGGTTAGGTTAGGTTGGGTTAGGTATTGTGAGGTAAGCACGTTTTGTGGATATTTTCGCAATGTCCAATTCTTTGATTTCGGTGATGGTTAGGTTCAGATGGGTGAGGTTTGGTAGGATAAGAACTTTTTGTGGATATTTTGGCAATGTCGAATTCTCTGACTTCGGTGATGGTTTGGTTAGGTTGGGTTAGGTATTGTGAGGTAAGCATGTTTTGTGGATATTTTGGCAATGTCCAATTCTTTAATTTCGGTGATGGTTAGGTTCAGATGGGTGAGGTTTGGTAGGATAAGAACTTTTTATGGATATTTTGGCAATGTCGAATTCTCTGACTTCGGTGATGGTTAGTTTAGGTTGGGTTAGGTATTGTGAGGTAAGAACGTTTTATGGATATTTTCGCAATGTCCAATTCTTTGATTTTGGTGATGGTTAGGTTCAGATGGGTGCGGTTTGGTAGGATAAGAACTTTTTGTGGATATTTTGACAATGTCGAATTTTCTGTCTTCGGTGATGGTTAGATTAGGTTGGGTTAGGTATTGTGAGGTAAGCACGTTTTGTGGATATTTTGGCAATGTCCAATTCTTTAATTTCGGTGATGGTTAGGTTCAGATGGGTGAGGTTTGGTAGGATAAGAACTCTTTGTGAATATTTTCGCAATATATAATTCTTTGATTTCGGTGATGGTTCGGTTCAGATGGGTGAGGTTTGGTAGGATAAGAACTTTTTGTGGATATTTTGGCAATGTCGAATTCTCTGACTTCGGTGATGGTTAGGTTAGGTTGGGTTGGGTATTGTGAGGTAAGCACGTTTTGTGGATATTTTCGCAATGTCCAATTCTTTGATTTCGGTGATGGTTAGGTTCAGATGGGTGAGGTTATGTAGGATAAGATTTTTTTGTGGATATTTTGGCAATGTCGAATTCTCTGACTTCGGTGATGGTTAGGTTAGGTTGGGTTAGGTATTGTGAGGTAAGAACGTTTTGTGGATATTTTCGCAATGTCCAATTCTTTGATTTTGGTGTTGATTAGGTTCAGATGGGTGCGGTTTGGTAGGATAAGAACTTTTTGTGGATATTTTGGCAATGTCGACTTCTCTGTCTTCGGTGATGGTTAGGTTAGGTTGGGTTAGGTATTGTGAGGTAAGCATGTTTTGTGGATATTTTGGCAATGTCTAATTCTTTAATTTCGGTGATGGTTAGGTTCAGATGGGTGAGGTTTGGTAGGATAAGAACTTCTTGTGGATATTTTGGCAATGTCTAATTCTCTGACTTCGGTGATGGTTAGGTTAGGTTGGGTTAGGTATTGTGAGGTAAGCACGTTTTGTGGATATTTTCGCAATGTCCAATTCTTTGATTCAGTGATAGTTAGGTTCAGATGGGTGAGGTTTGGTAGGATAAGAACTTCTTGTGGATATTTTGGCAATGTCGAATTCTCTGACTTCGGTGATGGTTAGGTTAGGTTGGGTTAGGTATTGTGAGGTAAGCACGTTTTGTGGATATTTTGGCAATGTCCAATTCTTTGATTTCGGTGATTGTTAGGTTCAGATGGGTGAGGTTTGGTAGGATAAGAACTTTTTATGGATATTTTGGCAATGTCGAATTCTCTGACTTCGGTGATGGTTAGGTTAGGTTGGGTTAGGGATTGTGAGGTAAGAACGTTTTATGGATATTTTCGCAATGTCCAATTCTTTGATTTTGGTGATGGTTAGGTTCAGATGGGTGCGGTTTGGTAGGATAAGAACTTTTTGTGGATATTTTGGCAATGTCGAATTCTCTTTCTTCGGTGATGGTTAGGTTAGGTTGGGTTAGGTATTGTGAGGTAAGCATGTTTTGTGGATATTTTGGCAATGTCCAATTCTTTAATTTCGGTGATGGTTAGGTTCAGATGGGTGAGGTTTGGTAGGATAAGAACTCTTTGTGGATATTTTGGCAATGTCGAATTCTCTGACTTCGGTGATGGTTAGGTTAGGTTGGGTTAGGTATTGTGAGATAAGCTCGTTTTGTGGATATTTTCGCAATGTATAATTCTTTGCTTTCGGTGATGGTAAGGTTCAGATTGGTGAAGTTTGGTAGGATAAGAACTTTTTGTGAATATTTTGGCAATGTCGAATTCTCTGACTTCGGTGATGGTTAGGTTAGGTTGAGTTAAGCATTGTGAGGTAAGCACGTTTTGTGGATATTTAATTAATGTCCAATTCTTTGATTTCGGTGATGGTTAGGTTCAGATGGGTAAAGTTTGGTAGGATAAGAACTTTTTGTGGATATTTTGGCAATGTCGAATTCTCTGACTTTGGTGATGGTTAGGTTAGGTTGGGTTAGGTATTGTGAGGTAAGCACGTTTTGTGGATATTTTCGCAATGTCCAATTCTTTGATTTCGGTGATGGTTAGGTTCAGATGGGTGAGGTTTGGTAGGATAAGAACTTTTTGTGGATATTTTGGCAATGTCGAATTCTCTGACTTCGGTGATGGTTTGGTTAGGTTGGGTTAGGTATTGTGAGGTAAGCATGTTTTGTGGATATTTTGGCAATGTCCAATTCTTTAATTTCGGTGATGGTTAGGTTCAGATGGGTGAGGTTTGGTAGGATAAGAACTTTTTATGGATATTTTGGCAATGTCGAATTCTCTGACTTCGGTGATGGTTAGTTTAGGTTGGGTTAGGTATTGTGAGGTAAGAACGTTTTATGGATATTTTCGCAATGTCCAATTCTTTGATTTTGGTGATGGTTAGGTTCAGATGGGTGCGGTTTGGTAGGATAAGAACTTTTTGTGGATATTTTGACAATGTCGAATTTTCTGTCTTCGGTGATGGTTAGATTAGGTTGGGTTAGGTATTGTGAGGTAAGCACGTTTTGTGGATATTTTGGCAATGTCCAATTCTTTAATTTCGGTGATGGTTAGGTTCAGATGGGTGAGGTTTGGTAGGATAAGAACTCTTTGTGAATATTTTCGCAATATATAATTCTTTGATTTCGGTGATGGTTCGGTTCAGATGGGTGAGGTTTGGTAGGATAAGAACTTTTTGTGGATATTTTGGCAATGTCGAATTCTCTGACTTCGGTGATGGTTAGGTTAGGTTGGGTTGGGTATTGTGAGGTAAGCACGTTTTGTGGATATTTTCGCAATGTCCAATTCTTTGATTTCGGTGATGGTTAGGTTCAGATGGGTGAGGTTATGTAGGATAAGATTTTTTTGTGGATATTTTGGCAATGTCGAATTCTCTGACTTCGGTGATGGTTAGGTTAGGTTGGGTTAGGTATTGTGAGGTAAGCACGTTTTGTGGATATTTTGGCAATGTCCAATTCTTTGATTTCGGTGATTGTTAGGTTCAGATGGGTGAGGTTTGGTAGGATAAGAACTTTTTATGGATATTTTGGCAATGTCGAATTCTCTGACTTCGGTGATGGTTAGGTTAGGTTGGGTTAGGTATTGTGAGGTAGGAACGTTTTATGGATATTTTCGCAATGTCCAATTCTTTGATTTTGGTGATGGTTAGGTTCAGATGGGTGCGGTTTGGTAGGATAAGAACTTTTTGTGGATATTTTGGCAATGTCGAATTCTCTTTCTTCGGTGATGGTTAGGTTAGGTTGGGTTAGGTATTGTGAGGTAAGCATGTTTTGTGGATATTTTGGCAATGTCCAATTCTTTAATTTCAGTGATGGTTAGGTTCAGATGGGTGAGGTTTGGTAGGATAAGAACTCTTTGTGGATATTTTGGCAATGTCGAATTCTCTGACTTCGGTGATGGTTAGGTTAGGTTGGGTTAGGTATTGTGAGATAAGCTCGTTTTGTGGATATTTTCGCAATGTATAATTCTTTGCTTTCGGTGATGGTAAGGTTCAGATTGGTGAAGTTTGGTAGGATAAGAACTTTTTGTGAAAATTTTGGCAATGTCGAATTCTCTGACTTCGGTGATGGTTAGGTTAGGTTGAGTTAAGCATTGTGAGGTAAGCACGTTTTGTGGATATTTAATTAATGTCCAATTCTTTGATTTCGGTGATGGTTAGGTTCAGATGGGTAAAGTTTGGTAGGATAAGAACTTATTGTGGATATTTTGGCAATGTCGAATTCTCTGACTTTGGTGATGGTTAGGTTAGGTTGGGTTAGGTATTGTGAGGTAAGCACGTTTTGTGGATATTTTTGCAATGTCCAATTCTTTGATTTCGGTGATGGTTAGGTTCAGATGGGTGAGGTTTGGTAGGATAAGAACTTTTTGTGGATATTTTGGCAATGTCGAATTCTCTGACTTCGGTGATGGTTTGGTTAGGTTGGGTTAGGTATTGTGAGGTAAGCATGTTTTGTGGATATTTTGGCAATGTCCAATTCTTTAATTTCGGTGATGGTTAGGTTCAGATGGATGAGGTTTGGTAGGATAAGAACTTTTTATGGATATTTTGGCAATGTCGAATTCTCTGACTTCGGTGATGGTTAGTTTAGGTTGGGTTAGGTATTGTGAGGTAAGAACGTTTTATGGATATTTTCGCAATGTCCAATTCTTTGATTTTGGTGATGGTTAGGTTCAGATGGGTGCGGTTTGGTAGGATAAGAACTTTTTGTGGATATTTTGACAATGTCGAATTCTCTGTCTTCGGTGATGGTTAGATTAGGTTGGGTTAGGTATTGTGAGGTAAGCACGTTTTGTGGATATTTTGGCAATGTCCAATTCTTTAATTTCGGTGATGGTTAGGTTCAGATGGGTGAGGTTTGGTAGGATAAGAACTCTTTGTGAATATTTTCGCAATATATAATTCTTTGATTTCGGTGATGGTTCGGTTCAGATGGGTGAGGTTTGGTAGGATAAGAACTTTTTGTGGATATTTTGGCAATGTCGAATTCTCTGACTTCGGTGATGGTTAGGTTAGGTTGGGTTGGGTATTGTGAGGTAAGCACGTTTTGTGGATATTTTCGCAATGTCCAATTCTTTGATTTCGGTGATGGTTAGGTTCAGATGGGTGAGGTTATGTAGGATAAGATTTTTTTGTGGATATTTTGGCAATGTCGAATTCTCTGACTTCGGTGATGGTGAGGTTAGGTTGGGTTAGGTATTGTGAGGTAAGAACGTTTTGTGGATATTTTCGCAATGTCCAATTCTTTGATTTTGGTGTTGATTAGGTTCAGATGGGTGCGGTTTGGTAGGATAAGAACTTTTTGTGGATATTTTGGCAATGTCGACTTCTCTGTCTTCGGTGATGGTTAGGTTAGGTTAGGTTAGGTATTGTGAGGTAAGCATGTTTTGTGGATATTTTGGCAATGTCTAATTCTTTAATTTCGGTGATGGTTAGGTTCAGATGGGTGAGGTTTGGTAGGATAAGAACTTCTTGTGGATATTTTGGCAATGTCTAATTCTCTGACTTCGGTGATGGTTAGGTAAGGTTGGGTTAGGTATTGTGAGGTAAGCACGTTTTGTGGATATTTTCGCAATGTCCAATTCTTTGATTCAGTGATAGTTAGGTTCAGATGGGTGAGGTTTGGTAGGATAAGAACTTTTTGTGGATAATTTGGCAATGTCGAATTCCCTGACTTCGGTGATGGAAAGGTTAGGTTGGGCTAGGTATTGTGAGGTAAGTACGTTTTTTGGATATTTTGGCAATGTCCAATTCTTTGATTTCGGTGATGGTTAGGTTCAGATGGTTGAGGTTTGGTAGGATAAGAACTTTTTGTGGATATTTTGGCAATGTCGAATTCTCTGACTTTGGTGATGGTTAGGTTAGGTTGGGTTAGGTATTGTGAGGTAAGCACGTTTTGTGGATATTTTCGCAATGTATAATTCTTTGATTTCGGTGATGGTTAGGTTCAGATGGGTGAGGTTTGGTAGGATAAGAACTTTTTGTGGATATTTTGGCAATGTCGAATTCTCTGACTTCGGTGATAGTAAGGTTAGGTTGGGTTAGGTATTGTGAGGTAAGAACGTTTTATGGATATTTTCGCAATGTCCAATTCTTTGATTTTGGTGATGGTTAGGTTCAGATGGGTGCGGTTTGGTAGGATAAGAACTTTTTGTGGATATTTTGGCAATGTCGAATTCTCTGACTTCGGTGATGGTAAGGTTAGGTTGGGTTAGGTATTGTGAGGTAAGAACGTTTTTTGGATATTTTGGCAATGTCCAATTCTTTGATTTCGGTGATGGTTAGGTTCAGATGGGTGAAGTTTGGTAGGATAAGAACTTCTTGTGGATATTTTGGCAATGTCTAATTCTCTGACTTCGGTGATGGTTAGGTTAGGTTGGGTTAGGTATTGTGAGGAAAGCACGTTTTGTGGATATTTTCGCAATGTCCAATTCTTCGATTTCGGTTATAGTTAGGTTCAGATGGGTGAGGTTTGGTAGGATAAGAACTTTTTGTGAATATTTTGGCAATGTCGAATTCCCTGACTTCGGTGATGGTAAGGTTAGGTTGGGCTAGGTATTGTGAGGTAAGTACGTTTTTTGGATATTTTGGCAATGTCCAATTCTTTGATTTCGGTGATGGTTAGGTTCAGATGGTTGAGGTTTGGTAGGATAAGAACTTTTTGTGGATATTATGGCAATGTCGAATTCTCTGACTTTGGTGATGGTAAGGTTAGGTTGGGTTAGGTATTGTGAGGTAAGCACGTTTTGTGGATATTTTCGCAATGTCCAATTCTTTGATTTCGGTGATGGTTAGGTTCAGATGGGTGAGGTTATGTAAGATAAGAACTTTTTGTGGATATTTTGGCAATGTCGAATTCTCTGACTTCGGTGATGGTAAGGTTAGGTTGGGTTAGGTATTGTGAGGTAAGAACGTTTTATGGATATTTTAACAATGTCCAATTCTTTGATTTTGGTGATGGTTAGGTTCAGATGGGTGCGGTTTGGTAGGATAAGAACTTTTTGTGGATATTTTGGCAATGTCGAATTCTCTGTCTTCGGTGATGGTTAGGTTAGGTTGGGTTAGGTATTGTGAGGTAAGCATGTTTTGTGGATATTTTGGCATTGTCTAATTCTTGAATTTCGGTGATGGTTAGGTTCAGATGGGTGAGGTTTGGTGGGATAAGAACTTCTTGTGGATATTTTGGCAATGTCGAATTCTCTGACCTCGGTGATGGTTAGGTTAGGTTGGGTTAGGTATTGTGAGGTAAGCACGTTTTGTGGATATTTTGGCAATGTCCAATTCTTTGATTTCGGTGATTCTTAGGTTCAGATGGGTGAGGTTTGGTAGGATAAGAACTTTTTATGGATATTTTGGCAATGTCGAATTCTCTGACTTCGGTGATGGTTTGGTTAGGTTGGGTTAGGTATTGTGAGGTAAGCATGTTTTGTGGATATTTTGGCAATGTCCAATTCTTTAATTTCGGTGATGGTTAGGTTCAGATGGGTGAGGTTTGGTAGAATAAGAACTCTTTGTGGATATTTTGGCAATGTCGAATTCTCTGACTTCGGTGATGGTTAGGTTAGGTTGGGTTAGGTATTGTGAGATAAGCTCGTTTTGTGGATATTTTCGCAATGTATAATTCTTTGCTTTCGGTGATGGTAAGGTTCAGATGGGTGAAGTTTTGTAGGATAAGAACTTTTTGTGAATATTTTGGCAATGTCGAATTCTCTGACTTCGGTGATGGTTAGGTTAGGTTGAGTTAAGCATTGTGAGGTAAGCACGTTTTGTGGATATTTAATTAATGTCCAATTCTTTGATTTCGGTGATGGTTAGGTTCAGATGGGTAAAGTTTGGTAGGATAAGAACTTTTTGTGGATATTTTGGCAATGTCGAATTCTCTGACTTTGGTGATGGTTAGGTTAGGTTGGGTTAGGTATTGTGAGGTAAGCACGTTTTGTGAAAATTTTCGCAATGTCCAATTCTTTGATTTCGGTGATGGTTAGGTTCAGATGGGTGAGGTTATGTAAGATAAGAACTTTTTGTGGATATTTTGGCAATGTCGAATTCTCTGACTTCGGTGATGGTTAGGTTAGGTTGGGTTAGGTATTGTGAGGTAAGAACGTTTTATGGATATTTTCGCAATGTCTAATTCTTTAATTTCGGTGATGGTTAGGTTCAGATGGGTGAGGTTTGGTAGGATAAGAACTTCTTGTGGATATTTTGGCAATGTCGAATTCTCTGACTTTGGTGATGGTTAGGTTAGGTTGGGTTAGGTATTGTGAGGTAAGCACGTTTTGTGGATATTTTGGCAATGTCTAATTCTTTGATTTCGGTGATTGTTAGGTTCAGATGGGTGAGGTTTGGTAGGATAAGAACTTTTTGTGGATATTTTGGCAATGTCGAATTCTCTGACTTCGGTGATGGTTTGGTTAGATTGGGTTAGGTATTGTGAGGTAAGCATGTTTTTTGGATATTTTGGCAATGTCCAATTCTTTAATTTCGGTGATAGTTAGGTTCAGATGGGTGAGGTTTGGTAGGATAAGAACTCTTTGTGGATATTTTGGCAATGTCGAATTCTCTGACTTCGGTGATGGTTAGGTTAGGTTGGGTTAGGTATTGTGAGGTAAGAACGTTTTATGGATATTTTAGCAATGTCCAATTCTTTGATTTTGGTGATGGTTAGGTTCAGATGGGTGCGGTTTGGTAGGATAAGAACTTTTTGTGGATATTTTGGCAATGTCGAATTCTCTGTATTCGGTGATGGTTAGGTTAGGTTGGGTTAGGTATTGTGAGGTAAGCATGTTTTGTGGATATTTTGGCGTTGTCTAATTCTTTAATTTCGGTGATGGTTAGGTTCAGATGGGTGAGGTTTGGTAGGATAAGAACTTCTTGTGGATATTTTGGCAATGTCGAATTCTCTGACTTCGGTGATGGTTAGGTTAGGTTGGGTTAGGTATTGTGAGGTAAGCACGTTTTGTGGATATTTTGGCAATGTCCAATTCTTTGATTTCGGTGATTGTTAGGTTCAGATGGGTGAGGTTTGGTAGGATAAGAACTTTTTATGGATATTTTGGCAATGTCGAATTCTCTGACTTCGGTGATGGTTAGGTTAGGTTGGGTTAGGTATTGTGAGGTAAGAACGTTTTATGGATATTTTCGCAATGTCCAATTCTTTGATTTTGGTGATGGTTAGGTTCAGATGGGTGCGGTTTGGTAGGATAAGAACTTTTTGTGGATATTTTGGCAATGTCGAATTCTCTGTCTTCCGTGATGGTTAGGTTAGGTTGGGTTAGGTATTGTGAGGTAAGCATGTTTTGTGGATATTTTGGCAATGTCCAATTCTTTAATTTCGGTGATGGTTAGGTTCAGATGGGTGAGGTTTGGTAGGATAAGAACTCTTTGTGGATATTTTGGCAATGTCGAATTCTCTGACTTCGGTGATGGTTAGGTTAGGTTGGGTTAGGTATTGTGAGATAAGCTCGTTTTGTGGATATTTTCGCAATGTATAATTCTTTGCTTTCGGTGATGGTAAGGTTCAGATGGGTGAAGTTTGGTAGGATAAGAACTTTTTGTGAATATTTTGGCAATGTCGAATTCTCTGACTTCGGTGATGGTTAGGTTAGGTTGAGTTAAGCATTGTGAGGTAAGCACGTTTTGTGGATATTTAATTAATGTCCAATTCTTTGATTTCGGTGATGGTTAGGTTCAGATGGGTAAAGTTTGGTAGGATAAGAACTTTTTGTGGATATTTTGGCAATGTCGAATTCTCTGACTTTGGTGATGGTTAGGTTAGGTTGGGTTAGGTATTGTGAGGTAAGCACTTTTTGTGGATATTTTCGCAATGTCCAATTCTTTGATTTCGGTGATGGTTAGGTTCAGATGGGTGAGGTTTGGTAGGATAAGACCTTTTTGTGGATATTTTGGCAATGTCGAATTCTCTGACTTCGGTGATAGTTAGGTTAGGTTGGGTTAGGTATTGTGAGGTAAGCATGTTTTGTGGATATTTTGGCATTGTCTAATTCTTGAATTTCGGTGATGGTTAGGTTCAGATGGGTGAGGTTTGGTAGGATAAGAACTTCTTGTGGATATTTTGGCAATGTCGAATTCTCTGACTTCGGTGATGGTTAGGTTAGGTTGAGTTAAGTATTGTGAGGTAAGCACGTTTTGTGGATATTTTGGCAATGTCCAATTCTTTGATTTCGGTGATTGTTAGGTTCAGATGGGTGAGGTTTGGTAGGATAAGAACTATTTATGGATATTTTGGCAATGTCGAATTCTCTGATTTCGGTGATGGTTAGGTTAGGTTGAGTTAGGTATTGTGAGGTAAGCACGTTTAGTGGATATTTTATCAATGTCCAATTCTTTGATTTCGGTGATGGTTAGGTTCAGATGGGTGAGGTTTGGTAGGATAAGAACTTTTTGTGGATATTTTGGCAATGTCGAATTCTCTGACTTCGGTGATGGTTTGGTTAGGTTGGGTTAGGTATTGTGAGGTAAGCATGTTTTGTGGATATTTTGGCAATGTCCAATTCTTTAATTTCGGTGATGGTTAGGTTCAGATGGGTGAGGTTTGGTAGGATAAGAACTCTTTGTGGATATTTTGGCAATGTCGAATTCTCTGACTTCGGTGATGGTTAGGTTAGGTTGGGTTAGGTATTGTGAGATAAGCTCGTTTTGTGGATATTTTCGCAATGTATAATTCTTTGCTTTCGGTGATGGTAAGGTTCAGATGGGTGAAGTTTGGTAGGATAAGAACTTTTTGTGAATATTTTGGCAATGTCGAATTCTCTGACTTCGGTGATGGTTAGGTTAGGTTGAGTTAAGCATTGTGAGGTAAGCACGTTTTGTGGATATTTAATTAATGTCCAATTCTTTGATTTCGGTGATGGTTAGGTTCAGATGGGTAAAGTTTGGTAGGATAAGAACTTTTTGTGGATATTTTGGCAATGTCGAATTCTCTGACTTTGGTGATGGTTAGGTTAGGTTGGGTTAGGAATTGTGAGGTAAGCACGTTTTGTGGATATTTTCGCAATGTCCAATTCTTTGATTTCGGTGATGGTTAGGTTCAGATGGGTGAGGTTATGTAAGATAAGAACTTTTTGTGGATATTTTGGCAATGTCGAATTCTCTGACTTCGGTGATGGTAAGGTTAGGTTGGGTTAGGTATTGTGAGGTAAGAACGTTTTATGGATATTTTCGCAATGTCTAGTTCTTTAATTTCGGTGATGGTTAGGTTCAGATGGGTGAGGTTTGGTAGGATAAGAACTTCTTGTGGATATTTTGGCAATATCGAATTCTCTGACTTCGGTGATGGTTAGGTTAGGTTGAGTTAGGTATTGTGAGGTAAGCACGTTTTGTGGATATTTTGGCAATGTCCAATTCTTTGATTTCGGTGATTGTTAGGTTCAGATGGGTGAGGTTTGGTAGGATAAGAACTATTTATGGATATTTTGGCAATGTCGTATTCTCTGACTTCGGTGATGGTTAGGTTAGGTTGGGTTAGGTTTTGTGAGGTAAGCACGTTTAGTGGATATTTTATTAATGTCCAATTCTTTGATTTCGGTGATGGTTAGGTTCAGATGGGTGAGGTTTGGTAGGATAAGAACTTTTTGTGGATATTTTGGCAATGTCGAATTCTCTGACTTCGGTGATGGTTTGGTTAGGTTGGGATAGGTATTGTGAGGTAAGCATGTTTTGTGGATATTTTGGCAATGTCCAATTCTTTAATTTCGGTGATAGTTAGGTTCAGATGGGTGAGGTTTGGTAGGATAAGAACTCTATGTGGATATTTTGGCAATGTCGAATTCTCTGACTTCGGTGATAGTTAGGTTAGGTTGGGTTAGGTATTGTGAGGTAAGAACGTTTTATGGATATTTTCGCAATGTCCAATTCTTTGATTTTGGTGATAGTTAGGTTCAGATGGGTGCGGTTTGGTAGGATAAGAACTTTTTGTGGATATTTTGGCAATGTCGAATTCTCTGTATTCGGTGATGGTTAGGTTAAGTTGGGTTAGGTATTGTGAGGTAAGCATGTTTTGTGGATATTTTGGCGTTGTCTAATTCTTTAATTTCGGTGATGGTTAGGTTCAGATGGGTGAGGTTTGGTAGGATAAGAACTTCTTGTGGATATTTTGGCAATGTCGAATTCTCTGACTTCGGTGATGGTTAGGTTAGGTTGGGTTAGGTATTGTGAGGTAAGCACGTTTTGTGGATATTTTGGCAATGTCCAATTCTTTGATTTCGGTGATTGTTAGGTTCAGATGGGTGAGGTTTGGTAGGATAAGAACTTTTTATGGATATTTTGGCAATGTCGAATTCTCTGACTTCGGTGATGGTTAGGTTAGGTTGGGTTAGGTATTGTGAGGTAAGAACGTTTTATGGATATTTTCGCAATGTCCAATTCTTTGATTTTGGTGATGGTTAGGTTCAGATGGGTGCGGTTTGGTAGGATAAGAACTTTTTGTGGATATTTTGGCAATGTCGAATTCTCTGTCTTCCGTGATGGTTAGGTTAGGTTGGGTTAGGTATTGTGAGGTAAGCATGTTTTGTGGATATTTTGGCAATGTCCAATTCTTTAATTTCGGTGATGGTTAGGTTCAGATGGGTGAGGTTTGGTAGGATAAGAACTCTTTGTGGATATTTTGGCAATGTCGAATTCTCTGACTTCGGTGATGGTTAGGTTAGGTTGGGTTAGGTATTGTGAGATAAGCTCGTTTTGTGGATATTTTCGCAATGTATAATTCTTTGCTTTCGGTGATGGTAAGGTTCAGATGGGTGAAGTTTGGTAGGATAAGAACTTTTTGTGAATATTTTGGCAATGTCGAATTCTCTGACTTCGGTGATGGTTAGGTTAGGTTGAGTTAAGCATTGTGAGGTAAGCACGTTTTGTTGATATTTTATTAATGTCCAATTCTTTGATTTCGGTGATGGTTAGGTTCAGATGGGTAAAGTTTGGTAGGATAAGAACTTTTTGTGGATATTTTGGCAATGTCGAATTCTCTGACTTTGGTGATGGTTAGGTTAGGTTGGGTTAGGTATTGTGAGGTAAGCACTTTTTGTGGATATTTTCGCAATGTCCAATTCTTTGATTTCGGTGATGGTTAGGTTCAGATGGGTGAGGTTTGGTAGGATAAGACCTTTTTGTGGATATTTTGGCAATGTCGAATTCTCTGACTTCGGTGATAGTTAGGTTAGGTTGGGTTAGGTATTGTGAGGTAAGCATGTTTTGTGGATATTTTGGCATTGTCTAATTCTTGAATTTCGGTGATGGTTAGGTTCAGATGGGTGAGGTTTGGTAGGATAAGAACTTCTTGTGGATATTTTGGCAATGTCGAATTCTCTGACTTCGGTGATGGTTAGGTTAGGTTGAGTTAAGTATTGTGAGGTAAGCACGTTTTGTGGATATTTTGGCACTGTCCAATTCTTTGATTTCGGTGATTGTTAGGTTCAGATGGGTGAGGTTTGGTAGGATAAGAACTATTTATGGATATTTTGGCAATGTCGTATTCTCTGACTTCGGTGATGGTTAGGTTAGGTTGGGTTAGGTTTTGTGAGGTAAGCACGTTTAGTGGATATTTTATTAATGTCCAATTCTTTGATTTCGGTGATGGTTAGGTTCAGATGGGTGAGGTTTGGTAGGATAAGAACTTTTTGGGGATATTTTGGCAATGTCGAATTCTCTGACTTCGGTGATGGTTTGGTTAGGTTGGGATAGGTATTGTGAGGTAAGCATGTTTTGTGGATATTTTGGCAATGTCCAATTCTTTAATTTCGGTGATGGTTAGGTTCAGATGGGTGAGGTTTGGTAGGATAAGAACTCTTTGTGGATATTTTGGCAATGTCGAAATCTCTGACTTCGGTGATGGTTAGGTTAGGTTGGGTTAGGTATTGTGAGATAAGCTCGTTTTGTGGATATTTTCGCAATGTATAATTCTTTGCTTTCGGTGATGGTAAGGTTCAGATGGGTGAAGTTTGGTAGGATAAGAACTTTTTGTGAATATTTTGGCAATGTCGAATTCTCTGACTTCGGTGATGGTTAGGTTAGGTTGAATTAGGCATTGTGAGGTAAGCACGTTTTGTGGATATTTAATTAATGTCCAATTCTTTGATTTCGGTGATGGTTAGGTTCAGATGGGTGAGGTTTGGTAGGATAAGAACTTTTTGTGGATATTTTTGCAGTGTCCAATTCATTGATTTCGGTGATGGTTAGGTTCAGATGGTTGAGGTTTGGTAGGATAAGAACTTCTTGTGGATATTTTGGCAATGTCGAATTCTCTGACTTCGGTGATGGTTAGGTTAGGTTGGGTTAGGTATTGTGAGGTAAGAACGTTTTATGGATATTTTCGCAATGTCTAGTTCTTTAATTTCGGTGATGGTTAGGTTCAGATGGGTGAGGTTTGGTAGGATAAGAACTTCTTGTGGATATTTTGGCAATATCGAATTCTCTGACTTCGGTGATGGTTAGGTTAGGTTGAGTTAGGTATTGTGAGGTAAGCACGTTTTGTGGATATTTTGGCAATGTCCAATTCTTTGATTTCGGTGATTGTTAGGTTCAGATGGGTGAGGTTTGGTAGGATAAGAACTATTTATGGATATTTTGGCAATGTCGTATTCTCTGACTTCGGTGATGGTTAGGTTAGGTTGGGTTAGGTATTGTGAGGTAAGAACGTTTTATGGATATTTTCGCAATGTCCAATTCTTTGATTTTGGTGATGGTTAGGTTCAGATGGGTGCGGTTTGGTAGGATAAGAACTTTTTGTGGATATTTTGGCAATGTCGAATTCTCTGTCTTCCGTGATGGTTAGGTTAGGTTGGGTTAGGTATTGTGAGGTAAGCATGTTTTGTGGATATTTTGGCAATGTCCAATTCTTTAATTTCGGTGATGGTTAGGTTCAGATGGGTGAGGTTTGGTAGGATAAGAACTCTTTGTGGATATTTTGGCAATGTCGAATTCTCTGACTTCGGTGATGGTTAGGTTAGGTTGGGTTAGGTATTGTGAGATAAGCTCGTTTTGTGGATATTTTCGCAATGTATAATTCTTTGCTTTCGGTGATGGTAAGGTTCAGATGGGTGAAGTTTGGTAGGATAAGAACTTTTTGTGAATATTTTGGCAATGTCGAATTCTCTGACTTCGGTGATGGTTAGGTAAGGTTGAGTTAAGCATTGTGAGGTAAGCACGTTTTGTGGATATTTAATTAATGTCCAATTCTTTGATTTCGGTGATGGTTAGGTTCAGATGGGTAAAGTTTGGTAGGATAAGAACTTTTTGTGGATATTTTGGCAATGTCGAATTCTCTGACTTTGGTGATGGTTAGGTTAGGTTGGGTTAGGTATTGTGAGGTAAGCACTTTTTGTGGATATTTTCGCAATGTCCAATTCTTTGATTTCGGTGATGGTTAGGTTCAGATGGGTGAGGTTTGGTAGGATAAGACCTTTTTGTGGATATTTTGGCAATGTCGAATTCTCTGACTTCGGTGATCGTTAGGTTAGGTTGGGTTAGGTATTGTGAGGTAAGCATGTTTTGTGGATATTTTGGCATTGTCTAATTCTTGAATTTCGGTGATGGTTAGGTTCAGATGGGTGAGGTTTGGTAGGATAAGAACTTCTTGTGGATATTTTGGCAATGTCGAATTCTCTGACTTCGGTGATGGTTAGGTTAGGTTGAGTTAAGTATTGTGAGGTAAGCACGTTTTGTGGATATTTTGGCAATGTCCAATTCTTTGATTTCGGTGATTGTTAGGTTCAGATGGGTGAGGTTTGGTAGGATAAGAACTATTTATGGATATTTTGGCAATGTCGTATTCTCTGACTTCGGTGATGGTTAGGTTAGGTTGGGTTAGGTTTTGTGAGGTAAGCACGTTTAGTGGATATTTTATTAATGTCCAATTCTTTGATTTCGATGATGGTTAGGTTCAGATGGGTGAGGTTTGGTAGGATAAGAACTTTTTGTGGATATTTTGGCAATGTCGAATTCTCTGACTTCGGTGATGGTTTGGTTAGGTTGGGATAGGTATTGTGAGGTAAGCATGTTTTGTGGATATTTTGGCAATGTCCAATTCTTTAATTTCGGTGATGGTTAGGTTCAGATGGGTGAGGTTTGGTAGGATAAGAACTCTTTGTGGATATTTTGGCAATGTCGAAATCTCTGACTTCGGTGATGGTTAGGTTAGGTTGGGTTAGGTATTGTGAGATAAGCTCGTTTTGTGGATATTTTTGCAATGTATAATTCTTTGCTTTCGGTGATGGTAAGGTTCAGATGGGTGAAGTTTGGTAGGATAAGAACTTTTTGTGAATATTTTGGCAATGTCGAATTCTCTGACTTCGGTGACGGTTAGGTTAGGTTGAATTAGGCATTGTGAGGTAAGCACGTTTTGTGGATATTTAATTAATGTCCAATTCTTTGATTTCGGTGATGGTTAGGTTCAGATGGGTAAAGTTTGGTAGGATAAGAACTTTTTGTGGATATTTTGGCAATGTCGAATTCTCTGACTTTGGTGATGGTTAGGTTAGGTTGGGTTAGGTATTGTGAGGTAAGCACGTTTTGTGGATATTTTCGCAGTGTCCAATTCTTTGATTTCGGTGATGGTTAGGTTCAGATGGGTGAGGTTATGTAAGATAAGAACTTTTTGTGGATATTTTGGCAATGTCGAATTCTCTGACTTCGGTGATGGTTAGCTTAGGTTGGGTTAGGTATTGTGAGGTAAGAACGTTTTATGGATATTTTTGCAATGTCCAATTCTTTGATTTTGGTGATGGTTAGGTTCAGATGGGTGCGGTTTGGTAGGATAAGAACTTTTTGTGGATATTTTGGCAATGTCGAATTCTCTGTCTTCGGTGATGGTTAGGTAAGGTTAGGTTAGGTAGTGTGAAGTAAGCATGTTTTGTGGATATTTTGGCATTGTCTAATTCTTTAATTTCGGTGATGGTTAGGTTCAGATGGGTGAGGTTTGGTAGGATAAGAACTTCTTGTGGATATTTTGGCAATGTCGAATTCTCTGACTTCGGTGATGGTTAGGTTAGGTTGGGTTAGGTATTGTGAGGTAAGCACGTTTTGTGGATATTTTGGCAATGTCCAATTCTTTGATTTCGGTGACTGTTAGGTTCAGATGGGAGAGGTTTGGTAGGAAAAGAACTTTTAATGGATATTTTGGCAATGTCGAATTCTCTGACTTCGGTGATGGTTAGGTTAGGTTGGCTTAGGTATTGTGAGGTAAGCACGTTTAGTGGATATTTTATCAATGTCCAATTCTTTGATTTCGGTGATGGTTAGGTTCAGATGGGTGAGGTTTGGTAGGATAAGAACTTTTTGTGGATATTTTCGCAGTGTCCAATTCATTGATTTCGGTGATGGTTACGTTCAGATGGTTGAGGTTTGGTAGGATAAGAACTTCTTGTGGATATTTTGGCAATGTCGAATTCTCTGACTTCGGTGATGGTTAGGTTAGGTTGGGTTAGGTATTGTGAGGTAAGAACGTTTTATGGATATTTTCGCAATGTCTAGTTCTTTAATTTCGGTGATGGTTAGGTTCAGATGGGTGAGGTTTGGTAGGATAAGAACTTCTTGTGGATATTTTGGCAATATCGAATTCTCTGACTTCGGTGATGGTAAGGTTAGGTTGAGTTAGGTATTGTGAGGTAAGCACGTTTTGTGGATATTTTGGCAATGTCCAATTCTTTGATTTCGGTGATTGTTAGGTTCAGATGGGTGAGGTTTGGTAGGATAAGAACTATTTATGGATATTTTGGCAATGTCGTATTCTCTGACTTCGGTGATGGTTAGGTTAGGTTGGGTTAGGTTTTGTGAGGTAAGCACGTTTAGTGGATATTTTATTAATGTCCAATTCTTTGATTTCGGTGATGGTTAGGTTCAGATGGGTGAGGTTTGGTAGGATAAGAACTTTTTGTGGATATTTTGGCAATGTCGAATTCTCTGACTTCGGTGATGGTTTGGTTAGGTTGGGATAGGTATTGTGAGGTAAGCATGTTTTGTGGATATTTTGGCAATGTCCAATTCTTTAATTTCGGTGATGGTTAGGTTCAGATGGGTGAGGTTTGGTAGGATAAGAACTCTTTGTGGATATTTTGGCAATGTCGAAATCTCTGACTTTGGTGATGGTTAGGTTAGGTTGGGTTAGGTATTGTGAGATAAGCTTGTTTTGTGGATATTTTCGCAATGTATAATTCTTTGCTTTCGGTGATGGTAAGGTTCAGATGGGTGAAGTTTGGTAGGATAAGAACTTTTTGTGAATATTTTGGCAATGTCGAATTCTCTGACTTCGGTGATGGTTAGGTTAGGTTGAATTAGGCATTGTGAGGTAAGCACGTTTTGTGGATATTTAATTAATGTCCAATTCTTTGATTTCGGTGATGGTTAGGTTCAGATGGGTAAAGTTTGGTAGGATAAGAACTTTTTGTGGATATTTTGGCAATGTCGAATTCTCTGACTTTGGTGATGGTTAGGTTAGGTTGGGTTAGGTATTGTGAGGTAAGCACGTTTTGTGGATATTTTCGCAGTGTCCAATTCTTTGATTTCGGTGATGGTTAGGTTCAGATGGGTGAGGTTATGTAAGATAAGAACTTTTTGTGGATATTTTGGCAATGTCGAATTCTCTGACTTCGGTGATGGTTAGCTTAGGTTGGGTTAGGTATTGTGAGGTAAGAACGTTTTATGGATATTTTTGCAATGTCCAATTCTTTGATTTTGGTGATGGTTAGGTTCAGATGGGTGCGGTTTGGTAGGATAAGAACTTTTTGTGGATATTTTGGCAATGTCGAATTCTCTGTCTTCGGTGATGGTTAGGTTAGGTTGGGTTAGGTAGTGTGAAGTAAGCATGTTTTGTGGATATTTTGGCATTGTCTTATTCTTTAATTTCGGTGATGGTTAGGTTCAGATGGGTGAGGTTTGGTAGGATAAGAACTTCTTGTGGATATTTTGGCAATGTCGAATTCTCTGACTTCGGTGATGGTTAGGTTAGGTTGGGTTAGGTATTGTGAGGTAAGCACGTTTTGTGGATATTTTGGCAATGTCCAATTCTTTGATTTCGGTGACTGTTAGGTTCAGATGGGAGAGGTTTGGTAGGAAAAGAACTTTTAATGGATATTTTGGCAATGTCGAATTCTCTGACTTCGGTGATGGTTAGGTTAGGTTGGCTTAGGTATTGTGAGGTAAGCACGTTTAGTGGATATTTTATCAATGTCCAATTCTTTGATTTCGGTGATGGTTAGGTTCAGATGGGTGAGGTTTGGTAGGATAAGAACTTTTTGTGGATATTTTCGCAGTGTCCAATTCATTGATTTCGGTGATGGTTAGGTTCAGATGGTTGAGGTTTGGTAGGATAAGAACTTCTTGTGGATATTTTGGCAATGTCGAATTCTCTGACTTCGGTGATGGTTAGGTTAGGTTGGGTTAGGTATTGTGAGGTAAACACGTTTAGTGGATATTTTATCAATGTCCAATTCTTTGATTTTGGTGATGGTTAGGTTCGGATGGGTGAGGTTTGGTAGGATAAGAACTTTTTGTGGATATTTTGGCAATGTCGAATTCTCTGACTTCGGTGATGGTTTGGTTAGGTTGGGTTAGGTATTGTGAGGTAAGCATGTTTTGTAGATATTTTGGCAATGTCCAATTCTTTAATTTCGGTGATGGTTAGGTTCAGATGGGTGAGGTTTGGTAGGATAAGAACTCTTTGTGGATATTTTGGCAATGTCGAATTCTCTGACTTTGGTGATGGTTAGGTTAGGTTGGGTTAGGTATTGTAAAGTAAGCACGTTTTGTGGATATTTTATTAATGTCCAATTCTGTGATTTCGGTGATGGTTAGGTTCAGATGGGTGAGGTTTGGTAGGATAAGAACTTTTTGTGGATATTTTGGCAATGTCGAATTCTCTGACTTCGGTGATGGTAAGGTTAGGTTGGGTTAAGTATTGTGAGATAAGCACGTTTTGTGGATATTTTCGCAATGTATAATTCTTTGATTTCGGTGATGGTAAGGTTCAGATGGGTGAGGTTTGGTAGGATAAGAACTTCTTGTGGATATTTTGGCAATGTCGAATTCTCTGACTTCGGTGATGGTTAGGTTAGGTTGGGTTAGGTATTGTGAGGTAAGCACGTTTTGTGGATATTTTGGCAATGTCCAATTCTTTGATTTCGGTGATTGTTAGGTTCAGATGGGTGAGGTTTGGTAGGATAAGAACTTTTTATGGATATTTTGGCAATGTCGAATTCTCTGACTTCGGTGATGGTTAGGTTAGGTTGAGTTAGGCATTGTGAGGTAAGCACGTTTTGTGGATATTTAATTACTGTCCAATTCTTTGATTTCGGTGATGGTTAGGTTCAGATGGGTAAAGTTTGGTAGGATAAGAACTTTTTGTGGATATTTTGGCAATGTCGAATTCTCTGACTTCGGTGATGGTTAGGTTAGGTTGGGTTAGGTATTGTGAGGATACCACGTTTTGTGGATATTTTGGCAATGTCTAATTCTTTGATTTCGGTGATGGTTAGGTTCAGATGGGTGAGGTTTGGTAGGATAAGAACTTTTTGTGGATATTTTGGCAATGTCGAATTCCCTGACTTTGGTGATGGTTAGGTTAGGTTGGGTTAGGTATTGTGAGGTAAACACGTTTTGTGGATATTTTATCAATGTCCAATTCTCTGATTTCGGTGATGGTTAGGTTCAGATGGGTGAGGTTTGGTAGGATAAGAACTTTTTGTGGATATTTTGGCAATGTCGAATTCTCTGACTTTGGTGATGGTTAGGTTAGGTTGGTTTAGGTATTGTGAGATAAGCACGTTTTGTGGATATTTTCGCAATGTATAATTCTTTGATTTCGGTGATGGTCAGGTTCAGATGGGTGAGGTTTGGTAGGATAAGAACTTTTTGTGGATATTTTGGCAATGTCGAATTCTCTGACTTCGGTGATGGTTAGGTTAGGTTGGGTTAGGTATTGTGAGGTAAGCACGTTTTGTGGATATTTTCGCAATGTATAATTCTTTGATTTCGGTGATGGTTAGGTTCAGATGGGTGAGGTTTGGTAGGATAAGAACTTTTTGTGGATATTTTGGCAATGTCGAATTCTCTGACTTTGGTGATGGTTAGGTTAGGTTGGGTTAGGTATTGTGAGGTAAGCACGTTTTTTGGATATTTTCGCAGTGTCCAATTCTTTGATTTCGGTGATGGTTAGGTTCAGATGGGTGAGGTTATGTAAGATAAGAACTTTTTGTGGATATTTTGGCAATGTCGAATTCTCTAACTTCGGTGATGGTTAGCTTAGGTTGGGTTAGGTATTGTGTAGTAAGAACGTTTTATGGATATTTTTGCAATGTCCAATTCTTTGATTTTGGTGATGGTTAGGTTCAGATGGGTGCGGTTTGGTAGGATAAGAACTTTTTGTGGATATTTTGGCAATGTCGAATTCTCTGTCTTCGGTGATGGTTAGGTTAGGTTGGGTTAGGTAGTGTTAAGTAAGCATGTTTTGTGGATATTTTGGCATTGTCTAATTCTTTAATTTCGGTGATGGTTAGGTTCAGATGGGTGAGGTTTGGTAGGATAAGAACTTCTTGTGGATATTTTGGCAATGTCGAATTCTCTGACTTCGGTGATGGTTAGGTTAAGTTGGGTTAGGTATTGTGAGGTAAGCACGTTTTGTGGATATTTTGGCAATGTCCAATTCTTTGATTTCGGTGACTGTTAGGTTCAGATGGGAGAGGTTTGGTAGGAAAAGAACTTTTTATGGATATTTTGGCAATGTCGAATTCTCTGACTTCGGTGATGGTTAGGTTAGGTTGGCTTAGGTATTGTGAGGTAAGCACGTTTAGTGGATATTTTATCAATGTCCAATTCTTTGATTTCGGTGATGGTTAGGTTCAGATGGGTGAGGTTTGGTAGGATAAGAACTTTTTGTGGATATTTTCGCAGTGTCCAATTCATTGATTTCGGTGATGGTTAGGTTCAGATGGTTGAGGTTTGGTAGGATAAGAACTTCTTGTGGATATTTTGGCAATGTCGAATTCTCTGACTTTGGTGATGGTTAGGTTAGGTTGGGTTAGGTATTGTGAGGTAAGCACGTTTTCTGGATATTTTCGCAATGTATAATTCTTTGATTTCGGTGATGGTCAGGTTCAGATGGGTGAGGTTTGGTAGGATAAGAACTTTTTGTGGATATTTTGGCAATGTCGAATTCTCTGACTTCGGTGATGGTTAGGTTAGGTTGGGTTAGGTATTGTGAGGTAAGCACGTTTTGTGGATATTTTCGCAATGTATAATTCTTTGATTTCGGTGATGGTTAGGTTCAGATGGGTGAGGTTTGGTAGGATAAGAACTTTTTGTGGATATTTTGGCAATGTCGAATTCTCTGTCTTCGGTGATGGTTAGGTTAGGTTGGGTTAGGTAGTGTGAAGTAAGCATGTTTTGTTGATATTTTGGCATTGTCTAATTCTTTAATTTCGGTGATGGTTAGGTTCAGATGGGTGAGGTTTGGTAGGATAAGAACTTCTTGTGGATATTTTGGCAATGTCGAATTCTCTGACTTCGGTGATGGTTAGGTTAGGTTGGGTTAGGTATTGTGAGGTAAGCACGTTTTGTGGATATTTTGGCAATGTCCAATTCTTTGATTTCGGTGACTGTTAGGTTCAGATGGGAGAGGTTTGGTAGGAAAAGAACTTTTTATGGATATTTTGGCAATGTCGAATTCTCTGACTTCGGTGATGGTTAGGTTAGGTTGGCTTAGGTATTGTGAGGTAAGCACGTTTAGTGGATATTTTATCAATGTCCAATTCTTTGATTTCGGTGTAGGTTAGGTTCAGATGGGTGAGGTTTGGTAGGATAAGAACTTTTTGTGGATATTTTCGCAGTGTCCAATTCATTGATTTCGGTGATGGTTAGGTTCAGATGGTTGAGGTTTGGTAGGATAAGAACTTCTTGTGGATATTTTGGCAATGTCGAATTCTCTGACTTCGGTGATGGTTAGGTTAGGTTGGGTTAGGTATTGTGAGGTAAACACGTTTAGTGGATATTTTATCAATGTCCAATTCTTTGATTTCGGTGATGGTTAGGTTCGGATGGGTGAGGTTTGGTAGGATAAGAACTTTTTGTGGATATTTTGGCAATGTCGAATTCTCTGACTTCGGTGATGGTTTGGTTAGGTTGGGTTAGGTATTGTGAGGTAAGCATGTTTTGTAGATATTTTGGCAATGTCCAATTCTTTAATTTCGGTGATGGTTAGGTTCAGATGGGTGAGGTTTGGTAGGATAAGAACTCTTTGTGGATATTTTGGCAATGTCGAATTCTCTGACTTTGGTGATGGTTAGGTTAGGTTGGGTTAGGTATTGTAAAGTAAGCACGTTTTGTGGATATTTTATTAATGTCCAATTCTGTGATTTCGGTGATGGTTAGGTTCAGATGGGTGAGGTTTGGTAGGATAAGAACTTTTTGTGGATATTTTGGCAATGTCGAATTCTCTGACTTCGGTGATGGTTAGGTTAGGTTGGGTTAAGTATTGTGAGATAAGCACGTTTTGTGGATATTTTCGCAATGTATAATTCTTTGATTTCGGTGATGGTAAGGTTCAGATGGGTGAGGTTTGGTAGGATAAGAACTTCTTGTGGATATTTTGGCAATGTCGAATTCTCTGACTTTGGTGATGGTTAGGTTAGGTTGGGTTAGGTATTGTGAGGTAAGCACGTTTTGTGGATATTTTGGCAATGTCCAATTCTTTGATTTCGGTGATTGTTAGGTTCAGATGGGTGAGGTTTGGTAGGATAAGAACTTTTTATGGATATTTTGGCAATGTCGAATTCTCTGACTTCGGTGATGGTTAGGTTAGGTTGAGTTAGGCATTGTGAGGTAAGCACGTTTTGTGGATATTTAATTACTGTCCAATTCTTTGATTTCGGTGATGGTTAGGTTCAGATGGGTAAAGTTTGGTAGGATAAGAACTTTTTGTGGATATTTTGGCAATGTCGAATTCTCTGACTTCGGTGATGGTTAGGTTAGGTTGGGTTAGGTATTGTGAGGATACCACGTTTTGTGGATATTTTGGCAATGTCTAATTCTTTGATTTCGGTGATGGTAAGGTTCAGATGGGTGAGGTTTGGTAGGATAAGAACTTTTTGTGGATATTTTGGCAATGTCGAATTCCCAGACTTTGGTGATGGTTAGGTTAGGTTGGGTTAGGTATTGTGAGGTAAACACGTTTTGTGGATATTTTATCAATGTCCAATTCTCTGCTTTCGGTGATGGTTAGGTTCAGATGGGTGAGGTTTGGTAGGATAAGAACTTTTTGTGGATATTTTGGCAATGTCGAATTCTCTGACTTTGGTGATGGTTAGGTTAGGTTGGGTTAGGTATTGTGAGATAAGCACGTTTTGTGGATATTTTCGCAATGTATAATTCTTTGATTTTGGTGATGGTCAGGTTCAGATGGGTGAGGTTTGGTAGGATAAGAACTTTTTGTGGATATTTTGGCAATGTCGAATTCTCTGACTTCGGTGATGGTTAGGTTAGGTTGGGTTAAGTATTGTGAGGTAAGCACGTTTTGTGGATATTTTCGCAATGTATAATTCTTTGATTTTGGTGATGGTTAGGTTCAGATGGGTGAGGTTTGGTAGGATAAGAACTTTTTGTGGATATTTTGGCAATGTCGAATTCTCTGTCTTCGGGTGATGGTTAGGTTAGGTTGGGTTAGGTAGTGTGAAGTAAGCATGTTTTGTTGATATTTTGGCATTGTCTAATTCTTTAATTTCGGTGATGGTTAGGTTCAGATGGGTGAGGTTTGGTAGGATAAGAACTTCTTGTGGATATTTTGGCAATGTCGAATTCTCTGACTTCGGTGATGGTTAGGTTAGGTTGGGTTAGGTATTGTGAGGTAAGCACGTTTTGTGGATACTTTGGCAATGTCCAATTCTTTGATTTCGGTGATTGTTAGGTTCAGATGGGTGAGGTTTGGTAGGAAAAGAACTTTTTATGGATATTTTGGCAATGTCGAATTCTCTGACTTCGGTGATGGTTAGTTTAGGTTCGGTTAGGTATTGTGAGGTAAGCACGTTTAGTGGATATTTTATCAATGTCCAATTCTTTGATTTCGGTGATGGTTAGGTTCAGATGGGTGAGGTTATGTAAGATAAGAACTTTTTGTGGATATTTTGGCAATGTCGAATTCTCATACTTCGGTGATGGTTAGGTTAGGTTGGGTTAGGTATTGTGAGGTAAGAACGTTTTATAGATATTTTTGCAATGTCCAATTCTTTGATTTTGGTGATGGTTAGGTTCAGATGGGTGCGGTTTGGTAGGATAAGAACTTTTTGTGGATATTTTGGCAATGTCGAATTCTCTGTCTTCGGTGATGGTTAGGTTAGGTTGGGTTAGGTATTGTGAATTAAGTACGTTTTTTGGATATTTTGGCAATGTCCAATTCTTTGATTTCGGTGAGGGTTAGGTTCAGATGGGTGAAGTTTGGTAGGATAAGAACTTTTTGTGAATATTTTGGCAATGTCGAATTCTCTGACTTCGGTGATGGTTAGGTTAGGTTGAGTTAGGCATTGTGAGGTAAGCACGTTTTGTGGATATTTAATTAATGTCCAATTCTTTGATTTCGG